>NW_006922040.1:1295184-1299915 GCF_000298275.1 Orycteropus afer afer
CATAGCGACCCCTCCTTGGGTTTCCGAGGCAGTATCACTACGGAAGTAGGATTGCCCAACCTTCCTTCCGAGGAGTGTCTGGTGGGTTTGAACCGCCAGCCTTCTGGTTAGCCGTCAAGTGCTTTAGGCACTATGCTACCAGAGCTCCTTCCTGGATAATGTTCTTGATATCCTCCCACAATTCTTCTGGTTTTCAATTGTTGGTGTCAATGCATCAAATCTATTCTTTAGATGGTCTCTAAATTCAGGAGGGATATATTTGAGATCATATTTTGGCTCTCGGACTTGTTTTAATTGACTTCAACTTCAAGTTGAACTTTCATATGAGCAGTTGATGATCTGTTCCACAATCAGCACCTGGCCTGGTTTTGGCTGAAGATATTGAGCTTTTCCATCGCCTCTTGCCACAGATGTAGTCAATGGGATTCCTGTGTGTTCCATCTGGTGAAGTCCACGTGTAGAGCCGTCGTTTGTGTTGTTGAAAAAAGGTGTTTGCAGTGAACAAGTCATCGGCTTTGCAAAATTCTACGGTGCGAGTTCCAGCATTATTTCTGTCACCAAGGCCAAATTTTCCAACTGCAGGTGATTCTTCTTTCTTTCCAACTTTTGCATTCCAATCACCAGTGATAATTAACACATCTTGATTGCATGTTCAGTCAATTTCAGACTGCAGAAGTTGATAAAATTCTTCAATTTCCTCGTTTTTGTCTTTGGTGGTTGGTGCATAAATTTGAATAATAGTCATATTAATGATTCTTCTTTGTAGGCGTGTGGATATTATCCTATCACCGACAGCATTGTACTTCAGGACCGATCTTGAAACATCCTTTGTGAGATGAATGTCACACAATTCCTCTTCAAACTGTCATTCCCTGCATAATAGATCACATTGTTGTCTGATTAAAACTGGCCAAAACCAGTCTGTTTCAGCTCACTAATGCCGAGGATATCAATCTTTATGTGTATTATCATTATTTACATTTGTTACATTGACTTATTCACTAACATTGAATTGGATCCAACCCATAACAACCCCTCCTTGGGTTTCCAAAGCAGCATCACTACAGAAGTAGATTGCCCTGCATTCCTTCTGAGGAGTGGCTGTGTGTTTGAACTGCCAGCCTTCTGGTTAGCAGTCAATTGCCTTAGGTGCTACATTACCACAGCTCCTTTATAATGACTATGAACCCTGTTATCATGTTTAATGGATATGTTGAGAGTGCACGTTGTTGCTCTTTCATAGTCTTGGAAAGCTTTCTGTCTCTCACTGTTAAGCATAGTGTGAGCTGCAAGATTTTCATAGATGTATTTATAAAATTATGTTCTACGAGTTTTGTAATGAATATGCATTGGATTTTTAAAAATTATGTCTTCTGTTTTTATTGAAATATCATTTTTCAATTCTCTAAATTTTGTTTGTTATGGTAATTGATTTTCAGGCTTTTAAAAAATTTATATTCCTGGATGATAGCATAATTAGGCTGGTTTATTGTACATTTAATGCATTTCTCAATGTAATTAACTGATAATTTGTTAATAATGCTTTTATCTTTGTTCATGAACACTGCTGGTCCACAACTATCTTTTGTTCTGTTGCCTTTGCATGGATTTGTTTTTAGGGCTACACTGTCTGTATAAAATTAGATGAAAAGTGTGATTTTACTGTATATTTTTAAATGAACTTTCTTTTTTACATTAGAACATTATCAGATATATACAGAATTATTGTAAAAATAGTACAGAGAGCTCTTTTTAAACATGAAACAAGTCTCAGCTAACAACATCTTATATCCTTATGGTTT
Organism: Orycteropus afer afer; assembly: GCF_000298275.1. Taxonomy (NCBI): domain Eukaryota; kingdom Metazoa; phylum Chordata; class Mammalia; order Tubulidentata; family Orycteropodidae; genus Orycteropus; species Orycteropus afer. The sequence goes on from NW_006922040.1 coordinate 1,296,987, forward strand.
ATTTGTCATAATAAATGCACTGATATTATATACATTATTATTAATTAAAATTAATACTTTATTAAATGTTTTCAATTTTTCCTTTGTGTCCTTTTTCTGTTCCAAAATCTTATACAAGATATCACATTATGTTTAGTCATTATATGTCCTGAAGATCCTCTTGATTTTGACACTTTCTCAAATTTTGCTTATTTTTGGTATCTCTGGTAGCATAGTGCCTAAGACACTTGACTGCTAACCAGAAGGCTGGCAGTTCAAACCCACCAGCCAATCCTCGGAAGGAAGATGGGACAATCTACTTCTGTAGTGATACTGCCTTGGAAACCCAAGGAGGGGTCGCTATGAGTTGGGTCTGACTCGATGGCACATAAGAACAACAACAACATCCATTTTGAGAATTACTGGTCAGAAGTGTTGTAGAATGTCCATCAGTTGAAATTTGTGTGATGTTCTTTCTCATAATCATATTGGAATAATAAACTTTTGGGAGAAAAAACACAGGTAAAATGTCATTCTCATTGTATCATCTCAAGGTCCTTACAAACATTCTTCTTGTGAACAGGAAGGAGACAGTGATGATTTCTATCAACAAGGTTGCTCCTATTAAACATTATCTTGGAATTCTTAGCAGCAATAAGGCAAGAAAGGGAAATAAAAGCCATCAAAATTGGTAAGGAAGAAATAAAACTGTCCCTATTTGCAGATGATATTATCTTATACATTGACAATCCAAGAGACAAAGGAAGAAAACCTTTGGAATTAATTGAAAGATTTATCATAGTGGAAGGTACAAATAAACATGCAAAAATAGTTTGGATTCCTCTACATCACCAAAGAGTTCTCTGAAGAAGAAATAAGGAAATAAATACAATTTACCATAGTTCTGAAGAAGATAAAATATTTCATAATAAAAGTTACCAGGGATAAATGAGACAAGAACAAAGAAAACTACAAATGAGTACTTCAGAGAAATGTAAGAGATCTACATAAATGGATTTTGATTGAATGTTCGGTCAATTTCAGATTGCAGATGTTGATAAAACTCTTCAATTTCCTCATCTTTGGCTTTGGTCGTTGGTGCTAAAATTTTAATAATAATAGTATTAATTCACCTTTCTTGTAGGCATATGGATATTATCCTATCACTGACAGCATTGTACTTCAGGACAGATCTTGAAACATCCTTTGTGATGATGAATGCCACACCATTACTCTTCAATTTTTCATTCCCAGCATAGTCAATCGTATGGTTGTCTGATTCAAAATGGTCAAAAATGGTCCATTTCCACTCACTAATGCCTAGAATATCAATCTTTATGCATTCACTTCATTTTTGACAACTTGCAGTTTTCCTAGATTCTGACTTCATATATTCCATGTTCCAATTATTAAAGGATGCTTGCAGCTGTTTCTCCTCAGTTGGAATCATGCCACATCAGCAAATGGACATCCCAAAAGATTTACTTTATCCATATCATTAAGATTTGTTCTACTCTGATGAGGCAGCTCTTTCTCAGTCTTATATTGAGTGCCTTCTGACCTAAGGGGCTCATCTTCTGGCACTGTATAGGACAATGTTTCTGGGCTATTCATAAGGTTGTACAGTAATGTGTCAGACTTTTCCCTGGCCAATTCTTTGAGAAGTGGATGGCTTCTTCTTTCCTCTGAGTCTGTCTCAATCTGTAAGCTGTGTTGAAACCTGTGCACAATGTGCAACCCTGCTGGCATTTAAAACAATCAAGATGTGTAAATTATCACTGGTGACTGAAATGCAAATTTTGCAAGCAAAGAACAATCACCAGCCATTGGAGAATTTGGCCTTAGTGATAGAAATAACACTGGAGATCCCATGATAGAATTTTTCAAGACCAACAACTTTCTCATTGCTAATACCTTTTTCAACAACACAAAAGTTGGTTATTTATGTGGACTTCAATGCATGGGGTACACAGGAATCAGATTGACTACATCAGTGGCAAGAGGTGATGGAAAAGCTCAATATCTTCAGCCAAAAAAGGCCAGGAGGTGATTGTGGAACAGACCATCAACTCTTCATATGCAAGTTTAACTTGAAGTTGAAGACAATTAAAACAAGCCCGTGAAAGCCAAAATATGACCTTGAATATATTGTGCCTGAATTTAGAGACCATCTGAAGAACAGATTTGATTCATTGAATACCAATGACCGAAAACTAGAGGACTTGTAAGATGACATCAAGAATATCATCCATGAAGAAAGCAAAAGGTCATTGAAAAGACAGGAAAGGAAGAAAAGACAAAAATGTATGTCAGAAGAGAAGCTGAAATTTGCCCTTCAGCAGAGGGTAGCTAAAGGAAATGGAAAAAAAAATGACAAAATAAAAGAGCTGAACAGAAGATTTCAAAAAGCAGCAGCTCAAAAAGACAAAATCAATATTATAATGAAATGTACAAAGATTTGGAGTTAGAAAACCAAAAGGGAAAAACACGCTTGGCATTTCTCAAGCTTAAAGAATTGAGGAAAAAATTTAAGCCTCGAGTTGCAATAATGAAAGATTCTATGGACAAAATATTGAATGATGGAGCAAACATCACAGGAAGATGGAAGGAATACACAGACTCACTGTACCAAAAATAATTGCTCAATGTTCTCCCATTTCAGGAGGTGTCACATGATCAAGAACCAATGGTATTAAAGGAAGAATTTGAAGCTTCATTGAAGGAAGTGGCAAAAAACAAGGCTCCATTGAGCCATTGAGATGTTTCAGCAAATGGATGCCATGCTAGAGATACTCACTTGGCTAAGTCAGGATATTTGGAAGACTGCTACCTGGCCAACTCACTGGAAGAGATCCATATTTGTACCAATTCCAAAGAAAGGCCATCCATCAGAATGTGGAAATTATCGAACAATATCAGTAATATCACACACAAGTAATATCTTCCTGAA
>NW_006922040.1:1304990-1307894 GCF_000298275.1 Orycteropus afer afer
CATGTTTGTAGCAATGGGCTCAAGTATAGCAAGGAAATGTGGAGCTGGCATTGGGCCAGTGTTTGGTTCTATGGTGTATTGGCTTGCTATGAGTCAGAGATGACTCGAAGGCACCTAACAACATAAATGGAAGAAAATACCATGCCCATGGATACAAAGATTGAAGAGTGTGGCCATGTCAATATTACCCAAAGAAATCTATACATTCAAAGCAATCCTAATCCAGATTGTATCAACCTTTTTAAAGCACATGGAAAAAACAATCACTAATTTTATATGGCAAGGAAAGAGACCTTGGATAAGGAAGAACTACTGAAGAAGAACATTTAGGAGGTCTCACACTCCTGAATCTCAAAAATTATAATACAACCACAGTAGTCAAAATTGCCTGACACACATATGACAGACACATAGAGCAGTGGAGCAGAATTGTGACCTTAGAAATAGATCCATGTCCCTGTGGTCAGCTGATGTTTGACATAGGGCTGGAGTCCACTCAATGGGGAAGAAATAGTCTCTTTAACAACTGCTTCTGGTAAAATTGAATATCTTTTGGCAGAAAAATGAAAAAAGACCCATAACTCACACCATACACAAAAACTAACTCCAGATGGATTAAAGACAAATGTGAAACTTAAAACTATAAAGTTCATCAAAGAAAAAATAAGGTCAAACTTGGAGGCTATATTTTATGGCATAAATCAACTGTCAAGTATATCCTAAAATTTACAAACAGCACAAGATAAACGAGGTGATTGGGACCTTTTAATAATTAGACTTGTGTGTATCAGATGACTTCTCTAAAAGAGTAAAAAGAGAACCTACAAGTTGGGGAAAAAATATTCAGCAATGACATGTCTGACAAAACATTTATCTCTAAAATTTATAGAAAAGTCCAACACCTCAAAAACAAAAAGGCAAACAACCCAATTAAAACATGGGCAGAAGATACGAACAGACACTTCACCAAAGAAGGTATTCAGGTAGCTAACAAATGCATGAAGAAATGTGCATGATCATTAGCTATTGGAGAGATGCAAATCAAAACAACAATGAGATATCATCTCACAATAGAACTAACAGCAAGCCTATTCTGGCAAGGATGTGGAAACCTGAGGTTCTCATACACTGCTAGTGGGACTGTAAAATGATACAACCACTGTGAAAATTTATATGGTGATTCCTTAAAAAGTCAGAAATAGAAATACCATTTGACCCAGCAATCCAGTCACTAGGTATATATCCTAAAGAAGTGGGGGCCAGGACACAAATAGATATTTGCACACCCATGCTCATTGTAGCACTATTCAGAATAACAATGAGAGGGGAAACAAGTTCCCATCAATCAAGGAATGCATAACATACAATGGGATACTATGCAATATTTAAGGATAATGTGGAATCTGTGAAACATAGCATAATTTGGGTGAACTTGTAGGAAATTATGCTGTGTAAAATAAGTCAAACAAAAACAGATAATATTGTACTAATCCACTATTGCAAGAAAATCAAGGAAAGGTTTATATATGGAAGGAAACTTTCTTTGTTGGTCACCAGGCACATGATGGAAGGGGAGGGAAAATTGCTAGATAGGTTAAATAAAAAGTATATGTACCAAATATTATTAGTGGATACCAAGGGTAAGAGGGAGGGGGAAAGAGGAAGCTTTTGTTTGTGATGCTTTGAGGTTATGGTGGTGGTGGTGGAATATTTTGGAGAAGGATAGCAATAATGATGGAACAATATGAAAAATGTCATCAGTGTCCCTGAATTTTAAATGTTGAAGGTGTTATGTTTTTCAATGTCTTGTGTGTTTTTACCACAATAAAAATAAATTTTAAAAGAGCAACGTACATTAAAGAAAGAAAAAGAAAAGAGTACATACAAACAATAGGGATTATCACTGATGATGATAGCTCTGATGACTTTGAGGCATATTTCATTATTTTTTGTTTTGTTTTACTTTAAGTTAATCTTTTTATTTTCTCACTTTCCACATTACACTTTTTGTAAGAAAATTATTATTGACAGTTGATACTAAATGTGAGGAATTATGCTCTATCTCTTTAAAGTCAAAGTATATACATGAATTATTTGAAATTCTTCTACATGGGAAATTTCTCCATTCATTTGTATTACTTATTTATTCAGATATTTGTTTACATGATATGGTCTTATGAACATTTATTTTATATGTTGGTTTATACTCTGATAATACTTCTTCATTTATGTTGTCACTCAAATTCCTCCAGCATTAACCATTGAGAGCTCTTTTAATTGACACCTGTGATAGATCACCATCACTAATTTTTTTTTTTATTACTGGCATAGAACAACTAATAATATTACTTTAATAGTCATTTAATGTCTGAGAACTTTGTAATTATAAGCTCCATTATTCTGACTTTAGTAGCCTGTATTTCTTTTCCAAACAATATGTATAGATATTTATCAATGTTGTTATCTTTTCAAAGAATTAGACTTGGTTGCATAGACTCTTATTTTTTCCATATTATTTATTTCTGCTTTTATCTATTATTTTAATCCTTCCATTTTTTTCTTTTTTGCATTTAAATTGCACTTCTTTGTGCATCAAAGGGATCTTGCAGAAGAGTGGATAACAGCTAAGGATATTTGAATTAAGCATGGACTTTAGTTAATAATAATAACTCAATATTGATTCATTATTTGTAATAAATTTACCACACCAGTGTAAGTTGTTAATAATAGGGGAACTGAATATGAGGTATATGGAATCTCCTTGTAATATATTCAGATTTTCTGGAAATTCCAAAGTGATATAAATTAAAATTTTATGTAAAATTTTTTGAAGTATGAATTAATAACATTAATAATTGTTGTGTTGTTGTTGTTATGTGCCATCGAGTCAAACCCAACTCATAG
>NW_006922040.1:1313394-1313922 GCF_000298275.1 Orycteropus afer afer
TGTGCAGAGACCTGGAGTTAAAAACCAAAAAGAAAGAACAGGCTCAGCATTTCTCAAGTTGAAAGAATTGAGGGAAAAAATTAAGCCTCGAGTTGCAATATTGAAAGATTCTAAGGGGAAAATATTGACTGATGCAGAGAACATCAAAAGAAGATGGAAGGAATATGCATATGCATTTTGGTAAATGCAAAAAGAACTGGTCGATCTTCATCTATTTCAGGATGTGGCATATGATCTAGAACCAATGGTTTTGAAAGAGGAAGTCAAAGCTGCAATGAAGGAATTGGCAAATAACAAGGCTCTGGGAATTGATGGAATACCCATTGAGATATTTCAACAAATGGATGCCGCACTGGAGGCACTCACTGGTTATGCCAAGAGATTTGGAATACAGTTACCTGGCCAACTGACTGGAAGAGATCCATATATGTACCCATTCCAAAGAAAGGCAAACCCACAGATTGTAGAAATTATAGAACAATATCATTATTATTGCATGCAAGTAAAATCTTACTGAAAATTCAAAAA
>NW_006922040.1:1314867-1320522 GCF_000298275.1 Orycteropus afer afer
TGTATTGACATGGTGGCTGCAACAATGGGCTCAAGTATAGCAAGGATCATGGACCTGGCACGGGATATGGCGGTGTTTCCTTCTGCTATGCATAGGGTTGCTATGAGTCAGAAATGACTCAACAATACCTAACAACAACAACAACAAGAACAACACTGTTTTAAAGGCCAAAAATTGTAGATATAATTCTATAGCATTGTTTGATTACTATATTAACTGTATTATTTCATATTAACTGTGAAAAATTAATATGCATATTTTAAACCTTAGAGAAAACATAAACACAAAGCAAAAAAAAGGAGTATATTGAATAAGATAACAGAAAAGATACACTAATATACTAAAATTGTTGTATTAATCCAAGTAAATGTGGTGATAAAAAAAGTAGATTAGATTAAAATTAAACATAGACAAAATATTCATCAAATTTTTAACCATGACAATAATCACTGTAGTATTAGACATTTTTAAAATGTAAATACATAGATAATTAAAAGGAAAAGAAAAAAAAACTATCATTAACAAAAATGACAGAGGAGATATCATAACATAAATAGCTAATGGATGTAAATAAGATGAAAATACAATGTTATTAACTATTTTATGATGATAAATTCAATAAGTCAGAAGAAATCATAAATTCTTTGGAAACTATAAATTACCAAAATTGACATATGAAGAAATTGAAAATTTCAATAACTCTATGTTGTTGTTGTTATTAAGTACCGTCGAGTTGGGCCCAACTCATAGTGACCCCTCCTTGGGTTTCAGAGGCAGTATCACTATGGAAGTAGATTGCCCCATCTTCCCTCTGAGGAGTGACTGGTGGGTTTGAACTCCAGTCTTCTGGTTAGCAGTCAAGTGCCTTAAGAACTATGCTACCAGAGCTCTCAATAACTGTATTTTTTTTTGTTGTTGTTGTTGTTGTTTGCCGTCGAGTCAGCCCCGACTCATAGCGACCCCCTCCTTGGGTTTCCGAGGCAGTATCACTACGGAAGTAGGATTGCCCAACCTTCCTTCCGAGGAGTGGCTGGTGGGTTTGAACCGCCAGCCTTCTGGTTAGCAGTCAAGTGCCTTAGGCACTATGCTACCAGAGCTCCTCAATAACTGTATAGCAATGATAAATTTAAATTCATTATTTTAGACCTTCTCTTGATGAAAATTCCATGTACACAGTCTTTAGCAATGAAATCTACCTAACTTTGTAGGAATGAATAATACTAATGCTGTGTGATATTTTTTGGAAAGAGAGCAAAAGTGTACACTTGCCAATCATTTTATGATGTCATTATTACTATGATTAAAAAAAGGAGGCAAATATATTACACTAAAATATACTGTAGAATTAATAACTCATTTATATACAAGCAACATTCTTAACAAAATAAAAAAAAACTGAATCCAGGCATATTTAAAAAGACCAGACAGGTTTGAATAATTGAAAATGTTTGTGAGACTCCATATACCATATTCACATAAGACTTTATAAAAAGTTTATCATAGAGCAAGATAATGGGAGTGTCTATAGACTTCGAAAGTCTGAGAGATTTTCAAGCACAAACTTCCCAGTGTCCTTGTAATTCACTCAAGGACACATTTTGTCTTAATTATACTTGTGTGATGAATTTTGTTTCAAAATAGCTTGGACAAAAATTTCCAACTGGGTCTTTTATACTCCTTTTCTCATGTAGTTAAACCAGGGTTTCTCAAATGCTTACCTTAAGTGAAAGCCACTCATAAACAAACTGGGAATGGGGGCCATAAATATAGTTTGGGACTTTAAACAAAACTTTATAATGAGCTCACTTTATAATGAGCTCACTCATTAAAAGCTCATTTTATCATGAGCTCACTCATGCCTTAGGCATTATGCCACCAAAACTCCTGGAGGTAAACATAGAGCTTTCCAAAACCAACTATAAAGTAAGTCTTTTGTTTATTGGGATCAAATAATGCTATCCCAGGAATACAATATCAATGATAAGCCAGTTAGAAAACTAGAAGATTTACAGTTACCAGCTGCTGTCAAGTTGACTCTGGCTCTGGGTGACCCCATGTGTGTCAGAAGAGGACCATGCTCCTTAGAGTTTCCAATAGCAGATTTTTTTTGAAAATAGATTGCCATGCTTACTTTTGCTAACCAGTAGTCTGGAGTTTCCAACTCACCAGCCACACCTCTGTAGGAAGTTTGGATAATCTACTTCCTTAGAGATACCACCTCAGAAACCCAAAGAGGGGTCCCTATAAGTCGGACCTAACTCAAGGGGAGTTAAGTTTGGTGTTTTGGTTTTATGGGTAGACTACAACCTACAACCTTTTTCTTAGCAACAGAGCTTATTAACCTTTTGTGCCATACACTGATGCCAGAATATTCAGGATATAGATTTAAATCAACTGTAGTAAGACATTGGTGATTATGATCCAAAATAAATAAATTAATTTTTAATATATAAATTTACGTTATGGTTGGAGTGACATTGCAAATTGATGAGGAAATGATAAATTATTTAACAAATGATGCTGTAACAGTTTATTATTCATATAAAGAGTGAAATTATATAGGGTTGGCAGACAGTGGTCCAATAACTTTATGTGTATGATCTGAATTCCCAGGTGTATAATGGGGCTGACAAGGGCAAGGTTTTAGTCACTGCTTGTCCACTGACAGGTACCCTGAGGGACCAAGTAGTTGAACTTGTGGGCTCGGGACCATAGTCCCAGAGGACATCAAGCTCAATTGGCATAACATACTACACAAATCATTGTTCTACCTTCTACTGTGGCTAGTAGCGACTGAGATCTTAAAAGCTTGCAAGTTGCCATCTAGATGCAACAATGGGTCTCTCCTCGTCCAGGGCCAAAAATAATGAAGAAAACCAAAAATTCATGGAAAAAATCAGTCCTAGTGACTGGTACACCATCCGATCTGCAGCCTATACGACTATGAGACCAGAAGAAATAGACGGTGCTCGGCTACTACTGTCAACCACTTGGAAGAGGATCTTTGTAGGAGATCCTGGTTAGACTGGGGGAGCAATGTGGAACAAAACTCATTTGGAAAAAAACAAAAAAAAAGCAAGAACAAGTTTACTGGCCCGATGGAGCCTGGTGGAACCACTGAGACTATGGCCCCTAGCTGCCCTTCAGGTCTGGAATTGAACACACACCTGTAGCTTCCAGCCAAGCAGTAGAAAGGCATACTAATTGAGCATTTATCTGAGGTAGATACACTCTTTGGAGAGAACAATCAAGAGAGAAAGAAGGACTGCTCAGGCACAGGGAAACAGCTCAGGAAATAGGAGTGCATGGAGGGATGGTAACAGGGAAGTGGTACCTATCAGGAGGAAGTGGGAGAGGAGATGTTGCACTGTGCTAAATTGTGGTCAGTGTCATGAGACAAAGTATATGTGATCTGCTGTATGGAAAGTGTATTTGCTCTGTAAATTTTCACCCAAATCACAACAAAAATACAAATTAAAAAAAAAAAGTGAAATTAGACTCTTATCTAATACAAATTCTCAAAATTATATTCAGGAAGATTAAAAATTTAACTATGATATACAGAAATCTTACATATATAAAGAGACTTTCTCATTTATTTCTGGAAAAATTTTATTAAGTAGCCATAAAAATTACATAGGGCACATGTACATGGTGAAATTAAGGATAAAATAGAGAAGATTTTCAACACATATAACCAACAAATTAATATTACTAAGGGTATGTAGAAATTCTTGTAAAAAAACATTTAAAAAGAATATAATCATAATGAAAAATGAGCAGAACAAAAAAAAATGAACAGTAATTACACAGAATAAGAGGCAATAATTATACATGGAACATAATACATACACTTAACCACTTTAGAAGAACTATAAAGAAATAAAATTTCACACATACTGGAGTGACAAAACATGTTAATCTGACAATAGCCAGTACTGTCAAGTATATTGGACAATGATGATTAATATGCATTTTTATTACTTTTGAAATATTAATTGAAACATCACTTTTGGAATAAATTTTCCAACATCTAGAGAAGCTGAAACCATAAATACAGTATAAAATGGCTATTCCATTGCTAGTTATACAGCTTATAGAATGTCATGTTTTTACAGAACAGATCTTAGTGAGTTTGAGGGAGTTCAGTACTGATCAAGGAAAATGTTATTACCAAAGTAAAACAATGCGGCACAAGAATTTATTTATGGGGCCCATGCATTGACAGTCAGTCTCAGGCAGTAGCCCCCCACAGCAAGAGGTTTTCCAGAGGCAAGCTTTATAGTAACCCATCAGAGAGGTAAGAGGTTAAGAAACTCCCTGGCAAAAAGAAGGGAAAGGGAGAAGGAGCTTACAGACTCCTTTATGATGTCCTTCTGCATAAAAGCATGGAGTATCTTTGCTGTTAGACAACTCTGACAAGTGTTACAAGTAAGACAACAAATTGAAATTATATACAGAAGGAACCTGGCAGAGCCTTACAACTATAGGCTAGCAGATGTTGGTACAATTTCATGGACTTTGTAAAGCAGGTACACTCTCAATTGGCTAAAAATTCTGATTTTTGAGCTAGCCATAAAACAATTAGATGTTTACAAATTTGTATTTGGCACTGATAGCCTTTTTGAGATAATGAGCCTCAGTTTGCTGAGAAGAAACAACCCGGTACCAATACACATTGGCCATATTAGACATTGAATTTTATGACACCAAAAATATGTCTAGAAAATCTAACCTCTGTAAATGTGAGTCTGTTTGGAAATAGAGGTTTTTCTTGGGTCATGTTAATAAAGTCATACCAGTAGAGAAAACTCCAAAAACCAAACTCACTACCATCAAGTCAAATCTAACTCATACTGACCCCTCCTTGGGTTTCCAAGGTGGTATCTCTACAGAAATACATTGCCCAGTCTTCCTTTCAAGGAGCAGCTGGTCAGTTTGAACCACCAGCCTTCTGATTAGCAGGCAAATGGCTTAAGGACTATGCCATGAGAGCTCCCTATTAGTAGAGAGTGGATCCTAAACTTAACCACTTTTGAGTTTGTTTTCTTTTTTTTTAAAGCCAAGTAAGTACAGAGTCAAACACAAGGGGAAGAGAGACACAAAGGAATATAAAGAACCTCATGTGGTTAATGATATGGAAAGATTTTCCCCTATAGCCGTACCCTGAAATTGGACTTCTAGCATTTTGAACTGTGGGAAAATGCATTATTGTTCTTAAAAACATCCACTTTTAGTACTTATATTACAGTAACAATAGGGAATGAAAACACTGTCTTTGGTTCATTTATATAACACACACTGATTATACCATCATTCAAATGTGTCAATTCTTCTGTCTTCTTTTATCATTGTCTAACTTATTGAGCTCTGGTAGCATAGTTCCTAAGGCACTTGACTGATAACCAGAAGGCTGGTGGTTCAAACCCATCAGCCACTCCTTGGAAGGAAGATGGGGCAATCTACTTCCGTAGTGATACTGCCCCGGAAACCCAAGGAGGGGTTGGTGAGTCGGGTCCGAGTCGATGGCATATAACAACAACAAGAAACTTATGCAAGCATATGAGACAACTGAAAACACCAAAAAACAAACTCACTGCTGTTGAGTTGGATCAAAATCATAGCATCCCCTTCTTGGGTTTTCGAGGCCGTATC
>NW_006922040.1:1320655-1332529 GCF_000298275.1 Orycteropus afer afer
TATTGTATTTATTTAATGGGAAAATACGAGTAAAAATTCCACTTATAAGAGTATGGATAAATAATGTTATAATATTTAAACAGAATAGTAATAAAATACCTGAAAATCTCTGCATAAATATTCAAAGAGATATTCATGTCATATGGGTCCATCAATGACATTTCAAAAATATTATCAATGAAGTAATGTATTATTTGTGTCTAACACACATGTATATACAGTGTGGTGAAAGAGCAAATAATATCAAGTGAATTATAAACACACTATTCTAATCAGTTATTATTTCTTGGAAGGAAGAAGATGGGATTTATGGCAAGAAACTGGGAGTTTTTAAGATATTGATTTATAATTAATTTTTTAAGCCATGTAGAGGTACATTAATGTAACTTTTTGTTAGTTATTGTTGTTGCTATTGTTAGCTACAGGCAATGTGGCTCTGACTCATTGTGACCTCATATATAAATGAATGAAACACTGCCCTGTCCTGTGCCATCTCTATAATCTTTGATATATTTAAGCCCATTGTTGAGGTTATTGTGTCAATCCATGATGTAGAATTTTCCATATTTTCAATGACTCTCTCCTTCATCAAACTTGATGTCCTTTTCTAAAAACTGGGTTTCCTGAATGTATTCAAAGTAAGCAAGACAAAGTTTTGCCACCTTCCTTCCGAGGAGCATTCCAGCTAAGGAATTCTAAGGCTGATTTGTTTATTCTTCTGACTGTCCATGACACGTTCAATATTCTTTACTGATACCACCACGGAAATGTACCAATTCTTCTGTCCTCTTTTTTTCATTATCTAACTTTTGCAAGCATATGAGGCAACTGAAAAGACAACAGTATATCAGGCATGTGATGGTATTAGTTATTACATCCTACCTATATGTTATAATACCCTTCCTACCTATATGTTATAATACCCTAATATCCTCCAGAAGGTATAAAATAATCCATAAAAAAGAAAATTAATAATAAAAAACTACAAATTTTTAGAGACTTATGTTACTTGGATTGTTCTAAATATTTTACATAAATCAGCTCTTCATGTGGTCATAATCATGCCATTAAGTAGTTACTTCTGCTATCCTAATTTTACCAATGTGAAAAGTCTAGAGAGATTAAGTAACCTACCCAAGAGTAAAAAGCTAGTCATGTCTCAGTTTGTATTCAAACGCACATAATCCAGCTATAGAGTCTATGCTCTTAACTACTGTATTACATATATATTAAAGAAAATCCCTCAAACACTCAAAAACACCAATGAACATGCAGGAATAAAACATTTTAACAAATATCTATGTGACTTCTTATATACACATAAGGTTATCTGAAAGAGCCAAAAATGTTCCAAAGAGTGTGGTATGAGGTAAGGATTTAGTAGTTTCTTCACAAAGCAGTATCCCACATAGTTTCTGAAGGTTACTCTGAATATGTTTAAAAGCTAAGAAACACTCAAGATCTAGTGTCTCTTCATAGCTGTATGGAGACATTAGGAAAACAAAAAGTATGGTCTTTAGAGGTCATATTCTATGTTAATGTATGTTAAAAATTAAGCAAAACTAGTAGAAGATAGTTACTTTTGTCATCTGAGATTCCTCCTTATTTGGCCCAATTCTAACCAAGACTTCCTTACTATAGGGAAGTCAGATATTTTCTACAGTGATGGAGACTACTACTTGATATTAAAATTTTGTGTCCAGTATAAGTATGTACTTGTATATATATAAGTATAACATAGATACATTTAATATGTATATAAGCAATTAGAGGTACTTATTTTTTTCTGTTCTTTTTTGTTCTTGTTCAAATTAGGAACCAATTTACTTAATGTATATAAATGATTTTCTTATTAATACATGTATCTACATGTATACATATATATATACACATACAGTATACATAATCATGGCAGGCTGCTGAATGAGAACTTGACTGCATGCAGGGTGCAAGAGTGCCAAAAAAACTGCAGAGAACTTTCTCAAAGGTTCTTCTTATATACTGTCAGCAGACCACATCCCTAGGGTGGCAACTCAACCGTGATTCCACCACGGAGTTCATTACCTATCTCATCATGGAGAATAACTATATTCAGTTGCCCAGCCACTCAAAACCAGGCCCAGCCATGTTGACACATACTCTTAACTACCACAGATATAAATAGATATTTGATAAAAGTAAATAAATAACACCGCCATCAAGTCAATTGCAACTGGACAGATATTGTTGTTGTTATGTGCCGTCGAGTTGAACCCGACCCATAGCGACCCTTCCTTGGGTTTCTGAGGCAGTATCACTACGGAAGTAGATTGCCCAACCTTCCTTCTGAGGAGTGGCTGGTGGGTTTCAACAGCCACCCTTCTGGTTAGCAGTCAAGTGCCTTAGGCACTACTTTACCAGAGCTCCAGATAGATAGAAAGACACCATCAAATTAGCATCTAATCATAGAGACTTAATGTACAAAAGAACAAAGTTTTGTCAAGTCCTGCATCATCCTTATAATTACTAGCATGTTCAAGCCCATCATTTTAGTTCTTGTGCTAATCCAGAGTGTCCCTCACCCTCACTGGCCCTGTACTTTACCAAACATAGTGGCCTCCTCCAGCTACTGATGCCTTTTTTGTGCTGTGTACTAAGCAATTTGGATGATATTCTGATATGATCCATAGGTTTTCATTGATTAATTTTTAGAAACATATTGCTAGGTCTTTCTCACTAATCTTAGTCTGTAAACTGCTGAAATCTGTCCACCATGGGTGTTCCTGCTGGTATTTGAAATACTGGTAACATAGCCTCTAGCATCTAACTACATGAAAGTCACCACAATTCAATAAACTGACAGACGGGTAGTGGGTGACCTTGAGTAATTTATTTAACTTTTCTGATTTTTTTAAATTTAATCTATAAAATAAATATATAACTCTTTCATTGGTGATGTAAGGCTTAAGGGATATAATAAACATTTAATACCTTACAGAATTTTTATTTAACATTCAATGCATTAGTTTCATTTCCCACCTCCTATTCAACAGTATTATGTCAAAATAGTTTAATGTTGTTTTTTTTTTTAATAGATTTATTTACTTTTTTATTCTTTTACTCACTGCTGTCGAGTGGGTTCACACTCTTAGTGACCCCTCCTTGGGTTTTGGAGGCAGTATCTCTAGGGAAGTAGATTGCCCAATCTTCCTTCTGAGGAGTGGGTGGTGTGTTTGAACCTCCAGCCTTGTCATTAGCAGTCAAATGCCTTAGGCACTATGCCACCAGAGCTCCCTAAAGAATTATAAAACTTCAAATTACAGTGGTTTCCTGGGAAGTCACCCAGTATATCAAGGAATAAAGGAAGATGCCTATAAGCAAGCTATTTCTAGTTCAGAATTTCAGGGCATAGGCAATACAAGTTTTGACTTTGACCTCACTTTTATAAATTGGGTTCACTATTAGATTTTATTAAGTCTTACTTGCATTTTTCAAGACAGAGTTAACAACTAAGGCAATTATGTATTTTGGAAAAAAAATGTATGTATAAATCAAAAAGCAGTGCTTGAAAAGTCTAAATAATGAACACTCATTCTATGAGTCAATCAAATGGGGAAATTGAGTTATAAAAACTAACTTAGTCAACAGCATATTTTATCCCCAAATATGCTATGTAAGAGTAGTACCCAAATGTTTGGAAAAGAAAAGAAAAAAAAAATTAGTTTACTTTCTCACTTGGAAAAGTACCTTTGTCACTCATCTCTAACATGGTGAGAAAAGGAAAAATATGAAGATTATTTTTTAAAATTCACTTATAGATGAAAATTGCAAGAAAATTTTACAGAGAGTAACTGCAAAAACAACTGTGAAATACCACAACGGGTTGTCATGTTTGGCTATGATTGTCATATCACTTAAGACTTTCAAGCTGCTTTTACTTACACTTCATTAAGAGTGTTGGGTAAAGGAAAAGTTCTCACATCACTTTATCTGTAACTTCACCCATGCTTTAACATGAGATTAAATTTTAAATAATCTAAAAAGATTATGTATGAATAAAACTATACATGTCTTTCTGTTAACACTTATAAATGCAAAATTGACTAGAACTTTGGAACCATGTGGAAACATGTTCATGCTTTAAAAAGTATATTTTTAAATGAGCATTTTGAGGTATGCTTGATTTATCTCAAACTAAAAGAACTGCAATAAATGAAACTCACAAAATATATAAATAAATAAAACACTTGAATAAATGAGACTCACAAATATGTATGTAAACAATTAGTAAAATATTTTGTTATGCTCATTTTAAATAATTTAGAATGAAAAAAATGAAAATTTACTCATATCAAAATTTTTTTCTATCAGGTTAAAAGTTTTTATAAGCTCATAGGGTCTTAAAATACTCACTGTAACTTACCATATGGACTAAAATTGAAACTTCTTATGTGAAATCATAAAATAATAATTACTTTCAATATAAAACTTTTTCACAGTGAGTGAGAGACAGGTGACAATATCTCTACACTTAAAACCATTCATTAGGAGTGGGAGTATGAAAACAGGAAGGTGTCTTCTGGAGATATTTATTTTATGGATTATATTAATTGACTATAAGACAATAAAATAGCAAGACTAATTTCAAGTAAGACAAGAAATTGAAATTATTAATATATTAAAAATGTATTGCAATGATACTATTAGGATTTAAATGTGCATATATAATAATTTTAGTAGCTATCTTTACAACGTATGAAAGGTACTACAAAATACACTTTATTATTGAATTAATTTTCATAAAAATCATAGAATTATTATACTTCACAATTTACAAATAAAAACCGCAAGAAAAACTGAAGTCAGAAATGTTAAGGAAATCACTGCATTCCTGTAGATAGGAATATAGGCCTGTTGGATTACAAAAATCCAGGCTGACACATCTTGTACACATGAGTGGCTGGAGCATCATTGTGAAGGAAAGTAGGAGTTCACAGCCGATAGTTTCTTTCAACTACTTCTGGGATAGGTAGAATTCAAATCTAAATGCCACATTCTTCAATTGATTTATTCCATTTCTAACCAGTAGCTGAAGACTCATTTTGCCCTTCTTTTGTAAAATATCCTTTTAAAAAAAATTCATTCCAAATATCCACATGTAAATAATAAATTTAAAAGCCCTTAAGACTCTATCAGCCAGCTTCCCTCGCTACCCTTGAATCCTACTGCACAGGAAAAAATAGCACAATTTTCCCCTTCTTGCAAAATATGCAAGATTTATACTCTCAGGCTACATGCAAGATTAAAAAAAAAAAGTTTGTTCTGTAACAAAAGAACTGTTATAGAGTTTATCTCTTTGAATACTAATCTAAAATCCAAAATATACAAAGGCTGATAATTAGTCAAAAGTTATTAGCAATATTATTACTGGTCATTTTCTTTATTGTCATATTTATTTTTAAATATCACCCATGTGTTCTATTTTCTTATCATGATCATTCTGTTGTAGTATCAATTGATGTTAAGGCTTATCATACAAAAGAAAATTGTACTAATTACAATTGTTTATAAAATTCAAGCAATATTAATGTTTTATTATTCTAGGTTAAAAATAATTAAAAAACAATTTCTAATGATCAATATTAGATCAGTATAACTATTTATTTATGTAATACATTTGTTTTATTTTCATAGAAATATTAAAATTAATGAATCTACCATGTGACATGTTATATATGCAAGAAGTATTGCATGTACTATGTGTAAAAACAACAACATTAAATTGTTCCTTCATATATCCTTATTACATGATTAAATATTGCAGTGCAGTGAGTTACTTGGTATAGTTTTCTAGCCATAGTCTTTGTAATTCCTACCAGATTACTGGGTGGGACCATGCAAACAAGGTGTGTAGAACATCTGATGTTGGGATTGTTTAGTTGTTTCACTCTACCAGGCTAAGTCCTCCAAGATGCAGAGAGTGGATGTCACTGCCATCAAGAGAGAAAAGCTGGAGGTGAAGTGGAGCACATCCTTGGACCCAAGATCTCTGCACTGGACCTCCTTGCTGGAGAGACACCACCGCCACAGAGAGATGCCCTGGAGGAGAGTTGGTGGCAGTGGGATCAGGGGCAAAAGACAAAGTAGGAGACTTACCTGGCCTAAGAGGCCAAGTGCCAGAGAGGCATATTTGAGGGCACAGCAAAGGGGAGACTGTCCTGATGGAAGAACTGTATCCTGAGCATGTTCCTGAACCTGAACTTCAGCCTGTTACTTCCCTATAAACCCCATAACAGTGAGTATGGTCTGCGAGTCTCGTGTGGCCATTGCAATGAGATATTGAACCCAGCAGAGAAGTACTGAGTACCGTGGGCAAGATGATGGTTGGTGTCAAAGTTGGTAGAAAGGGTGGTGGCATGTCTGGCCTCATAGGAATAAGCCTTGGGCTGGTGATTCTGTCTCCTCTTGTGAAGTTAGAGGTCAGACTCTGCCACCTCCATGACCTTTTAGCAAATATGTAATATATAACATAATGCATTATTTTGCTCGTATGTTAGTTTGATTAGATCATTAATATAATTTAAGAAAGTACAGAGTGAAAAATACCCTTTTTTATTTTCACAGATAGTGTTTTATGCTTTATTTCATGGTCATTTTTATGCTCCTTACCCTCTTATGTGGTTGATTTGTAAGTTACAACATCAAAAAAGCCAAATGGAGTTTTCAACCTCATAGCACCATTCAGTTACATTTTGATTTTTGTTTGAAAGTGAGTTGGAATGTGTCCTAGAAAATTATTGAACAAACATTCCAAATGATTAAACATTCAGCTGTTCCAAATTAGGATGTTCAATCCTTCATACAGTCCTTATCAAGCTCTTTGACTGTAGAAAATTATGCAAATTCTCTTTAATATGTACTAAAATAAATTTTTTATAAAGGACAGATCATAGACACTCCAGATGAAAAAAGTACATTTCCTTGGAATTGAAAATGAATTCCAAATGCACAGAAAGATCCTTGATGAACTCATTAGTTAAAAACATTGATAGTAAGCATACTATCTCCTAGATGTTATAGTTTTGGGTGAGTATAAATTTTGTGTGTGTTTTATTTAAAGCAAAATGAATAAAGGACATTCATGTTCTCCCTCTTGTTGAGATCTAATTTTGTAAGTGAGGGGAAAAAATCTGCACTTCTATCTACTTTTGGCTCTTCACTCACTGTTAACATTATTTTTGTTGTTGTTTTTTGGCAGGGAAAGCAGGTAATTTTGCTCCTCTCCCATTTCACTCCTCCTTAACTCATATTTCTTGTTAATAGAGAGCTTGCAAAAAATTGGAGATGCTTGATTCATAGAAAGTTGCCTTGAAATTGTATCTTGTGTTACTTTAGCACATGCATGTAAAATTAAAATAAATGCAACAATATGTAATGCTCTGGCTAACACTTCAGAATAGAGATCTCTTTGAACTCTTATCAGCTGAGCTCAATACTAGTTTTTTTTTTTTTTTTTTTCCCATTTAATTTAGGTGGAGAGAGAGAAAATAAGAGGAAGATAAGAGCTCTTGTGGTGGCAAAGTGGGGAAGGTATTTGGCTGCTAGCCAGGAAGATTGGCACTTTAAACCTGGCAGCTGCTCTGTGAGAGGAAGATGAGGCATTCATAAAAATTCTGTAGCCTAGGGGCCTCAATGGGGGTCACTATAAGTTGAAATCAACTTGATGGTGGTGGATTTGGTTTAGATAGAGCATGACACTGATTTTTCTTTGGAATGGAAATAAAAGGAAAAGCTAAGTATATTTCTCACCTTGATCTTTCTCTCAAGAATTCTGATAAATGACTACAGCATTTATTTCCTCCTCATATTTATTAATGAAAGGATGTACTATTAAAGAACAATAAGAAAGAAAGGGGAAATAAATATTAAAACTCACTTTCTACTATTATATGCAATTATTAATTTCAAATATAGATTTTCTTGTAACTATTGATGGATATACTAGATTTTTGAGTGAGCAAAATATATTGCTTTAAAAAACCTCTCTAGACCATCTCGAATGCTACTTCTTATTTCTCTTCAGTCTCGGATTAATACTGTTATGCCTTCTTATTTTACTTCAGAACTGCATATCTTTTTTATTTATTATTGTTTTTTTATTGCGATGTGGGTGAAAGTTTACAGAGCAACTTGGTTTTCTATTCAACAATGCATACACATTTTGTTTTGTGACACTGATTGCAAGCCCCACAATGTAACAGCACTCTTCACACTTCCTCCCTATCTTACCATTTCCTTTCCTTCGATTTCTCCTTGTCCTCTGAGATTATCTCTGGGCAAATTGCTGTCCTTTTCATCTTGCATGGTTGGTATTGTTGATCTAATGAATGCATACCTCTCTGGGATTGCTGTTCCCTTCAAAGCCCTGTTTATTGCCTGCATTAGTTTTGAGCCACAGGGGTGAGTTCAGGTCCAGGCTTGAAGAGCCATAGTCTCAGGGGTTCCACCAGTCTCTATCAGACCAATATACTTTTCTTTTTATTTTTTTTATGATTTTGAGTTTTATTCCACATTTTTCTCCTACCCAATCTGGAACTTCTTATTGTGACCTCTTCTGGTGTCAAAGTGGTAGAGGCTGGGGTTAACATGGTCCATTAGTCCTCTGGACTAATTGTTTACTTGCATTTTTTTAATTTTCTTCACACTTCTTCATTCTGGACAAGAAGAGACAAATTGTGGCAACATATATGTCAGTTCACTAGCTTTTAAGACCCCAGTCACTACTCACCAAAGAAGGATTTATGACAATGTTATCGATTAATATTTTACCCCTATTGACATTAATTTCCCCAGGCTTAGGGAAAATTTCATAACTTTGCCCCCTGTACGGTCTGCTATATTCATGGATATATTTGAAGTACATATAAATACATATGTAGAAATATTCTCTGTTAAACACACACACACACACACACACACACATATTCATGAGTATTTTTCCATTCATGTTCCCATCACTGTTCAGTTTGAGTGTCTATGTACTCCCCATAGATTACAGTTACTGTAGAATTGTGTATAAAATGTGTATTTTCCTTTATTGCCTTCATTTCTTGTGCTCATCACAGTATCTTCCTTTGCCTTGATCATTTTGTAATTGCTCTCCCTTTATTGCCTTCACCTAAGTTAAAATGTGTCTACTCTCTAGTTACTAACTTACATCCCTTCCCTTCTCACCCCTTATAACTTTCAAAGAATGATTCTTTCTGTGTGTAAACCTTTTCTTAAATTTTTGCACTACCAGTCTCATATATATCTGTCGTTTTGTGAGTGACAAATTTCACTCAGGTTTTTTGAAGTTACATTGTTATTTTTCAACATTGCTTAGTATTCCATAGTATGTATGTACCATAGTTTGTTTATCCATTCATCTGTTGATTGGCACTTAGGTTGTTCCCTTTTTGTTTTGTTTTGTTTTAATATTTAGTGTGATTTGGGTGAAAGTTTACAGAGCAAATTCATTTTCCATACAGCAGCTCAAATACATGTCTGTGTCATGACATTGACTGCAATTTCCCACAGTGCAACAACTTCCCTCTTATGTCCTCCCCATAGTTATCTCTTCCCTGTGTCTTTCCCTCTCATGAATTCCTACCTCTCAAGCTGTCTCCCTGAGCATATACAGCCCTTCTATTCTTCCATGACTGATCTCTCCAAAGAGAGTATCTACCTAATGTAAACATTCAGTTATATGCCTGTCTTTTGTTTGGGTGGTAGCCACAGGAGTGGGTTCAATTTTAGACCTGAAGGCCAGGTATGGCCCATAATCTCAGTGGTTCCACAAGCCTCAATCATACCAGCAAACCTGATCCATTTTTTTATGATTTTGAGTTTTGTTCCACATTGTTCTACTACTCTATCCAGGATCTCCTATACAGATCTCCTTCTGAGTGGTTAACAGTGGTAGCCAGGCACCATCTAGTTCTACTGATCTCATAGTCATATAGGGTGAGGATCACATATTGTACCACTGGCTTGGACTAATTGTTTCCATATATCTTTTATTTTCTTCATTCTTCTTCACTCTGCACAAGGAGAGACCCATCATTGCATCAAAATGGTCACTTGCAAGCTTTTAAAATCCCAGTCTCTACTCACCAAAGTAGTATGTGAAACAATGTTTTGTGTACTATATTATGCCAATTGAAACTGATGTCCCCAGAGACCATGGTCCCAAGCCCACAGGTCCAACTGCTTGCTCACTCTAGGTAACTGGCTGTGTCTAAGAGCTTGTTAGCTTTACTCTATTTCTGGAAATTCTTACAGAATATAAAAATAAACATGGAGAAACATTGTTTGACAATCCTATGGGAGCTCTGGTAGCATAGTGGCTAAGACACTTGCCTGCTAACCAGAGAGCTGGCGGTTCAAACCCACCAGCCACTCCTCGAAAGGAAGGTTGGGCAATCCTACTTCCGTAGTGATACTGCCTCGGAAACCCAAGGAGGGGTCGCTATGAGTTGGGGCCAACTCGACGGCACATAACAACAACAACAACAACATGCGTGGTCATAAGCACACTCCCCCCTTCACAGACATACCTAATATTTCAGTCTGTCTACCCATCTATCTACTCATATATGAATGTTTCCCTTCACTGACAAGGCAGTACTGTATGTGTGAAAGGTTCATCCTTGCTGTCTGTACCTCCCATGCACCACTCTATGTTTTCCTCTTCCTCAATGCCACAATGTTGATCACTCACTTTTGGTACATTGCCCTTCTCTTCACCCATATCAAAACTTGTCTCTACCTATTACATTTAAGTCTGTGATCCATCTGGAGTTAGGTTTTGTGTTTGATGTGAGGTATACATCTTGTTTCATTTTTCTGGAAATTGATACCCGGTTTTGCCAGCAACATTTATTAAACAGACATTATCTTCCCCATTTAATGGATTTTGGGCCTTTGCCAAAGAGCAGCTGACCATTGGTTGATGGATCTATTTCTGGATTTTCAATTTTATTCCATTTGTCTATGTATCTGGCATTGTACCATGACAAAGCAGTTTTGACTGCTGTGACGTTAGAGTAGATTTTAAGATACGGGAGTGTGAGACCTCTTATTTTGTTCTTCTTCTTCAATAGTGCTTTGCTTATCTGAGGTCTCTTTCCTTTCCCTATAAAGTTAGTGATTGGTTTTTCTGTATCCTTAAAGAATGTTGATGGGATCTGGATTGGGATTGCATTGAATGTATAGATTGCTATGGGCAGAATTGACATTTTCACATTGTGCAATCTGCCTACCAACAAGCATAGAATGTTCTTCCATTTATATAGATCTCTTACAATTTCTTGAAATAGTCTTTTATAGTTTTCTTTGTAGAGGTCTTTTGTGTGCCTGGTAACATTTATTCCCAAGTGTTTTATTTTTTTTAGTAGCTATTATAAATGGCATTGATTAGCTTATTTCTTTCTCAGCAATATCTGTCCTGGTGTAGAGGAATCCAACTGATTTTTGGATGCTGATCTTGTATTCTGTCACTATGCTAAATCTCTCAATTAGTTCCAGTAGATTTTTTTTGTGTATCATTGGGCAGTTGGTGCCAAAGGAGGTGGCTGATCTCAGTAAGAAGAGCTGCAGGACATATGGGTGTGGTTGGATCATATGGGCACAGTTGCTGTCTCCCACTCAGTTAGACACAAATGACAATCTGAAAAACACAAAAAATAAAAGCAAAAGATCATAAAACATACCACACAAATACACAGAACTATCACCAAAGAGAGAAAGAAAAAAAAAAAAAAAAAGAGGAAAGGCAATAAATCAGAGAAAATATTGAAAGGAATACTTTAAAAAGCCAAAAGAAACATGTATAGAAATTGGGAATAGGAAAAA
>NW_006922040.1:1333332-1333791 GCF_000298275.1 Orycteropus afer afer
AATATCCAAGCTATCTGTGCCATCATGATCATTGACAGACAGCAGCTTCATAGGTCTCCATTTTTGGTGTTTTCATGCAGATTCTTCTACTAGTTGGAGTTTAGTCTACTTCTGTACCCTTCCTTTTAAAGGTCAGGGCTTCAGGATAACCTTCTGTATCTGTGTTAATTAGTTCACATTTTCTTTGTTGAAGAGGGTATATGTAGTTTGTCTGCCTATTCTACCATATTACCATAACGAGTTTCCATCTTTTTTGCTATCATAAGTAATAATGTGGTGCACATGAGTTTGCATATATCTGTTTGTATACTAGTCTTATTTTCTAGGATTTATATGTAGTAGTGAGATTGCTGTGTATTTCTATTTACAACTTTGTAAGATATAATCAAACATCTCACGAGAGAGAATCACCAGGCCTGGAGGCTCGGGACCATTGTTGTTGTTAAGTGCCGTCGAGTC
>NW_006922040.1:1337176-1367097 GCF_000298275.1 Orycteropus afer afer
GCCTGAGTTTCCTCTCCTCACCTAATCCCTTTGGCTAATTGCTCTTCTCTCTGGCTTCCTGGCTTTTGATTTCCTTTCTCTTGCTCTTTAGGCCTGCTGCTTTGGGCGTCCCTGAGTTGTCTCTCCTCACCTGTAACCCTGGGGCTGACAAAATACTATAGTCTCAGGGAATATCATGCTCAATTGGCACACATAATTCATAAAAATTTTGTTCTACAACCTACTTTGGTGAGTAGTGACTGAGGTCTTAAAAGCTTTTGAGTGGCCATGTAAGATTCAACTATTGGTCTTCCCTTGGCTGGAGCAAAGAAGAGTGAAGAAAATCAGAGTCATCTGGAAACAACTAGCCCAGAGATAAGATGGACCACAAAGACCTCAGTCTCCATGACCTGATATCAGAACTATATGGTGACTGGCTGCCAATGCCCACCTCTCGGAAATGGATCAAACCTAAAGATCCTGTATAGAGTGGGAAAAAATATGTGGAACAAAATTGAAAAACACAAAAATGACTAGAATTACTAGTCAGATAGAGACTCATGGAACTGTCAAGACTATGACCCCGGGTTACCCTTTGAGCCTAGAAATGGACTCACCTACATGGATTGGCTCTCATCCCAACAGTAGAAAGTATATATGCAGAGCACCTAACCCAGGGCTACACCCACCTACTGTAGGGAGATATACCCCTTGGATAAAGCAGCCATGAGGCAACAGAAGGGTAGCATTCATGTACAGGGAAGGCTGCAGACAGGAATGCATGGATGAGAGGGGAACAGGGAGGGGTTGGTCACAGGGATGAGAGGGGGAGAGTTTCTTATGCTTGGAGACAGTAGTCAGGGCCATGAAACCAGATGATATGAACTGATGAATGTAAAAGAAGTTTACTATGTAGATTTGTACGCAAAGCAAAAAAAAAAAAAAAAAAAAATTCTCCTGTGCTTTGCATATTCAACCCTCAATCCTCCTTCTGAACCCTCGGTGACAAATTATCTATTTTAGCATCCTATAGCTTTGCCCTTTCCTGATTGCCATTTAATTGGAATCATATATAAACTTTTCAAACTGGTTTATTTAGCTTAACAATATGCATTTAAGATTCATTTATGTCTTTCCTTGGCTCTATACTTCATTTATTATTATTGTTTAGTAATATCTAAAGGAGCTCTGATAGTGAAGTGTCTAAGCCAGTTGGCTGCTAAACAGAAGGCTGGCAGTTCAAACCCACCAACCAGTCCTCAGAAGGAAGGTTGGGCAATCTACTACCATAGTGATACTCCCTCAGAAACCCAAAGAGGGGTTGCTATGAATCAGGTCTGATTTGATGGCAAATAACAACAACAACAACAATATCTAATAATATAAATTTATTGAAGTTTGTTTATCCATTCACCTACTGAAAGACGTTTTGTTACTTCCAGTTGTTGATTATGAATGAAGCTGCCATAAGTATCTATGTGGAAGTTGTTATATGGACATAAGTTTTCAAACCCACTGGAGGCACTCATTCAGTTATGCCAAGATTTGGAAGACAGCTACCTGGCCAACTGACTGGAAGATATCCATATTTGTACCAATTCCAAAGAAAGGTGATCCCACACAATGTGGAAATTATCGAACAATATCACTAATATCTCATGCAAGTAAGATCTTACTGAAGATAATTCAAAAATTGTTGCAGCAGTATATTGACAGAGAACCTCCAGAGGTTCAAGCTGGATTCAGAAGAGGACATGGAACAAGGGATATCATAGCTGCTGTCAGATGGATCTTGGCTCAAGGCAAAGAATACCATAAGGATATTTGCTTGTGTTTTATTGACTATGCAAATGCACTTGATTGTGTGGATTATGACAAATTGTGGATAACATTGGGAAGAATGAGAACTTCTGAACACTTGATTGCACTCATGAGAGACCTGTACATAGACCAAGAGGCTGTCATTCAAATAGAACAAGGGGACACTGCCTGGTTTAAAATCAGGAAGGGAGTGTGTCAGGGTTGTAGCCTTTTCCCTTACTTATTTGATCTATAGGCTGAGAAAATATTCTGAGAAGCTGGACTATATGAAGAAAAACATGGCATCATGATTGGAGGAAGAATCATTAACGACCTGCAATACGCTGACAACACAAGTTTGCTTGTTGAAAGTGAGAATGACATGAGGCACTTACTTATAAAGATTAAAGAGTACAATCGGTGGTATGGATTACATCTCAATATAAAGAAAACAAAAATGCTCACAACTGGACCAATAATCAGCATCATGATAAGTGGAGAAAACATTGACGTTGTTAAAGAGTTCACATTGCTTGGTTCCACAATTGACATCAATGGAAGCAGTAGTCAGGACATTAGATGATGTATAGCATTGGGCAAGTCAGCTGCAAGGGAAATCTTTCAAGTGCTGAGGAGCAAGGATGTCTCCTTGAGGAGGACTAAGGTGCATCTAACAAAAGCCATGATATTTTCCATTGCCTCATACACATGTGAGAGCTGGACAATGAATAAGGAAGACTGAACAAGAATTGATGCTTTTGAGTTGTGATGCTGGCAAAGAATACTGAAAGGACCATGGACTGCTAAAAAAAACTAACAGACATGTCCTGGAGGAAGTGCATCTGAAATGCTCTTTGGACGCGAGAATGGCCAGACTTTGTCTCACCTACTTTAGTTATGTTGTCAGAAGGGATATCATGCTGGAGAAGGATGTCATGCTTGGTAAGGTAGAGGGTCAATGAAAGAGGGGAAGGACTTCAACAAGATGGATTGAAATTGTAGCTGCAACGATGGGCTCAAGTATAGCAAGGCTCATGGACCTGGCATGGGATCAGGCAGTGTTTCATTCTGCTGTGCATAGTGTCACTGTGAGTTGGAAATGACTCGACGGCACCTAACAACAACAAGCTTTCAAATAAGTTGAGTTAATACCTGGAATTCTGATTGCTGGATCATATGGTAAGACCATGTTTAACTTTGTTGTTGGTGTTATTGCTAGGTGCTGTGGAGTCATCTCTGACTCATAGTGACCCTATGTACACAGAACAAAATGATACCTGGTCTTGTGCCAGACTCACAGTCCTTGTTACGCCTGAGCCCATCAATGCAGCCACTGTGTCAATCCATGTCATTGAGGGCCTTCCCCTTTTATTGTTGACCCTCCCCCTTACCAAACATGATATCCTTCTCCAGAGAATGATTCCTTCTGACAACATGACTAAGGTAAGTGAGATGCAGTCTGGCCATACCTACTTCCAAGGATCATTCTGGCTGCACTTCTTCAGGGACAGATTTGTTATTTTTTCTGGCAGTTCATGGTACTTTCAGTATTCTTTACCAACATCATAATTCAAAGGCATCAACTCTTCTTTGCTCTTCCTTATTCACTGTCCAGCTCTCACATGCATAATAGGCAAATGAAAATACCATGGCTTGGGTCCAGAGCACCTTATTCTTCAAAGAGATATCTTTGCTCTTCAGCACTTGGAAGAGGTCTTTTGCAGCAGATTTGCCCAATGCAATACATTGTCTGATGTCTTGACTGATGCTTCCATTGGTGTTGATTGTAGAACCAAGTAATATGAAGTTCTTGATAACTTCAGTCTTTTCTCCATCCATCGTGAAACTATTGGACCAATTGTGAAGACTTTTGTTTTCTTAATATTGAGGTGTAATCCATACTGCAGATTATAGTCTTCAATTTTCATCAGTAAGTGCTTCAAGTCATTCTCACTTTCAGCCAGCAAGGTTGTGTCATCCACAAATCACAGGTTGTTAATAAGTCTTCCTCCAATTCTGATGCCACGTTCTTGTTCATATAATCCAGTCTCTCAGATTATTTGCTCAGCATACAAATTGAATAAGTATGGTGAAAGGATACAACCCTGACACACTCCCTTCTTGATTTCAAACCATTCTGGATCCCCTTGTTCTGTTTGAATGGCAACTTTGTTAGAGATGCCAAATATTGCCAAATTGGCTGTGCAATTTTGCTTTCAAACCTGATATGAGTGAGAGTTCTTGCTCCACATCCTTGCAGAGTGGTAGGGAAAATAACACTCATTCACTGGGAAAGATAGTCATGCCCTCATCCTCAGAACAATAAATATATTAAGGCAAAAGGGAATTATGGTGGAAGATATAATTATCTGACAATGGAGATTATAATATCATTTGAATGGCCCAGTGAAATCACAAAGTTTCTTAAAAGTGAGGTAGGAAATCCAGTGTCAGAATGATGTCTCATGATTTAAAAAAAAAAAAAAAAAAGACCAGTCTTTGCTGGCTTTGAAGATAGAAGGCGACAATAAGTCAAAGAATGTGAGCAGTTTATAAAAACTACAAAAAGCAAGGAAATGGAGTCTCCTCGAGAGTAACGAGAAAGAATGAAACCCTACAAAAACAATGATTTTAGCTCAAGGAGACCATTTTAGACTTTTGATCCACAAAAGGGCAAGATAATATATTTCTTTATTTTTAATATTTATTATTATTATTATTATTATTATTATTATTATTTTAAGAGCTTGTTTTACATTCAACATAATGTGTACATTTAATTTCATTCCCCATTCAACATGTCCAATCCTAACCCAGTCTCCTCCCCTCCCTACCCTGCAACCCTCCCCCTGTGTCCCTCATAATTATGCACTCCTATTTGTCCTGCATGTCGTCAGTTTGAATGTTGGTCCTCTGGTGTCCCATGGCCTATTGCTCTAAGGGATGTATTACCATAGAGTATGTGGGTGCGGCATCCTGGGTGGAGTGGTCTGTGTATACATATTGTTAACTATTGGGCTGAGAGCCCGCCCCTGGGGGTGAGTTTTATTCCAGGCATTGAATGTATTTCAGGGCCATAGTTTTGGGAGTCTCACCAGCTTTCATCTGACCAGTAATTCTTGTCATTATTGAGTTTTTGAATTTTGTTCCACATTTTCCCTCCCACTCTATCCAGGATCTTCAGATTTAATGCTTTCCTGAGTTGTTGGCATTGGTAGCCAGGCACCATCCAGTTCTTTTGGTCTCGAGGTCCATCACATACTAGGGCGGATTGCTTCTAAATGCCATTTGTGTGTGTGTGTCTGTGTGTGTTCTTCTTCACTTCTGATGCTAGGAGACCATTAGCTGCATCTTAGATGGCTGCTTGAAAGCTTTTAAGACACCAGTCACTACTCACCAATGTAGGATGTGAAGCAACACTTTTATGCATTTTGTTGTGCCAATTGAGTCTGGTGTCTCCCAGTACTATGGTCCTGAGGTAGTAGATCTATTGGATCTCTCTCCCATAGTGTTGGGATGTCTGTGAGAGATTACTCTGTATATGTCTTCTATTGTTTCTGTAAGGACTGCAGGTATTTTGTATCACTGGTGTCTGTACAAGATTAACCTCAGCTGAATCTATCCTTGGTCTAGAGTATACCTCTGTTCACTGACCCCTGTCTGATCACCCCAGGTGTTTATGTGTTAACATAGCCTAGTGTTCAGTGTTAATGGCAATGTGGTATTTTGGACACATTAGTTGGTATTAGCATCTGTCATCTATCTCTTATGTGCACAGTTCGGTGTCCTCTCATTTACCAATGTTATTATGTTGGTCATATATCCTTCCTGTATATCCCTCCCCCTACCCATGTCAGCATATAAGCCCCAACTAGCCCTAAATTAATCCCTCCCCTTCCCTCCCCATCCCGGTAACCTACTAGGTGAGTTCCCTTTCCCAAGCAAACCCTTCTCTGTCTTTTTACATTAATGGACTCGTATAGTACTTGTCCTTCTGTGATTGACTTATTTCACTCAGCATAATGTCCTCCATGTTCATCCACATTGCGAGATGATTTGCACATTCCTCATTGTTCTTTAATGTGGCATAGTATTCCATTGAGTGGATATATCATAATTTGGTTAGCTACTCATCTCTTGATGGACATTTAGGTTGTTTCCATCTCTTTGATATGGTGAATTGTGCTGCAATGAACATAGGTGGTATATATGTCTGTTCATGCAATCTCTCTCACCTCTTTAGGATATATTCCTAGTAATGAATTTGCTGGGTCAAATGGTACTTCTATTTTCAGTTTTTTAAGGAAATGCCATACCGTTTGTCACAATGGTTATACCACTTGATAATCCCACCAACAATGCACCAGAGTTCCAATCTCTCCACAACTCTGCCAGCATTTGTTACTATCTGATCTATTGAACTTTGCTATTATTGCTGGGTTAGATGATATCTCATTGTTGTTGTTTTGATTTGCATGTCTCTAATGATTAATGATTATGAGCAATTTCTCATGTGTTTGTTGGCTGCTTTTGTATCTTCTTTGATGAAGTGTCTGTTCAAGTCTTTTGCCCATTAGTGAAATGGGTCTTTTTGGTGTTGAGATGTTGAAGTTTTCTGTAGACTTTGTAGATAAGTCCTTTGAAGATAATATATTTCTTTAAGTTACTAAATTTGTCATGATTTATAACAGCAAAAAATAGGAAACAAATGCCAGATTTGTTTCATTGTACTTTGTTTTTGTTTTTTAATTTGAAAAATTCTGATATGTTTGTAGTGGTATATCATTGCTTTACATTTTCATTTATATTTATTACTTTTTCCAGAAAATGATCAATAAAATTATTTTTTTAAATAATTTTTGCCTTGTTAATTAACATTATGTTACTTATTATTTTACTAAATTTGCTCATATTTCTTTAGATTTTTACATCTATTTTCTTTGCATTTATTCTTTTTTTGTACTTTTAACTTTATAAGCAGGATCTCTATTTTTCTGTTCTTCTTTCCTTATGAATGTGTATAAGAAGAACATTTTCTTTTATTAGCAATTAACCTAATCTCAAAATTTTGAAATACTATTTTTCATTATTGTTCATTTCTAAATATTGCTAATTTGGATGGCATAGTGCCTAAGGCATTTGACTTCTAATGAGAAGGCTGGCAGTTCAAACCCACCAGCCATTCCTCAAAAGGAAGACTGAACAATTTACTTCCATAGAGGTACTGCTTCAGAAACACAAGGAGGGGTTTCTATGAGTCAAGATCAACTCAATAGCAGTGAGTTTGGTTTTTTGGTTACAATATAATTTGCCAATGGATTATTACATAATAGTAATTCCATAATAGCCCTTTAAAATTTGTTTTCATTTATTTTATTATTTTTATTTCAATGACACATGCTGATTAATTTGAAATGTTTTAATATAGTCTATGTTTCATTGTATGGTCAATTTTAGCAACTGTTTTACATGTGCTTAAAATAAATGCAGTTTTACTAATTTGTAGAATACAAGAATTCATATATATCCACTCACTATTTGTGTTCTTCAGCTATCATTTAAATTTGTTAATTTACTTGTCTGCTTGATCAATTAATTACTGAATCAATTGTGTTATATATCCCAGTATGATTATAAAATGAAAATTATTAGCTCTGCTGATGCAATGATTAAGCTCTTAGCTACTAACCATACTTTTCACCAAAAGACTGGAGTTTTGATTCCATGGGAGAAAAAGCTGACTATTTGCTCCCATAAAGACTATAGCCTAGATAAACCTATCTGGAAGTTTTACTCTGTCACATGGGGTCAGTATGGATCAAAAATCAACTCCATAGCACATAACAACAATTATCCATGCTCTAAAATATCTAACAATAGCTAAATATGAATTTTTGTATTACTATAATAAAATTAATAATAAAATTAGTAATGTTGGAGAAATGTTAATAAAATATAGTGAGATTGTAAAAGGTACAGATAATATCATTTTAGATGAGTCAACTAAAGCAATAAAGATTAAAGCACATCAGGATTTTGTAACTTTAGAGGAAAGCTTAGACAGGAACAGAAATTCACTCTATGGCTTGGAACATCTGCCTGTCTAGTTTGACAGGACTGTGTAGATGTTACCTTGGCAGTATAGCATGGAATTTATAAATGTCAAACTAAACAACTTAAAATATAATGAATGTAATGATTAGAACTGAAATTTAGAAGAAAATTGTAACTCTGATCACTAGTATTATTTAATTAACCTATCTAAATTTAATAATCATAGCTTATTTGAAATTGCAAGTTCTTGGACAATTCACCAGACCAGCTGAATGAGAATATTCAGGGGAGAATCGTAAATATATTTTTTTTTCCATTTTCTAAAGGCATATTTGGAAAGACTAGTATACTATTATAGAATGAAACATGAAAAATAGATTTATGAAGACTGGTTGACAAAATGGCTAAAATCATTACGGGAACTGTACAATGATTGATTGAACTATGTTAAAGATTTGTTGGAATGGGATTGAATGGATCAAAAATGAATATAAAAACTAAATTTGTAGAAATCAATAACTCTTTTGATGACTTTTGTAAAAGGAAGGGAGCATTTACAAATGACTTAGTTTTCACTAACATAGGATTTAAGGTTTTGGGTGGTAATACTAGAAAATAATGGAGCTAGAAAGGAATGCTTTCTTTGTGGAGAATATATGATATTTGATTTTGACCTTGTGTGTAAATTTTCTTGCAAGTAGTTTATGTAAGTGTCTTGCAAGTAAACTATGAAGTAATTGAGAATTACTTCAACGTTTATATGTACACTAATTTACAGTATACACATATATATCTATATATCACATTCTTGAAAAGTATAATATACCTCAACTAACATAGCATCAAGCGGAAGCCTTCAATGAGATGGATTGACAAGATGGCTGCAATGATGGGCTCAAGTATAGCAGGGATTGTGGGGCTGGTGTGGGATTAGGCAGTGTTTCGTTCTGCTGTGCATGGGGTCACTATGAGTTGGAAACGACTTGACGGCACTTAACAACAACAACAACAACATAGCATCAATGCAAAATAACATGTACCACTAAAAAATATATATATTTGAAAATTAAAAATGCTACATGTAGGCCTTGGTTTATCAATGATATAAAAAAGTGCATAACTGTACATTATTATCTGACTAAAATATATTATTAGAAAATGTTTATTTCTTTTTTACTCAGTAGTATGTATTTACATGTTTATGCCAGGAAATTTGTAAGAGAGCTAACTGGCTAACCAACTGGAACATATCAATATTTGTTCCCATTCCACAGAATGGTGATTCATCAAAATGTGGAAAGTGTCAAACAATAGCATTAATATCACAAGCAAGTAAAATTTTGCTGAAGAAAATTCAAAAAGGGTTGTAGCTGTATATAGACAGGGAACTTCACAAAATTTATGCTGAATTCAGAAAAGGATATGGAACAAGGGATATCATTCTTGATGCCAGATGGATCTTGGCTGGAAAAATAACACAAAGATGTTTACTTGATTTTTATTGATTATGCAAAGACATCCCACTGTATGCATCATAACAAATCATGGATAACATTGCAAAGAATGGGAATTCCAGGCCACTTGATTGTGCTCATGGGAAACCTATACTAGAACAAGAGGTAGTCATTTGATAAGAACAAGGGGATGCTTCATGGTTTAAAATAAGGAAAGCTTATGTGTCAGAGTTGTATCTTTTCACCATAATTATTTAAGCTATATCCAGAGGAAATAAACCCAGAAATTATTCTAGGAAACATTGGGCATCAGGATTGGAGGAAGACTCATTAACAACCTGAGATATGTAGATGACACAACTTGTTTACTGAAAGCTTCCAAGCCAAAACCAAACTCACTGCCATTGAGTTGACTCCAACTCGTAGTGACCCCTCCTTGGGTTTCCAAGGCATTATCTCTACAGAAGTAGATTTTCCAGTCTTCCTTCAGAGGAGTGACTAGTGAATTTGAATCGCCAGCCTTCTGGTTAGCAGTCAAATGCCTTAGGCACTATGCCACCAGAGATCCCACTGAAAGCTTAAAGGACCTGAAGTACTTACTGATGAAATTGAAATTCAATATGAATTACACCTTGAGACAATGAAAAAAAAAAAAAAATCCCAAAAACTTCTGGACTAATAAGCAACATCATGAAAAATGGAGATAAGATTGGCTTCTCAAGGATTTAATTTTAATTGGATATATTATCAAGGCACATAAAGTAAAATCATAGGCTTAGCAAAAAAAGAAAAGATCCTTAATCAGATCTTCAGGGACTGGGACAGGGACAAGGATCAGACTTCAGTGTCAGAGATTGACACTGGCCACAGTGATGGGCTCAATGATAGCAAGGATTGTGAGGATGGTGCAGGATCAGACAATGTTTTGTTCTGTTGTACGTAGAATTGCTATGAGTCAGAGCTGACTCATGGCACCTAACAATAACAACAATCAACACACATGGAAGCTCCAAAACTCCAAACTCATTGCCATTGAATCAATTTCAACTTATAGAATCCCCCTTTGGGTTTCTGAGACAGTAAATTTTTACAGAGGTAGATTGTCCAGTTTTCCTTCCTCAGAGTGGCTGGTGGGTTTGAACTACCAACATTCTGGTTAGCAGTCAAGTGTCTTGGTCTCTATGCCCCCAGCGGTCCTTTACATATGAAAGCAGCAGTCAGGAAATCAAGGGATAAATTGCACAGAGAAAATCTGCTATAAAAGACCTCTTTAATGTGTTAAAGAGAAAAGATGTCACTTTGAAAACTTAGGTGTGTCTGAAACAAGACATGGTATTTTTTTTTTTTTTTCCAGTCTCTTCAGATGCAGGTGAAAGCTGGACAATGAATAAGGAAGACTAAAGAAGAATTGATGCATTTGAATTATGGTGTTGGTAAAGAATATTGAATATACCATGTACTGCCAGAAGAACAAACAAATCTGTCTTTGATGATGTACAGCCAGAATGATCTATAGAAGCAAATATGGCAGATTTCTTCCCTCATATTTTGGTCATATTACTAGGAGAGAAGTATTTCTCCCTGGAGAAAGATAGCACACTTGGTAAAATGAATGTCAGTGACAAAGAGGAAGAACTTCCACATGGTGGGTAGACATAGTGGCTGTACCAATGGGCTCGAACACAGTAAAACTTGTGAGGATGGTACAGGACCAGACAGTGTTTCCTGCTACTGGACATTGGGTTGCTATGATGCGGAACAAACTTGATGGCAACTGACAAAAAAATAATGATCTTTGTAGTTAACAAAAATACACTTATGTGTTTAGTATTCTGGTGTAATCGGTTAAATTGGCTTTTTTAAAAATTCTTTACTAAGAACTCTTTACTTAAGAAAGCTCCTCAACCTTGGGCTTGCCTTCTGCTTCCAGCCCACTGAAACTGGGAGTTTTTCTTCACCCAGACAGCTGCTGGCTGCTGAGGCTGACAAACCCAAAGTTGACAAGTAAAAAGGCACCATTCCAATGTTATCAAACAATATGGCAGGGCACTAATTCAAGTCCATTGACAGTTCC
The DNA here is from genome assembly GCF_000298275.1 of Orycteropus afer afer. Lineage (NCBI taxonomy): Eukaryota > Metazoa > Chordata > Mammalia > Tubulidentata > Orycteropodidae > Orycteropus > Orycteropus afer. Next base: position 1,348,538 of record NW_006922040.1, read on the forward strand.
AAGATCAGCAGAGTACGGCAGGCTGTTGAACAATGACTTGGCTACATGCAGGGTCCAACCATGCTGTAAACTAGAGACAATCCCCAAGACTTTTCCTTATATAAAGGAAGCAGACCACATCCCTAAGGCAACTACTTAGCTGCTCACAGTGGATTCCACCATGCAGTTGATTACCAGTCTCATCATGGAGAGTAACTAGCACCAGCTGCCCGGCGAATTGGACACACACCCTTAACTCCCACAAATACTTTACAAAAGATGTAATACAATACTTATAAGCACTTAAGTAATTATTCAACATCATGAGTCCTCATAGAAATATAAATAAAAATCACATAAGGTTTCACAGCATATTCTCTTTTATGATTTAAATATTAAAAACAAAACAACAACAACAACAACAAACTCCTAAGGTATTTGACTGCTAACCAGAAGGCTGGTGGGTAAAACTCACCAGCCACTCCTCAGAAGGAAGACTGGGCAATGAATTCCATAGAGATCCCACCCAGGATACGCAGGCAGGGGTTGTTATGAGTTGGAATCAACTCCATGGCAGTGAGTGAATGAATGCTACCAAAAGTTGATGATAATCTAAGTAAGCTGGAATCCTCATGCCTTGTATGTGAGAGTATAAAATGGCACAATCACTTTGGAAATAAGTTTAGAAATTTCTTACAAAAATTAACATACATTTAACAATAAGACTTACTTTTAGGTAGTTTTCAAGAGAAATAAAAACACATATCCACAAAGTTTTACATACATAATATAAAATACATGTACAATAGCCAAAAACTGAAACAACTAAGTACTCAGCAGCAATTAAATGCAAAAACAAATTGTGGTATATACTTAGCAATATGAATGAATATACACAAACCCATGTATGGGACAATAAATGGAAGTGAGTAATAGCATATTAATAGTGAATATGCCAGAATCAAAATAATACCTCCAATATGATTCCATTTTAATAAAATATTAGAACAAGAAGAATGGATTTACTCTGATTAAAAAAAAAAAAATCAATATTTGCCTCCCATCAAGGAAGATTAGGATATTGACCTTTTTTTTTTTTCTTTTTTGATAGATGTATCATGATTAAGGTGGTAATTAAATGATTAAAATTTTTATGAAAACTCATCTATCTATACACAAAATAGGTATATTTATATGTATATATAAATCACAAGGCAATAAATATTTTCAAATATTTAAGCTACATGCAATTTATTGCATATAAATAACATTTGTTACAAATATAATTCTTTTAGGTAAAACTTGTGATAAAACATGGAGCTACAATTGATATAATGAAAAACTCTTAAGCATATATTGGAACTACATTTTGTCACATTCAATATTTATTGAATATACACTGAATACCAGAAATTATGCATGCTTTAATATTTGGTATATAATTTTGCTGTTCTAAATTGTTATAGAACATTTTAGGTGCTACAATTTATTTTGTAACATCGTGATGCTTAAACAAGCAATGCTATATCTATTTAATAAATGTTCCTAAGGAGCTCTGGTAGCATAGTGCCTAAGGCACTTGACTGCTAACCATAAGGCTAGTGGTTCAAACCCACCAGGCACTCCTTGGAAAGAAGATGGGGCAATCTACTTCTGTAGTGATACTGCCTCGGAAACCCAAGGAGGGGTTGCTCTGAGTTGGGTCCGACTCGACGGCACATAACAACAGCAACATTGACTACTTTTCATAATGCAGTTCAAAGGAACATTCTGTGGTTAATGAAGATTAGATATTGTGTATACTTTAATTTTTGCCATATTGAGATACTCATTCTCAAGCACCTGAAAAATCTTTGCAAAGAAGTGTGTGATAATTTATTTAAAATTTTCAGTATTTGTACTCAAATCAAAGCAGGATGCCATTATTTTAAATTATAAACAAGAAAATACTTTGTTAACTATCACACATGTAACCAATGCAGAATATGCATATAGGAAATTACTTTGTGTTTTATTAGTGAAGAAAAACAAATTAATTTTGTGAGTTTTATAAAGCCAGAATTTTAAATTATTCATTATATTGGTAAGATATCTAAATCTAAGTTTTAAAATACAGCTCTCAAGTTTGAAACTTAATGCCACAATTCATATATTTCTTGTGTGTGTTTGTGGTGGTTATTAAGCAATAGTGTTAACTTAAGATGGGTAAAGAATATACTTGAGTATTAGGATATTTCTGGCCAATACATGTATGCATCTGTACCATTGAAATTGAAAAAAAAAAATAGTTATATGTGTATGTATGTCTTCACTTATTAAGTGTTTTCATTTCATTAAATATGCAAAACGACAAAAACCATGTTAGTGGTTAAATGAAAAAAAAAGTTGGATGACTGATTAACTGGTGAATTGATTAGCAGGTAGCTTCCCACTTACAATGAGGTTCTTATAACAAGGTTCTGTTCCAATGATGACTCCATCATATTTTGAATCTGATGCAAGTCATTGGATCTCTCTCTTTTTTTTTTTTTTAGTTTTTGTGATTACTGCCTTTTATTATCAGTATCTTTAACAATAAGATATTTTTTTGTCTTTTGGTGTTGGACACATTACATACAAATTTACACATGTATTTTAACAACATATGTAGTATATATGTAAGATGTACATAAAAAAGAAAACAAAAAAGCAGAATTCATAAGTGTGGATTTTTGCAACTTGAATATGTCATAAGGACCTACCAGTATATATTTAACAACTGCTTTGTGCTTGACATAATGTTGCAGATATTTGGCACATAGAATTCATTTGGAAGAACCAGACTCAAAAAAAGCTGCCCTCATCAACTTTATAATCAACCAGAGGCAAGAATACATAAAACAAATAAAATCTGTGCTGTGATATATTTTACTTATCTCCCTAAGCAAGAGACACTAGTAAAAGTAAATAGTAATTATAGTCCTGATAGAGTTTTGAAAATTAATAATAATATAATGAAGTCCAAACTCTTAATGAAAAGAGGCTGGGGAACGATGAAAACTCTACATACTATGATACAAAGAGGTAGATAAGAAGGAAAGAACTATGAACGATGATTGTCAGTATAAGCTAGAGTTGTTGTGTTGCCCAATGTACCAAGCTGGTTCGGTGAGTGCCAGTTTGAATCCTGATGACCACAAGCCAAGAAACTGAAAATTCAAGTCCTTTAAAGATGTGTGTGCCTTATTCCCAGAGGGCTCAGACTGTCAAATCCATATCCAGCTATAGTTATCACGAAGGAACGCAAGCTGATCATGAGATAACCTTTGGGGAAAAATGTGTATAAAATTAGGGTGAAGATCCTAATTCTCTATTACTGCCTTTCCCTTTTTGCCTCCATACAAAATATAAGTCTCTTTTCTTAACTTCTGGTAGAGTGTGGGCTTACTTTCATTGATTTCTTATGGTAGGGCTGTGAAGAATTGAAATAGACCATTTGCTGCGTCTGGCAAAACAACACAGGTCATGAAACAAAGTGACATGAAAGGATTAAAGGTTTAAGAGGAACAGGGGCCAGGCAGACACTCTGCATGTAATGCAAGAGCAACCCCTGATGCATCCGTCCTGTTTTGTTTATACATAAGCACATGATTTCACCATTGTTCTTGGTATTTTCTAAATACAATCAAGTATTCAATCAAATATTTTCTACAATACAATCAAATATTATCTAAAAGTTTAAAATTTTACTTTTTCCCATACCCAGAGGTATTTTCCCATACCTAAGAATAATGGATGATTACTTAGATTAGTAACTTTTACAGAAGTAGTAAATAGTCACTGAAATGCATTATTCTAAAACATAATATGATTATTAAGGTACACAATTTTAAGATATTAAGTGCTCCATCAAGATAATCAACATTCTTTATTGGAACAATGTTTACCAATCTATTTTACTGGAACAATGTTTTGCCGTAAGTACACAGAATTTGAGTCAAGCAAGCATTCAACCATAAGAGATTATTTGCCTTCTCTTAGCTGTTGTTAGAACATGTGCTTTGCCATCATGTTATTTTGGTGGTCTTTTTCCTGGTCTCCAACAACAATTTATAAATTTAGATGTCCACATGCAATATTTTCAATATTTAGAACCTCCCATGGATCTGTAACACGTTTCACTTCTCTTAGTCCTTTTCTTTAATATATCTAATATTCTTTACTGAATGGTAGGCATTCTGTATGAACAACAGAGACTACATGATTTTTTTTTTTCTTTTTAATTCTTTTACACTCAATATCAGAGAGCAACAGTAAGAAAAGTTTCCATCAATTTATTACTGGAGTAAGATGACTGTAGACTATGCGTCAGATTTTGTAAGGCTGGTTCTGCCTCTGCTTTCAGCCCCTTCTTAAGGTATAGAACTTCAGATGTCCAAATGGAGATTCTGTTAATTTTAGTAGTTTAGTAATTTCACTTGTCCTTACTTGTCCTTTTTCTTTTTTTCCTCTCAGCACTATGAGTAAAGTAGAAGCTCTGCTTCGGTTTTTTGCATCTTTTTGCCTGTCTTCTTGGCCTTTCACCCTGAGAAGTTTAGGAACTATAAATACTTCTAGATAAGACCAGTGCAGAGAATCTGGATTACTTTGCTGGCAGTTCCTGCATTCTAGCATTGTGGTCTCTGCAAGTGTTGGTGGTCTTCTAGTACCCCTTATGTCTTCTTAGTCAACCCCACTTGCAGTGCAGTGAATTACTTGATAGGGCTTTTCTAGCCATAGTATTCATAATTTCCAGTGAATTACTGGATGGGAACATGCAAATGAACTCTGATGTTCAGACTGGTTAGTTGTGCCACTCTGCCAGGCTTAAAATGTGCTCTCCTAGGTGCAGATAGGAGCTCTGGTAGCATAGTGCCTAAGGCACTTGACTGCTAACCAGAAGGCTGGTGGTTCAAACCCACCAGCCACTCATCTGAAGGAAGGTTGGGCAATCCTACTTTCATAGTGATACTGCCTTGGTAACCCAAGGAGGGGTCTCTATGAGTCGTGGCTAACTCGACGGCAAATAACAACAACAACAGGTGCAGATAGGGGATCTCACTGCCATCAAGAGAGAAGTGCTGGAGGTGAAGTGGAGCACATCTGGACCTGGGTTCCCTGAACTGGACCTCCTTGGCTGAGAGACCCCAGCAGAATGATGGGAATCAGCAGAACTAAGAGGCATGAGACAGGGCTAAGGCTTACCTGGCCTACAGAGGCAGAGGCCAGGCTGGAGTCCAAGGGCCAGAAAGGTGTGTCTGAAGGCATAGAAGAGGGGAGACTGTCCTGATTCAAGAATTGTATCCTGAGCGTGTTCCTGAATCTGAATTATAACCTGTTACGTCCCTAATAAACCCCATAATTGTGAGTATTGTCTGTGAGTTCTGTGTGGGCATTGCAACAAATTATCAAAGCCAGCAGAGAAGTACTAAGAACTGTGGGAGGGATGGTTAGTATCAAATTAGGTAAAAAGGCTGGAGGATGGTGACATGTCTGGCTTCATAGGAATAAGCCTTGGGCTCCTGATGGTGATTCTGTCTTCCTCTTGTGAAGTAAGAGGAGGTCAAATGATGCCGCCTCCATGTCCTTATTGCACCGCTTTAGGAATATCTTCAGGTACAAGGTTCCATTTATCTTAAGAAATTTCCCTTTCTTCCAACACCATTGTCTCTAAAATTCTGTTACACAACTTATCAGAGGCCTTCAAATACTTTTTTGTTTTCTCCTATTTTATTTCATTCTTGCTGTTTTCAGTGGGGACATGGTGTTTTGTAAGCTACTTTGGAAGAGCCAGAAGTGCAAGTCTAGAATTCTCATGAGTTAAACACATTAGCCCTTAAAAGATCTTACTTAAGAAGTAAGCCATAGCAAAATTCTCATTAATTGTTTAAAAATTCTAATAATATGCATGATAATAGGAAGATATTTGACAGGAAATATGTAAGTTGTTGTTATTGTCATTGTTATGTGTCATCGAGTCAGAGCCAACTCATAGCGACCCCTCCTTGGGTTTCTGAGGCCTTATCACTATGGAAGTAGATTACCCAACCTTCCTTCCGAGGAGTGGCTGGTTGGTTTGAACCACCAGCCTTCTGGTTAGCAGTCAAGTGCCTTAGACACTCTGTCTTGGGCAGAGGGTTTACTTTCATTTCTTAATATGAGATCATAGGAACAAGACTTTTGACACAGAGCAAAAGAAATTCCATTTTACCTCGTCATACTCTATAACCCTGTTAAGGAGTTCTGGTGATGTAGTGGTTAAATGCTCATTTGCTAACAAAAAGGTTGGTGGTTTGAACCCATCAGATGTTTCATAAGAAAAAGATGTGGCAGTTCACTTCCGTAAAGACTAAATCTTGGTAACCCTATGGGACAACTCTACTCTGTTCTGTAGTGCAGCTATGACCCAGAATCAGCTCTTTGGGAATTTTTTTATTTTGTTTCGTCTTGTTGTTTATAACTCTTTTAGGCTTTTAAAATGTGTCACGCCATCATAAATTTGCATTTTAGCTTCTTCCCTCCTGTGAACGTAATTAGAAGATTTGGTTGAACAAGAATACCTCAGAGCTGTGGGAACTAATCTAGAAAAGAACAAAGAATAAATTTTAAAAAGACATTTTCTCTATTTCACCAAGCATTGCTGGGTAAGATTCCCCCTTTCCTTCACAATTCACTGGCCTTTATTATAAATAAGTTCCATACTGATTTCTCCACACATCATAGCTTGATTATATTCAAACTTATAATGCTTTTAATTGTTCCATTAGACTGTAAGCTATCTTTCCCATGAGTGCAGATTTCTTTTTGTTAGGGTATAGGTATTATATTCTATCACCTGGGGATGATTTTTGCTATTGATTCTATGTGAGTATTCACTGATAATCCTAAAGTTCTATAATTTTCCAGAAGATTTTCTAATCATCAGAAAAATATGCTTCAAATTTTTTGAGATAGCATACCTCAAATTTGATCTATGATATTAAAACCATATTACCTAAACAGAGTAAGTACACTACATTCTTTAACTGGCCAAACTTTTCTTCAAGGCATTAATTTCTTTCTCAAAACTATAGCTCAAATGGTATTGCAATGTGTATCAAAAAATGGTCTACATTTATTTATTTTAATTGATATATTTTATAAATTCTTTTTTTTTAAAAAAGGCAAGAATGGATGCCTTATATGTAGTGCTTTTTTTTTTTTTTTAGAGATACCATATATTTAGTTTTTTTTTTTTTTTTCTTCTTATGTTCATGCTTTTATAATGTTCAGTGGAATTTGTATAGGACTGTTGAAGCAATTAAAATAAAAGTCATACCAAATATCATCAATCTAGGCTAGTGGGAAATAACATTTTCACAAATATCTGTTTATCTTGCTTGGGTATAGAATTTAAGTTGTGGTTCAAGTAATTTAAATTTTATAATTGTATAATATAATTCATATTGATTATTTTTCTACATAGATGTTCAGTTTCACTCAACCTAATATGATATTTAGGGAATCATAAATATATTGTGTTCACACCAACATAGATTTCTATGTTTACATATTTCTAATTATTTATTAAATATATCTCCTTGTTAGTAACATTGACCATTTTAATTGAGTATGTAATAAGACATGGAGGAACTGTAGGATGCCCTACAGAGAAAAGATGGATTCCTTATTAGCGCATAATTTTCCTTTAAAAGTAACATAATCATCGTAGAATTTCCACTCTACATAATCAGCTATTTTTCAGTCTGAAAATCTGAATACTTAGCATTTTCTTCTTTAAAGTTTATTTCCATAATGCTTTTATGTTTCTAGTGGTACATATTACATAGAATAATATATTATACATAGTGTATTGTGTACTACCAATCATCCATTAATTATTATATATGCTTGTTGTTGTTTGTTATTTGCCGTCGAGTCGGCCCTGACTCATAGCAACCCCTCCTTGGGTTTCCGAGGCAGTATCACTACGGAAGTAGGATTGCCCAACCTTCCTTCTGAGGAGTGGCTGGTGGATTTGAACCACCAGACTTCTGGTTAGCAGTCAAGTGCCTTAGGCATTATGCTACCAGAGCTCCTATTATATATGCAGTAGAGAGTATTTCTCTCCTTCCATTTAATAATACCACATTGTGGAATGCTCTACAGAATTGTGATCTAATGTGCAGTTCTTAAATGTAATGTACCGCAAACTTTCAATTGCATCTAGAGAACAGTTCACAGAAAGCATATTTTGTTCTAACCATATTTTTTCATAATTAGGTCTTTATTTTTTCTTTCCAACTGACTCTTCCTTTTATCAAATTTGGGCTGCAGTTACCAAAGTTAGAACCAGTAGTTCATAAATATATTTTTAAATCAATTATTTAAAACTCTTTAACATAATCTAAATATTTATTTCTATATCAGTCAGATTAATCTCTTCCTTGGATTTCCAAAATCAAACTGGTAATTTAAATTCAAACCTCACCTATGAGTTATAAAAATGTTATTAAAAAGATATAAAAGACATCAAGCTCTGTTGGCATAACATACAACACAAAAAATGTTATTTTATATTCTACTTTGGTGAGTAACCACTGGGGTCTTAAAAGCTTGCAAGTGGCCATCTAGACGCAACAATGGGTCTCTCCTGGTCCAGAGCATAGAAGAATGAAGAAAACCAAAGACACATGGAACAATTAGTCCAAGGTACTAGTAGACCATGTGATCATCAGCCTATTATGCCCATGAGACCAGTAGAACTAGATGGTATGCTTTTTACTATCACTGTCAACCACTTGGAAAGGGATTAGTGCAGGATATCCTGGAAACTGTGCAAGAACAATGTGGAACAAAACTCAAAATCATAAAAAAAAAAAAAAAACAGTTTTATTGATCTAACAGAACTTGGTGAGACCCACAAGACTAACCAAGAAGAAGAAGGAAAAAAAAAAAAAGCTCACTGACCTTGAGTCCGTTCCTGCTCATAGCAACCCCTCCTTGGGTTTCTGAGGCAGTATCACTATGGAAGTAGATTGCCCAGTCTTCCTTCTGAGGAGTGGCTGTTGGATTTGAACCACCAGCCTTCCGGTTAGCAGTCAAATGTCTTAGGAAATATACCACCAGAGTTCCTAATTACCCTTTACGTCTAAAATTGAACTCATTCCCATGACTTCCAGTCAAACAAAAGACAGGTATACAGGGTAAATGTTTTCACAGGGAGATAGCTGGGGAGTGACAGGAATGCATAGGAAAGAAGAATATAGGGAAGAGGTAACTACAGACAGGAAGTGGGAAGAGAAAAAAAAAAAAAAGATATGAAAGAAAGAAAAGACAAAAATGAATGTCAGAAGAGACTCTGAAACTTGCTCTTAAACACAGAATAGCTAAAGTGAGAAGAAGAAATGATGGACATAAAATAACTGAACAGAAGATTTCAAAGGGCAGCTGAAGAAAACAAAAAAAGCGTTATAGTGAAATACACAAAGACCCGGCAGAATACATTTGGCATTTTTCAAACTGAAAGAACTGAAGTAAAAATTTAAGCTTTGAGTTGCAATACTGAATGAAGCATTCTATGGATAAAATATTGAACAATGAACAAACATTAAAGGAAGATGTAAAGGATACACAGAGTCACTGAAACAAAAAGAATGGTCAATGTTCAACCATTTTGGGAAGTAGCACATTGTCAAAGGGAGAAGGAGGCCACATCTTCTGACCTCCTCTAACCCCACAAGAGGAAGACAGAATCACCATCAATAGCTCAAGGCTCATTCCTGTGAGGCCAGACATGCTGCCTCCCTCCAGCCTTTCCATCAACCCTGACACCAACCATTCCTCCCACAGCACCCATCACCTCTCTGCTGGGTTCAATAATTCACTGCAGTGGTCACACAGAACTCATGGATTATGGGGTTTATTAGGGAAGCACCAGGCTACAATTCAAGTTCAGTAACAATGCTCAGTTTCTCTCAGCCCACTGTCTTTCAGCCAACAGTCTCTCTCAGTCTCTCTCCTGGCAATGCATGTCTCTCAGTGTCTCTTTCAGCAGCATGTGCCTCTCAGGAGTGCATTTCTCTCAGCAGCACATCTTTCTCAACCAGCAGTCACAGAGACTTCCTCTGTCTCTAGAAGGGCTACTTTTGGGCCTGGCAGAGTGACTACTAACCAGTCCCAACATCAGAATTCTATACCCCTGAGAGAGAGCAAATTTCCCAGAGTACTTCATGCTGGTGCAACAGAAATACCTCAGGGGAAAACTTTAACAATCAGGAGCTACTCAGTTGCTCATGGAAAATTCCACCAAAAAGTTTACAAAGACATATGCTAGAAATACCACACAATGTAATTTACTACACCACACATATGATCAAAAACTGATAGTATTGCAAAAAGAAATCTGATCTGTGCTAAAGACATTGGCAAAATAATGTTGTTGATGTTGTTAGGTGCTGTCAAGTTGTTTCTGACTCATAGCGACCCTATGCACAGCAGAATGAAACACCCATTGGTCCTGTGCCAGGTCTGTGATCCCGTCTATACTTGAGCCCATTGCTACAGCCATGGTGCCAATCTATCTCCTTGAGGGTCTTTCCCTCTTTCAGCGACCCTCCATCTTACCGTGCATGACATTCTTCTCCAGGGAATGGTCCCTTCTGATAACATGACCAAAATAGGTGAGACAAAGTCTGACCATTCTTGCTTCCAAGGAACATTTTGGCTGCACTTCCTACAGGAGAGATCTGTTAGTTCTTCTAGCAGTCCATGACACTTTCAGCATAATTCTCCAGCACCATCACTCAAAAGCATCAATTTTTCGGTCTTCTTTATTCACTGTCCAGCTCTCACATGCATATAAGGTGATTGAATATGCCATGGCTTTTGTCAGGTGCACCTTAGTCCTCAAGGAGACATTTTTGCTTCTCACCACTTGAAAGAGTTCTTTTGTAGCTGACTTGCCCAGTTCTATATGTTGTCTGATGTCCTGACTGCTGCTTACATTGATGTCAATTAAAGAACCAAGCAATGTGAAGTCTTTGACAACTTCAATCTTTTCTCCATTTACCTGATTGTGCTTATCGGTCCAGCCATGAGGATTTTTGTTTTCTTTATGTTGAGATGTAATCCATACTGAAGACTGTATTCTTCAATCTTCATCAGTGAGTGCTTCAAATCATCTTCACTTTCAGCAAGCAAAGTTGAGTCATCAGCATATCACAGGTTGTTAATGATTCTTCCTGTAAACCTGATGCTTCATGTAGTTCTTCTTCATATAGTCCAACTTCTCAGATTATTTGCTCAGCATACAGATTGAATAAGTATGGTGAAAGGATACAACCCTGACACACTCCCTTCTTGATTTTAAACCATGCAGTGTCCCCTTGTTCTGTTTAAACAACAGCCTCCCAATCTACATATAGGTTCCTCATGAGCCAAATTAGTGACCTGGAATTCCCATTCTTCTCAATGTTATCCACAATTTGTTATGATCCACACAATCAAATGCTTTTGCATAGTCAATAAAACACAAGTAAACATCTTTCTGGTATTCTTTACTTTTAGCCAAGATCCATTTGACATCATTAATGATATCCCTTGTTCCACATCTTCTTCTGAATCCAGCTTGCACCTCTGGAATTTCACTGACAATATACTGCTGCAACAATTTTTGAATTATCTTCTCTAAGGTTTTACATGCATGTGATATTAATGATATTGTTTGATAATTTCCACATTCTGTGAGATCACCTTTCTTGGAATGGGTATGGGTATAGATATAGATCTCTTCCAATCAGTTGGCCAGGTAGCTGTCTTCAAAATCTCTTGGCATATCCAAGCTAGTGCCTTCAACAGGGCATCTATTTGCTGAAACATCTCAAAGGGTATTCCATCAACTCCTGGAGCCTTGTTTTTAGCCAATTCTTTCAGTGCAGCTTCAATTTCTTCCTTCAGTATCATTGGTTCTTGATCATAAACCACCTCCTGAATGGATGAACATCAACAAGTTCTTTATGGTACAATGACTCTGTGTATTCCTTCCATCTTTTTTTGATGCTTTCTGCATCATTCAATATTTTGTCCATAGAATCTCTCAATATTGCAACTTGAGGTTTAATTTTTTCCCTCAGTTCTTTCAGCTTGAGAAATGCTGAGCATGTTCTTTTTTTTTATTTTTCTAATTCCAAGTCTTTGCACATTTCATTATTGGCTTTGTCTGCTTGAGCTGCTCTTTCAAATCTTCTGTTCAACACTTACATCTTGTAATTTCTTACATTTGCTTTAGCTACCTCCACTCAAGAGCAAGCTTCAGAGTCTCTTCTTTCATCCATTTTTCTTTTTCTTTTTTTTTTTTTCATCTTTTTAATGAACTCTTACTTTTTTCATGGGTGATGTTCTTGATGTCATCCAACAATTATTTTTGTTTTTGGTCATTGATGCATCAAATCTATTCTTTAAATGATCTCTAAATTCAGGAGGGATATATTCAAGATCATATTTTGGCTCTCATGGACTTATTTTAATTGTCTTCAACTTCAAGTTGAACATGCATATGAGCAGTTGATTGTCTGTTCCACAATCAGCTCCTGGCCTGGTTTTGGTGAAGATATTGAGCTTTTCCATCACCTCTTGCCACAGATGTAGTCAATATGATTCCTGTGTATTCTGTATGGGGAAGTCCGTGTGTATAGCCACAGTTTGTGTTATTGAAAAAAGGTACTTGCAATGAATATGCTGTTGATCTTGCAAAATTCTATCATGCTATCTCCAGCATTTATTTATCACCAGGACCACAATTCCCAACTATTGGTAAACTTTTGTTTCCAACTTTTGCATTCCAGTCACCAGTGATAATACATCTATCTTGATTGCATGTTTGGTCAATTTCAAACTGCAGAAGTCACTGTAGTGGAGTCAGATCCAACTCAGCGACCCCTCCTGGGTTTCTAAGGCAGTATCACTACAGAAATAGATTGCCCAATCTTCCTTCCGAGTAGTGGCTTGTGGGTTTGAACCATCACCTTTCTGGTTAGCAGTGAAATGCCTTAAGCACTACCCCACCAGAGCTCAGATTGCAGAAGCTGATAAAATCCTTCAGTTTCCTCATCTTTTGTTTTGGTGTCTGCTGCATAAATTTTAATAACAGTCATATTAAATGGTCTTCTTTGTAGGTGTATGAATATTATCCTGTCACCGACAGCATTACATTTCAGGACAGATCTTGAAATATCCTTTGTGATGATGAATGCACACCATTCCTCTTCAAATCATCATTCCCAACATAGCAGTTCATATTTTGTCTGATTCAAAATGACCAATACCAGTCCACTTCAGCTCACTAATGCCTCGGATATCAATCTTTATGTATTCCATTTCATTTTTGACAACTTCGAATTTTCCTAGATTAATACTTCCTACATTCCTTGTTTGATTATTATTGGAAGTTTGTAGCTGTTTTTCCTCAATTTGAGTTGTGTAACATCAACATATGGAGTTCTCAAAAGCTTTACTTTATCCATAACAGTAAGGTTGATTCTACTCTGATGATGCAGCTCTTTCCCAGTCATATTTTGAGAGCCTTCTGACCTAAGTGGCTCATCCACTTGCACTGTGTTAGACAGTGTTTCTGGGCTATTCATATAGTTATCTAGTAATGTAACAGACAGTATTTCTCTGCTATTCATAAGTTTTTCCCTGGACAATTCCTTGAGAAGTGGAGTGCTTCTTCCTTCTTCCTTGTCTGTCTCAGTCTGCTAGTTGCTCCAAAACCTGTGCAACATTTGCAACTCTGCTGGTGTTTGAAACGCCAGTAGCACAGCCTCAAACCTCACAACAGCACACCACCACAGTACAACAAACTGACAGACAAGTTTGTCTCCCATAGTTGTTAGAAACCTCTTCATCCTCTCCTTTCTTGGATCCCTGCAGCTTGCTCATGCTGTCCTGGTCCCCTTGGCTTTCCTTTCCTTTTCTTCTGCTCTCCTGCTGCTCGGGCAGTGGGGCTTGGGTCCCTCCCCTTACCTGGATTCCTCTGCCACTTGCTTTCTCTGTCCTGGTCCCCTTGGCAGTCCATAGTACTTTCAACATTCTTCGCCAGAACCACATAGTCAAAAGCATTAATTCTTTTTTGGTATTCCTTATTCATTATTCAGAGTGCACATGAATATGAGGGATTGAAAATACCATGGCTTGTATTGGTTATTTGGGTGAAAATTTACAGAGCAAATTCATTTTCCATACAGCAGTTCAAACACATTTTGTTTCATAATACTGATTGCAATTTCCCACAATGTAATGGCTCTCTTCCCACTTCCTCCCTGTATTTACCTCTTCCACATGTCCTTCTTTCCTATGCATTCCTGCCCATCCCCCTGCTAGCTCTCTGTGAAAACACTTGCATGTGGCAAAAAAAGAAGGTTCTAGAAATTGATGAAATACTAATTGAAATATTCCTACAAATGGGTACAGTGCTGGAGGTGCTCACTCTAGTAAGTTAAGATTTGAACAATAGCTACTTTTCCATCTGATTCAATGAACATCCTTATGTGTGCTCATTTCAAAGAAATATGATCAAACAGAATGTGGAAACTGTTGAACAATCTCATTAATTTTACACATAAGTAAAGGTTTGCTGAAGATAATTTAAAAAAGTGTTGCAACAGTACATCAACAGGGAACTTCTAGAAAGTCAAGCCTAAGAAGACAGGCATATAGTGTGAACATTTGTATCAGGTAGATACACTCCTAAGATCAATCAATTGTGGAAAGGCAAAAGGGCAGTGTTTTCAGAGAGATAGCTGATGGGGAATAGGAATGGATAGGAAAGAAGGGCATAAGGAAGAAGTAACTACAGGGAGGAAATGGGAAGAGAGCTATTGCATTGTGGGAAGTTGCTATCAGTGTCATGAAACAAAATGTGTATGAACTGCTGTATGGAAAACAAATTTGCTCTGTAAATTTTCACCCAGATAATGATTAAATATTTATAAAAAAAAAAAAAAAAGAAAGAAAAGAAAAGCACAGTACATCAGCAGAAATTCCACAAATTCAAGCTGGATTCAGCAGAGGACAAGGTCATGGAACCAGGGATATCATTGCTAATGTCAGATGGCTCTTAGCTGAAAACAGAATGACACAAACACATTCAATTTTTTTAATGACTATGTAAGGAATTTTACTGTGTGGATTATAACAAATTATTAAGATCATTGCAAAAATATTCTAGAACACTTCATTGTGTTCATGCTAAACCTATGCACTGACCAAGAGGCAGTTAGAACAGAAAACCACATCACTGTATGGTTTAAAACCAGGAAAGTTGTACATCAGAGCTCTATCATTTCTCCATGCATATTCAATCTATATGTGCTGAGCAAAGAATCTGGGAAGGTAGACTATATGAAGATGAAAACAACATCAATATGAGAGGGATATTCATTAGTAACCTTACATATGCAGATGACACAACCTTGCTCACTGAAAGTGAAGAGGACTTGATGCACTTACTGATGCTCAGACTACAGCCTTCAGTATAGATTATACCTCAACATGAAGAAAACAAAAATCCCTACAACTGAAAAAATAAGTAACATCATTGCAAATGGAGAAAAAAATTGAAGTTTTCAAGCACTTCAGTTTAATTGGACCAGTAATCAATGCCAACTGAAACAGGAGTCAAGAAATCGAACAGCAGATTGTATTGGGCACATCTGTTACAAAAGACTTCATTAAAATGTTAAAGAGGAGAGATATCATTGTGAAGACTAAAGTATACCTGACCCATGCCAGGGTGTTGTCAGTCACCTCACATACACATGAAAGTTCCACAATGATTTAGAATGACTGAAGAAGAATTGATGCTTTTGAATTGTGTTGTTGATGAAAACTATTAAATATGCAATGGATTGCCAGAACTAACAAATCTGTCTTGGAAGAAGTACAGCCAGAAAACTTCTAGAAGAAATCATACTGAGACTTGTCTCCTACTTTGGACATTGATCAGAAAGGACTAGCTGCTGGAGAAGGATATTATGCTTGGTAAAGTCACCAAACTCACTGCCATCAAATCAGATCTGACTCATAGCAACAACTCTTTGGGTTTCTGAGATGGTATTACTACAGAAGTACATTGCCTAACCTTCCTTCCGAGGAGTGGCTGGTGGGTTTGAACAACCAGCCTTCTGGTTAGCAGTCATATACTTTAGGCGCTATGCTACCAGGGTAAGTAGAGGGTCAGAAAAAAGAGGAAGACCCTCAACAAGGTGGTTTGGCACAGTAGCTGCAATGATGGGCTCAGACATAACAAAGATTATGAGAGTGGTGCAGGAACAGGCAGTGTTTCATCCAATTGTGTACAAGGTCTCTATGAGCTGTAATTCACCCAACAGAACCTAACAATAGCAATAACAATATGAGTTAGAGTAGGAGAAACTTTTTACCCCAGACTGATTAGGGGAAAAGACAATCATGATTTTTTCGCCCATGGGTGATATTACTCCAGTGTAATATTTAATTTTGCTTCCTGAACTTCTAATTGTTGAAGATTATGCAGTTGTCTCACTTCCAATTATGCTTGGTATTGTATTCTAGTTGCAAACTTTTATTTCAGTTTTGTAAGGTTAGAAAAGCTAAATATTCTAGGTTTCTGAGCTGAGAAACCACTGTCAGGACATTTGTGGATCCTTTGTTGCTTACCAGTAAAAGTTACTGCTATCTTCTTAGCTATTATCCTTGAATATTTCTCAAGCATTTCTTGTGAGTTCAACTGTAAATACAAAGGATAGTTTTCTGTATTATTTTACAGTTTCTAATGGAATTTGTTTTTCAAAATATATATTAATATTGCTAGAGTTTGAGAATATTTTATAAACTTAAAGAAATAATTTCTATTCTTTCATGCTTTGAGTTCAATTAACAGTTAAGGTACAGAATTGAAGGTCTGGCTGATTTTTAACATTAAAAAAAAAATCTTGTTGATTCCAACTTGTGGTGACTTTATGTTTTACAGAATAGAACTTGCCCGTAAGATTTTCTTTGTTGTAAACTTTATGGAAGCAGATTGCCAAGCCTTTCTCCCATGAAGTCATGAGGTGGGTTCAAAATGCCACCTTTTAGGTGAGCAGCCAATTGAGAAGACAATGAGTTAACTCCTAATGAAATTAAAAATCACTATTTATTAACTTCCTCATTTGACTAGATCATGTCAAAGGAAAATTAAATTGCCAGATAAGTATATGGAAAAATGTATCAAATATAAACAACTGGTTATTTTAAATTATGAAAGACAGTAAAAATTGTGATGAAACAAGTTATATTTAAAAATCAACAATCATAAAGAATAAATAAGAAAAAACACAGTAAATATAGAAGTAAATTTATAAATATATGAAAATTTATAAAAATTTGCAAAATTAGTGTACATTTACAAATTAATATTTATAGAAAAATATGTGGGTTTGTGTGTGTAGAGGAATGCTTCAATTACAACTAGACATTATAAATAAATATTAATAAAAATAAAAAAAAAAATAAAAATTTAAATATTAATAAAAATAAAAAAAAAAATAAAAATTTAAATATTAATAAAAATAAAATGTTTCCAACTATAAAGTAGATAATAAAAATATTTTTTTCTTGTTTAAATATTTAGAAAATATGGATAAAATACAAAAATAAGCACAGAAATTACTTAAAAGTCTTCAGAGTGCTGCTAGAGCAACCATATCTTGAATTGTCATAATCTTGAAGAACAGTTTATTCTTCAAAACAGATTTTACCTCTAAGATATGAGCATGTGCCATCTCCTGGTTCAGAGACAAATATGAGGAAATGGATTTGGAGAAATGGAAGACAATTAGAATCTCCCCACCCCATCCCACCCACTCCCCAAAAAGCTGCTTCTAAAAGTAAGAGAAGATTGCAGAACTTCTGACAATCACAGAACAATAAAGACATATTGGAAGATGGACCTGTAAGTTTAATCAGTACTTATGAAGTCAAATGCCTGACTGAAGGGAGAAAGTGAGCCTTATGGTTTGTATTTTTTCCAAAAAAAATTTTGCCAAATTTTTAAGCTGAATTTTTAAAACACTAAAAAGCAAGACAAATAGGAGAAGGAGAAGATGATGACAATAGTTGTAAAACAGAAAGGAATGCTTTGACAATCAATCTCTCAGTTTTGATGAAGAGTTCAGTTTAAGACTCAACAAAAATGAAGGATTCTATTAAAATCATATCAGTATACATCCCTTAAAAGATAGCTCTAAGAGTGTGAACAAAATAGAGCTATATCTAACCTGGAAAATATTAAAGACCTGCATTGGATCTACTGTACTCTAATTTCCCCTGAAGAGGCAGAGTGAATCCTTGCTAACAGAAAACACCTTCTGAAGCATCTTTTGTTGAAAAATGTTTGGTGTTTAATGCACACAAAAAAATATAACCAAGAAGAGAAATACACATTACTCAGTATTGATTCAACTATCATTTAACACATGATAGTAAATAACTGCAATTAATAAATTCAAGGATGTTCATGAAAAGAGAGCACATTTCTCCCAAGAAAGCTTATGTGTGTATGT
>NW_006922040.1:1367337-1387543 GCF_000298275.1 Orycteropus afer afer
CTGAAATTTAATTTAATAAATGAAATGAAAGTAATTTAAGAAAAAAATGAAACAGGATCAAAATTTCTAACATGAATGTATCTATACTCTCAGAATGAGAATAGAGAAAGATGAGCCGAACATTAGCATTTTCCAAAACTGAGAAATAATATCAAGTCACAGATTTTAGGAATGGCAAAGATATCAAATCACAGAAAAACTGGTACTATGGGTCTTAATTCAATAGTGCTGCTATAACACAAATACCAAAAGTGGATAGCTTTAACAAATGTAAGATTAATTTCTCACAGTTTTGGAAGATAGAATTTTGAATTCAAGGTGTTCATTCTAGAGGAAGTCTTCTCTTTATTTCAGCTCTGAGATAGGGTTTTTGTATTTCAGTTCGTTTTCTGCCTTCTTAGGGATCTCTATATGGCATGGAATCCATCTTCCCCCATCTCTGATACTTGCTTGCTTAGTCCCCTTTATATCTCAAAAGAGATTTACTCAAGGACACACCCAACAGTAATAGTGCCTCACTAACATTAAAAACCATGCATAGATGTATTAACCACAGGCAAAGAGGTTAGGTTTTATAACTCATAATAGTTGGGGAAGAAGTTGATGCTGTACTGAAGGAATTGGCAAAAACAAGGTTCCCAGGAACTGATGGAATAGCCGTTGACAATAGCAGATTGTCAACAAATGAATGCCACACTGGAGGCACTCACTTGGCTGGAAGAGAGCCATATTTGTACCCATTCTAAAGAAAGGTGGTACCACAGAATGTGGAAATTATTGAACAATATTATTAATATCACATCCAAGTTAAATCTTACTGAACATAATTCAAAAATGGTTGCAGCAGTATATTGACAGAGAACTTCCAGAAATGCAAGCTGGATTCAAAAGAGGACATAGAATGATGGATATCATTGCTGATGTTAAATAGATGTTGGCTGAAAGCAAAGATACTAGAAATATGTTCACTTATATTTTATTGACTATGCAAAAGCATTAGATTGTGTGGATCTGTTTTGGTTACCTAGTAATGCTCTGACAGGAATATACCACAAATGAAATGGTTTTAACAAACAGGAGTTTATTCTCTTACAGTTTGTAGGCTTTAAGTCCGAGTTCAAAGTACTAGGCTCTAGGGGCAGGTGAAAGCTCCTCAACCTTGAGCTTCAGCTCCTGAGTGAAGGCTTTTCTTCACTCAGACAGCTGCTGGCTGCTGAGGCTGACAAACCCAAGGTCAACAAGTGAAAAGGCACAATCCCAATGTGACCAAACAAAACAACAGGCCTTTGATTCAAGCCTACTGAAAATCCAAAGGCGAGCAGAGCATGGGAGGCTGCTGAACAATGATATGGCTATATGCAGGTTTCAGGCATGTCATAAGCTAGGGACAATTCCCAAAACTGATTCTTATATGTTGGAAGCAGACCACATCCCTAAAGCAGCTACTGAACTTCTTGCGGTACATCTTTCCATGGAGTTGATTGCCAGTCTCATCATGGGGAATAACTGCTACCAGCTGTGCAACCACTCAATCAGGGCCAGCCAAATTGACATACAATCTTAACTATCACAAGGCCATAACAAATTATGGATAACATTGAGAAGAAGGGAAATTCCAGAACTCTTAATTGTACCCATGAGGAACCTGTACATAGATCAAGAGGCCATCATCTGAACAGAACAAGGGGATAAAGTATGGTTTAAAATCAAGAAAGGTGTGAATCAGGGTTGTATCTTTTCACCATACTTATTCAACTTGTCTGGTGAGCAAATAATCTGAGAAGATGGATTATATGAAGAAGTAGGCTTCAGGAGTAGAGAAAGACTCAATAACAACCTGCACTATGCAGATGACACAACTTTGCTTGTTGAAAGTAAGGATGACTTGAAGTACTTACTGATGAAGATTGAAGACTATAGTCTGTGATGTGGATTACACCTCAATATAAAGAAAACAAAAATCCTCACAACGGGACCAACAAGCAACATCATGATAAACAGAGAAAAGTTTAAGTTGTCAAAGACTTCATATTACTTGGTTCTACAATCAACACCAGTGGAAGCAGCAGTCAAGAAATCAGATGATGTATTGTATTGCGAATTGGCTGCAAACAACCTCTTTCAAGTGATGAAAAGTGAAGATGTCTCTATGAAGACTAAGGTGCACCTAACCCAATTGTTTCTTATGTATGTGATAGCTGTGCAATGAACAAGGAAGACCAAAGAAAAATTCATGCTTTTGAGTTGTGGTGTTGGCGATGAATGTTGAGAATATCATGGACTGCTGAAAGAACTATCAGATCTATCTTAGAAGAAGTACAGCCAGAATGTTCCTTGGAAGAGAGAAGATCCAGACTACATCTAATCTAATTTGGTCATGTTGTCTGAAGGAACCATTCTCTGGAGAAGGATATCATGGGGAAGGCCCTTAATGAGTGGATGCAACGATGGGATCAATTATTGTGAGGATCGTGAGGATGGCACAGGACTGGGCAGTGTTTCATTCTGTTGTATATTGGGTTGCTATGAGTCTGAGATGACTTGACAACACCTAACAGCACAACAATTTTGGGAAACAATTTAATCCATAACATTCCACACTTTGGCCTGCAAGAATTTATATACTTCCAACATTAAAAGCACATTCATCTCATCAGATCTTCTCAACATTTTAAATCAACTCCCAGTCCTAAATCTCATCTTCTGAATACTCTAAATCAAAAACAGTGATACTTTAGACATATTCCATCCTGAGGTAAAATTCCTCTTCAATTCTGAATTTTTGAAATCTAGAACACAAGTTATCTTCTTCCAAAGTACAATAGTGGAACAGATATAAGGTAGATATTTCCATTAAACTAGGAGAAAATCGAGGTAAATATGGGATAAAAGGCATCAAGCAAGTCCAAAACTGAGCAGAAAAAAATTTATTTCACTCTCAAGTTTGGAAAATGATCCTCTGTTCTCTGAGACCACATGGGCAATGGTCTCACCTTATAGACTTTGGGTATTTGTCATGTTGTCTGGCTTCTGGGTAGAGGTCCCTCTTTTCTGAGCTACAGCCTTGCATTTCAGGACTTCTAGGATGACAACTCTGCTCTCTCAACATTGGGCCTCCCATTTCCTAATACATCTGAGTCCCTGTCCCCTCTGCCCCAGCAGGCCGTTTTCTTCTGCCATTTGGGCATTGTAGCTGTGCTCCTCCAGCTTTAGGTGGCAGCCACACCCCCATGTCATACTTTAACGGCAACCCCACATTATTGGACCAAGTTAGTGAAGATACAGCTCTTTGACAACTGGGAGACTATAGACTTACATTTCGAAATTGAGAAGGCCCTGCTGCCTATGATCCTTCCAACAGTTTTGCTGGTATTTGAACTGCTCTGGCATGGTCCCTTTCTTGAAGGACCACAGATGTAACTTCTTTGGTCTGTTTCTTTTCTGTGGAATTCCAAGAAGGAGACAACATTCTCTCCTTTCCTTCTCTCTCTGTCTTCTTCACACTGGTAGTTTTTCTGCAATGGTAGTTGGTTAGATCCCCAAGTTACAAGTTTAATTTTTTTTATCAAAAGATTGTATAGACATGTACTTGATACAAATTTTAGGATACATGCCTTCAGTTTGTACAATAGAATTTTTCAAATCTTTAACTTTGGTTTTCATTTTGCACAATTCATTTTTAAGTCCATCTCTTTCCTCTCACATTTCACATTAAGTGGAAAGGAGAAACCACACTCAAGACCTTGCTTAGAAATCTTATCAATCAGATATCCAAGTTCATTGTTGTTGGTGTTAGGTGCTGTCAAGTCATCTCCTACTCATAGTGACCTCATGTACAGCAGAACGAAACATTGCCTGGTCCTGTACCAGCCCCATGATCCTTGCTATAACTGATCCCATCTTTGAAGCCATAGTGTCAGTCCATCTCACTGAGGGCCTTCCCCTTTTTTGTTGTCCCTTCACTTTGCCAAGCATGATATCCTTCTCCAGGTAATGCCCCCTTCTTAAAATATATCCAAAGTAGGTGAGACAAAGTTCGGCCATTCTCTCTTCCCAGGAGCATCCCAGCTGCACTTATTCCAGGACAGATTTGTTAGTTCTTTTAGAAGTCCATGGGACTTTCAGCATTCTTTGAGAACACCATAACTCAAAAGCATCAACTCTTTTTCAGTCTGCTTTTTCATTGTCCAGCTGTCACATGCATATGAGGCAATTAAAAATACCATGGCTTATTTCAAGTACAAGTTCATTACTTATAATTTCTACCTTCCACCAAATATTTGAATATAATCCAGATAAGTTATTTATGACTGAATAAAAAGCATCATCCTTCTTTCATTGGCCAATCATATGTTAATCATTTTCTCTTATAATCTCACTAGAAGCATATTTACCATCCACATTTCTTGCAACATTTTTTGCTTGCCCTATATGTGTTCTGTGAGATAGAGAATTTTGTGATAGCTCTTCTCATTTCATTCTAAGCCATCACTAGCATTGACTTTGATGTCTATAATTCTACCAATGGTCTCTTCAAGGGCAACTTTTCCAGTCTCTACCCATTATCTAATTCGAAAACCACTTTCATATTTTAGGTATCTGTTAGAACAGATCTCACTCTCTGGTACTAAATTATTTCTTAGTTATTTAGTGCTGTTAGAACAGAAAGGCCACATGTGAATAGCTTTAACAGACAGAAATGTATTTTCTCACAATTTAGGGGGCTAGCAGTCTGAATTCAGGATGCTGGCTCTAAGGGAAAGCCTTCTATTTCTGTTGGCTCAAGAGGAATATCCGTGTCTCTTCAGTTTGTTTCCTGGTTTCTTAGAGATCCCTGTGTGTTTGGCATTAGTTTTCCTCCATCTCTGCTTGTTTTATTGCTTGTTTAATTTCTTTATATCTGAAAAGAGGTTGAGTCAAGGCACATTCTGCCTTGTTAACATAACAATGGTAGCCCATTCCCAAATGTGAATATAGCCACAGGTACAGAGTTTAATATTTGCAATACGTATTTTAGGGAAACACAATTTAATCCATAACAATAGAATATGTCCAAGAAAAAACATTTTTAGGAGCATTATAGAAACACATCAGAGAACCAAACAAAAGAGAGTAAGAGATAATTTTCTTAAAAACAAACACAGGTCAAAAATTTCAAGTGACAAAACTAAGAATGACAGTTGCATTGTTCAAAGAAATGACTAGAAGACAGTTAAACGACATGTTTAAATGATGATATTGAGTAAAAAAATAATGCTGTATCCAATATAAAATATAACTTAAAAGTTAATGTAATGTCATTTCAAGGGAAACATTGAGTGAAAGACCTCATTGCTAGCAGCACCAGACTAAAAGAAATACTGCAAGGAATTCTATAAACAGAAGAAATAATATCCCATATGGAAATACAAAATGAAGGAAAATAAGGAACAATGAAATGGCACATATAGTACTAAATATATTGACTCAACAATTCAAGACTTGTAATGTCTTGTAGAATTATAAATGTTGAGATATGGAGAAGAAGCAAATATAGTTAAAGTATTATAAGTTCTAGCATTGTCTGAAAAGGGACATCATAACTAATGATGTAACTTTATTCTGTATAGAATCTCTAGGACAAACAGTAAAAGAAGATTTTGAAAATATATAACTAATAGGAAAAATAGATATAATAGTAAAATTATAAATGAATTTATAAGATTGCAAAAAGTGAGATTGAAAAATGAAAAAATATCAAGTTGTGCCTAATGCAAGCTAGGGTATTTTCAGCTGCTTCATATTTATGTGAAAGCTGGATGATGAATAAGGATCACCAAAAAAGAGTTGATGCTTTTGAGTTGTGGTGTTGATGAAGAATACTGAGAGTATCATGGACTGCCAAAAGAATGAACAAATCTATCCTGGAAGAAGTGCTGCCAGATTTCTTCTTAGGAGCAAGAACGGCCAGACTTTGTCTCACCTACTTTGGTCATGTTGTGAGAAGGGAACAGTCACTGGAGAAGGATGCTACGCATGGTAGACAGGAGGGTCAGAGTACAAAGGGAAGACCCTCAGAAATATGGATTGAACAGAAAGGCCATGAGTAAATAGCTTTAACAGAGAGAAATGTGTTTTCTCACAATTTAGGGGGCTAGCAGTCTGATGGGCTAAGTGGTTGCAATGATGGGCTGTAGCATAGCAAGAATTCTGCGAATGGTTCAGAACAGGGCAGTGTTTTATTCTGTTGTACATAGGGTAATTATGAATTGAAGTTGAATCAAAGGCATTTAACAACAACAACAAAAGATATAAATAAATAAATAGGTAGATAGATAATTAAATAGATAAATAAATAACAGACATTAATCCAAATATATAAGCAAATCTAACCTACCAGCCACTTCACAGAAGGAAGACTGGGTTAATTACTTCTGTAAAGATTTAATGCCTTGGAGACCCAAAGGGGGTCTCTATGAGTCAGAATAGACTCGATGGCAGTGAATTTGTTTTTTGGTTTATTTTAGTAAAAAAAAAAAAAAAAAAAATGTGAATCCATAGACATACATTTTAAATATCTCTATATAAAATACTCTTACTCATTACCCCAGAGTCAGATCCAACTCATAGATACCCCTCTGGGTTTCCGAGGCATTATCACTGCAGAAGTAGATTGCCCCATCTTCCTTCTGAGGAATGACTAGTGGGTTTGAAGCACTAGCCTTCTGGTTAGCAGTCAAATGCCTTAGGCACTATGCCAAATTTCATTGAACTAAAAAAGATGAAGACACAGTCATAATCTATATTTAAATTTCATTGTAATGAAATAGGTAGAAAATGAGACAGAATATATAAGAGACTGAGCTACAATGTGGGCATGGAAACAAAAACAAAAACCTCTCATCTATAGATAACCTTGGATCCAATAGCAAAGAAATATATGTATATATACATATTTTTTTTTTTAACTGCACATGGGGCATTTGACAAAATGATCATATCTAGGTTCATGAACAGTATATAATAAATTTAAAAGAATTGAAATTATGTATGCACTTGAGCTCTATAAATATGAAATAAAAAGCAGTAAAAGTACAAATAGAGAACAGCTATATATTTATAAATCAAGAGTGATTTACTAAACAACAAATAGGTCACAGAAGACAACTTAGATTATCAAATAATTTTAAGTGAATATTTATGAAAAAAATAGCACATGAAAGCTATGGGATATATTTGAGAAGGTACTTAGAGGAAGGTTTGTTGCCTTACATGTATATATTTTAAAAATGTTGACTATTCAAACTATTTATTAATATTTAATAATCTAAGTATTTACCTGTGTGAAATTGTTCACTACAGATTAGTCAGCAGGCATAATAAGCCCGTGCTTACTTTTCTTATTGTGTATCTGGCACAACCTCCCTTAGACAAACAAATCAAATCCACTACCATCAAGTCAATCCCAACTCACAGTGGCTCCCATTGAGTTTCCAAGGTTGTACGTGTTTATGTAAGTTTCTATATTGCCCGATCTTCCTTCCGCAGAGCAGCTAGTGGGCTTGAACCTCCAACTTTCTGATTAGCATCCAAATGTCTTACTCACTACTCCACCAGATCTCCTTTAGTAGGGACCAAAAAACTTAGTTGTCCTCTATGCCAATCTCCCTCTGTTAGTTTAGGCCATAATAAAACTATTATTTTAATTGCAACAATATAAAAAATAAAAATATGTTCAATAAGAAGTAAATAAATAAAGGTTCATTTTAATATAAAGTATGAAATAGTCAAGGAACAAAGTGGTTTATCTTATAAGTATTGTATTGGCAAGTTGAAAAATTTGAACCTAGATTTCATTTAAATTCTATACATATTCCAAAATATATAAATGTTTCTGCATGTGTAAGAGCTAGAAAGAGAGAGATAAAGTCAGAGTGAGTGATCACAGTACCTTTTGTGGATTTAGTACCATAGTTTTCTGTCATTTGTTGTTTTCTGTTTTTCTTTTGAAATTTCTGTAATAATTTCATGTAACTATTTGTGTTCTTATAATAGAAAAATAAATAAATAAATGAATTTAATTAATGCAAAAGAACCAAACCTCTGAAAAGCAAATTTAATAGTAGACCTGTTTTGCAGGAACATATTCCAGGATATAAGATAATAAGCATATTTGTAGTCCAACTTCTTCTGTCTTTCAAATTACATTTGACCATCAATTCATACTATTTTCTGTGTATCTGAAACACCTATCAAGTAACATTGATTAAACAATTGACTGCATTGATTTCAGTGAACTCTGCTTTATACACAAAGGGATTAACGGCTTTCTGCTTAATAATTGAAGTTTATGACATCCATGTTCATTTATAACTTTTTTGTAAGTCATTGAAATTTTTGGATAAATCTCATAATACAAAGTGCTTTCAGGAGACTGATTTCTACTTCAAATGATATATGTTCTAGCTTTAAGAATAAATCAAGTCTTTACATAGAAAATAATAAAATCAAATCAGCTGGAATATAGCAGTTGATTTGTTTTCCAAGCTGACTTGAATTATCTATAGGAAATGAAATACACTTTAATTCAGTAGTTTGCTTGATGTCATAAGTAGCCAAAAAATCACTGGTCTAAATAAATGACTTTAGCGACTTTCTGTATCAGTTGAACAATGTGTCTTTTTTGGTTCAATGCCCTGGGATTCTGGGCATTCTGTCAAACCAAGAATTTCAGGTGGTTATGATAATGTTCCCACCTCTTCACTACTTTACAATCACACTTAATTAGTTGCAGCAGGTGGTAGTAGCTGGCACACTTGAATAGCTCTACTCATTCCATCAACAATTGGCTATTTGTTCAGCGAATGAAAAGGACTCAGTATGAGAAATGAACAGAGAATAGCTGTGCAGTAGCTGTTGTTCTACCAATCTTTTATTTTTCTTTTCTTCTTTTCCACTATAGAATTTGTCCTTTTGTACAAGTCAAATGTTGCATCACCTTTTCCAGAGAAAAAATACACACATATTTTAAACTATTTATATAAAAAAATTATCTTTTTATATGCATGCATTGAATTTAAAGGTCCAAAATCCAAAATAGTGTTTCAGAATATTTTTTGTTTGTTTGTTTTGACTAATAATATTTATTTTATTTTATTTATTTCCAGCTGCTAGTTTAAAGGAAAAAAAGTGTTCTTCTTCTTATATATTTTAAAAAAGAATGAAGGTGCTTTTTATATTACTCACTTCCAAAAATAGGTATTAAAAAAAAAAAAAAAAAAAAACTCCTAGTGAAACACTTTAAAAATATCTACAACCAAATAAAATTTATGTATATACTACTTGATATATAGACAGATAGATAGATAGTTATCACCATTTTATACAAGCAGAGAGAATCAGGACTGATACTGAGTTTGAAATAACATTTCTTCCTTTTACAAAACAATAACAATTTGTCTATCAGTATGTCCTTTGTTCAAAATGATAATGTATTTGCTTTATCTCTTTGGTTTGATTAAAATAATAATTATTTTCATAACAAGAAACAAATTATTAAAATAATTCTGTATTAGCATTAGTGTTATTTTTGAATTGGTTTTCAAAGAATCTTAATATGCTTCAGTTTTTCCCACTGTAGCTCATCTTATGTAGTTTGTAATTATAATTTTATACAGAAGATATATTGTCTAATTTAAGGTAATGTGTATGTATTTTTAAATACCTGGACAAATTTTGAATAGAAAGATGGAAAAATAATAACAACCTACTATGTTTTGTGATTTGAAGAGTGTAAGGAGCTATCTTACATGTGATTACACAAAACTCAATATTTGTGTTATTAACAAATTATATCTTTGTGAAAAAAATTTGATTAATACCTGAATCTGCATATTAATTTACTAATCACTGTTTTTTCTAGGAATTTCCTAAGAACAATCTTGCTTTCTTTCCATAAAGAATCAATTTCTTAAAAAAAAAGCAGCAAAAACAGATCAAGAAATTATAGTTATTAGTATATTTCAGCAGAGTACAAAAAGAATATTATTTCTGCATTAAAAAAGCACAAATTTTTTCCAGCAGTAGATTAAATATGTATATTTATAATATTAGACAATGTTTCCCTAAGGTTTTTAGTGGCTAATTGTCTTTTTATTTTTTTCAGAAGTGGACCTGACCACATCCATCTTCCCAGTCTATCTTAGTCTAGAAGCTCTGCTGAAACTTGTACACTACACAACTCTGCTGCTATTTGAAATACCAGGGGCAGAGCTTCCAGCATCACAACAACATGCAAGTCATGACAGTACAACAAACTGAAAGACCAGTTTGACCAATAAGCAACATCTTGATTAATGGGGAATAGATTGAAGTTGTCAAGGATTTCATTTTACTTGGATCCACAATCAACTGCCATGGATGCAGCAGTCAAGAAATGAACCAAGGTATTGCACTGGGCAAATATGCTGCAAAAGACTTCTTTAAAGTATTTAAGAGCAGAGATAGCACTTGAAGATTCAGGGACACCTGACATAAACCATGATATTTTCAATAGTGTCATATGCGTGTTAGAGCTGGAATGTGAATAAGGAAGACCACAGAACTGATGTTCTTGAATTGTGGTATTGGGGGAGAATATTGAAGATACTATGTACTGCTAGAAGAACAAACCAATTTGTCTCGGAGGAGGTACAGAGACAATGTTCTTTAGAAGCAACAGTGGCCAGATTTCAACTATCATACTTTGATCATGCTGTCAGAAAGGACGACTTCTTAGAGAAGGATATCACTCTGGGTAAAGTAGAGGGTCAGGGAAAAAGGGGAAGACCCTCAAAGAGAAGAAATAACACAGTGCTTGCAACTGTGGGGTCAAGCACAGCAAGGACTGTAGGACGGCACAGGACCAGCGGTGTCTCCTTCCATCGGACACAGGATTCCTCTGAGTTGGAACCAACTCGACTAGTATTGCTACTATTTACTATATAGTAGTGTACAAAAAAACCAAGCCAAACTCATTGCCATAGACTTGGTTCCAACTCATATTGAACCCCATTGGGTTTTCAAGGTAATAAAGCTTTATGGAATTATATTGCCCCATCTTTCTGCTTCAGAGAAGCTAGTGGTTTTGAACTGCCAACTTGTTGGTTAGCAGTCAAACACCTTAGGTACTGTGCCACCAGAGCTCCTTATATAATAGCATAGTTAAGATTCTGTATATTTTCAATCAAATACCTTTTTAGTCTTTCATAATTTATAATGTACTATTTGATAAATTTCAAAGGCTACAAAATGTAGTGAAATTTCTGAAACATAATAATAATTAAACTTTTATTACCCAACTCAAATACTTAACATTTTTAGTTCTTGTAACTATATTAGTGTGTTTCTCCCATTTATCCCTCTGTTACTTGGGCTTACTCTATATGATTAATTTTGCATTGATCATCTTCTTACAAAAAAAAAAATATGTTTATCATTTTGCTAGATGATGATTTTTCAACTCAGCATCAAATTCAACCTCTATTGTACTTCACCTAATTTATGGAATAAACTAAAAAACAAAACAAAAAACCTCACTGCCGTTGAGTAGATTCTGACTCAGAGTGACTACCATTGAGTTACCAAGGCTGTAAATCTTTACAGAAGCAGATGACACCATCTTTTTCCATGAAGTGAATGGTGAGTTTGAACCAATGACCTCTTGATTAGTAGTCAAATGCCTTAATGACTACACCACCAGAACTCCTTAACTTATGGAATAAAAGCCTAGAATTAACTTTCCTTGAATAAACTGCCTAAATTATTTTTGCTTAAATTTTAATACCTGGAAGTCAGACAAGAGGGAAAAAATATATATATATATAATCTTCCAAAGAAAAGAGGATTTTGATAAATGTATAAATGTTCTCATATGAATCATATATTTGATCCTTTTATCAGCCAAAGAGATTTCAGGGTAATGTCCTTAGATTCTGTAGTTTCATTAAAGTTTGGGTGATTTTCCCTGCCATTTATTCCTCAGTCTTTCAAGGGATTCTGTAAACTTTCAATTCCCCACCTTAATCTCTTTCCAACCTTATATACAATGCATTTTCTGTGTCCCTGTCTGACCTACAATGTTAAACAATATATGAATCTCAGAATAATTACACACACACACACACACACATATATATATATATATATATATATATATATATTTAAAATCATAAAATATTATCCAATTATAATTTGTTCTATGTGACTTGCTTTTTTACACATCATCATTATTACCATCATTGTTAACTGCCATCGAGTGAACCCTGACTCATTGTACCTTTATGTGCAACAGAACAAAATGTTGCCTGACCCTGCATCATCGTAACAATTGCTAGCATGTTTCTGTTCATCACTATGTCTACTATACCTAGACATTTCGCCAAGTGTCTTTCATGCCTTCACTGTCTCTCTACATCACCAAATATGATTTCCTCCTCCAAAGCACATGAGATAATGTTCTGTTGTCATCCATATATTTTCACTAACTGACTTTCTAAGTAGATCATCAGGCCTACTTTTTAGTCTGTCTTGGTCTGGAAACACCACTGAAAATTTTCTTTGTCTGGGTGCAGATGAGAAAGTGTGTTGCAAGTGCTCTGCACAAAAGATGTGTAAGGGATTGCAACACTTTGCTATTATTCTGGGTATTGAGGACATATGTATTTAATTTATTATTACTGTTTAGAAATAAACATTTTAAAATATCATTTGCATGCACTTTATATAAAATACACATTCTAAAATAAAATTAGCAAACAGCTTTAGTATGAACCATTTTAGGCAATTACAAAATAGAAAAAAATAGGAACATTTGAATAAAAATATGTAATACTTGCATTAGATTTCTTGACCTCTAATCTTTGTGGAATTTCAAAAGATTGAAAAGCTAGAAAGATTCAGTGTACACTGAAGCTCTGTTTTCAGATGTGATTTTTCTTCTACAATTTAAGGAAAGTTATAGAATATTGTGGAAAGGCAAATGACAAGTTTCTTTAGCAATGCAAGCAGAAAAGTGGGCTTCAGGAAAAAAAAAAGTTGGCAGCAACTGAACTCGATATTATTATGTAGTCACCAGCTTCTTCGGTATGAACCAGCTTTGGAGATGGCAGCAAGGATCTCTCCCAGGCATCTAGAATACAGTAGAACAATATCTATTGTAAGAATGTTTCTCTATTTTTAAAACCCAAAAGGAAACCCACATCTGTCTAGAGGGTTCCAACTCATAGCCGAATAGGGTAGTGTAGAATGGCCCCATAGGGGATCCTAGCCTGTAATCTACAGGAAACAGACTGCCACATCTTCCTCCCATAAAGCAGCTGGTGTGTTCAAATTACAATCCTTTCTGTTAACAACTGTGTGATTAACAAAAGTGCTACCAGAACTCTTTGCTCTACATTAAACAGAGCAAAAAGACTTGTTGGAAACATAACCCTGCTTGAGTGCTGTTCAATAATCATGGATTCCTTAGGTCTCTGGATAAAGTTTTTAAGATGCTACCTAGTAATAAGAAAATGTATCTTACTGTCTGCTTCTTCAATTTTTTTTTTTTCTTTAATGATCACCTTCTCTGTGTACATTGTGGATTTTAGGAATTTCTCTGATCAGACTTCCTGCCCTTAACTCATTTAAGGCTATTTTTTCACTCTTCTTGGGTTCTCTAAACAGATAATGAAATCTAAAACAGAAAAACAACAATGAAAATTAACAAAACCAGAAGTGGTTCTTTGAAAAGATCAATAAAACTGCCAAACTTGCAGTAAGGCTGACAAATAAATAGAATAAAAAAAGATAAAAATAATTGACATATAAAATGAAATTGGACATATTGCAATGGGTCCTATCACAATAATAAAAATTACAAAATACTATGAATAACTATGCCAAAAATTGGGAGCTCTGGTAGCATAGTGCCTAAGACACTTGACTGCTAATCAGAAGGCTGGCGGTTCAAACCCACCAGCCACTCCTTGGAAGGAAGATGGGGCAATCTACTTCCGTAGTGATATTGCCTTGGAAACCCAAGGAGGGGTCGCTTTGAGTCGGGTCCAGCTCGACGGCACATAAGAACAACAACAACAATGCCAACAATTGGAAGATCTAAATGAAATAAAAAAAAAAAAAAAAAAAAAACCTTAGATGCACACACAACCTAACTAAACTAACACGAGAAGAAATAACAAATTTCAAAAGATCTCTAACAAGTGAAAAGTTTGACACAGCAATAAAAACCCCACAACAGAATATATTCTGGACCAGATGGCTTCATTGTCAAATATTTAGAGAAGAAATGACCCAATGCTATTTAACCTCTTCCAAAAGGTAAAGAAAAGAGTAATTCTTAATTCATTCTATGAAGCCGATGTCACTTTGATACCTAAACTAGACAAAAATATAACAAGAAAACTGCCAACAAATACCCATTATTTATATAGATAAAAAATTCTCAACAAAATACTAGCAAGCAGAATCTAACAGTATATTAAAAAGGCATACACCATAAGCAAGTGGGGTTGATTCCAGGAAAGCAAGAATGTTTCAACAGTAGAAAATCAATCATCATCATTGTTGTTGTTGTTAGGTGCTGACAAGTCAGTTCCAACTCATAGTGACCCTAGGCATAACAGAATGAAACAATGTCCAGTCCAGTATCGTCATCACAACCATTGCCATGCTTACGCCTATTATCGAAACCACTATGCCAATTCATCATGTTGAGAGTTTTCCCCTTTTTCACTGATCTTCTAATTTACCCAGCATGATATCTTTCTTCAAGGACTGACCCCTTCTGCCAACCAAAATAGGAGACAAAATCTTGCACTTCTCAAATCTAAGGAAGGTTCAGGCTGTACTTTCCCCAATACAGATTTGTTGTTTTCCTAACAATCCATGGTGCATTCAATATTATTCACCAGCATCACAATGCAAATGCATCAATTATTCTACAGTCTTCCTTATTCATTTTCCAGCTCTCACATGTATAAAAGGCTATTGAGAATACTAAGGAGTAGGTAAGGCACACTTTAGGCTTCAAAGTGTCATCTTTATTCTTCAACACTTTGAAGAGATCTTTTGTACCAGGTTGGCCCAATGCAATGTGTCATATGATTTCTAAACCACTGCTTCTGTGGACATTTATTGCAGCACCAAGTAAAATGAAATCCTTGACAACTTCAATCTTATCTCCATTTATCAAACTTATTGGTCCAATTGTGAGGATTTTTGTTTCCTTTATGTTAAGATGTAATCCACAATGAAGACCTTCATAAGTAAGTGCTTCAAGTCTTCATCATTTGTAGTTAGCAAGATTGTGCCATCTGAATGTGACAGGTATTTAGTGAGTCTTCCTCCAATCCTGATTCCACATTCCTCCTCATATAGTCCAGTTTCTCTGATTATTTGATCAGCAAACAGATTGAATAAGTATGGTGAAATGATACAGCCCTGATGCTCAACTTTTTTGGTTTTAAACCATGCAGTAAACCCTTGTTCTGTTCAATATATATTTTATAATTAAGTACTATTGAAATTCCCAATGATTATAAAAATCAAGGGCTTCGGGTCAAGCTGATCAGGTTCAAACCACTATTCTTCTATTTTCTAGCTATGTAACTTTCTGAGCTTATGTAAATTTGATGGAATTCATTTTCTCAGATGCACAATGGGGATAATTATAAAATCTACCTACAATCATTCATTTTGGAGGTAAAATGAGAGTAGAACTCTAAACCATTGAATAGAGTAGGTACAAAGTAAAATATGATTTTTAATAAGTATGTAATTTGATATTAGCTACTATTGTTAGTTTTGTTGTTAGTTTTGACATGTGATATAAAGAAACCAGTTTGTTTATAACAAAACTTTCCACACTTCCAAAAAACAGAAACTAATATTTAGTAGGAATGCTTTTTACAAAGAAAAGACAACTGAGATAAAATCTAGAAATTTTTTTTTTTTAATTTCACACAAACAGGACATCTAGAATGCATACTTTTGAAAAGTCTTAGAAAGACAAACAAAATAAAACAACCATATACTAGAAACCATAAAATTAAAAAGCATAACACATGATTAAAAACTTGAAAATGTATCAATAATCAATAAATAATGTAAGTTGTTTAAAAAGCTTCTAACCTAAGGAGAAGAAATAATTTCATATTGAATATAAAAACTCAAATATCAAATATTTTTTTATGGAAGACAAAAGACACAAAATAATATTAACAAATGATAAAATGAATGAAAAATAAAATAAAAAGAAAGCAAAAGTGGATGTAACATAGTTGACAATAAATAATTTAATAAAATCATCATTAAATGAGATTTTGTAATGTATATTGATAAGAGACCAATCCCATTGCAAAAATAGGTATGTGCCTTCATTTATCAAATATTATGCTATTTTTTCTATGTATAAAATACCAAAGGTATAAAGAAAAAGTAGAAATAAAATGTTAAGTTATTAACACATTTTTTTTACACTTTACCATATAAATACAAAAGAATAAAGAATGATTGTATCAAAATTTTTTAACAAAACATTGTTTTTGTTGGTGTTGTTAGATGTCACTAAGTGGGCACTGTACTCATAGTGACCCTTCATGCAGCAGAAAGAAACACTGCTTTGTGCTGAGCCTTCATCACAATCCTTGCTATGATTGAGACCATCAATGGAACCACTATATCAATCTATCTCATTGGGGGTCTTCCTCTTCTTCACTGACCCTCCTTTTTTCCAAGCATGATATACTTTTCCAAGGAATGGTCCTTTATGACCAAAGTAATTGAGGCAAAATCTATCCATTCTCACTTCTAAGGAGCAATCCACCTTCACTTCTTCCAATTCAAATCTTCCAGATTTGTTCATTCCCTGGAAATCCATGATATTTTCTGTATTCTTGGCCAACATCACAATTCAAAGGCATTACATTTCTTCTGTCTTCCTTATTCATTGTCTAACTTTCACATGCATATGAGGCTATTGAAAATACCATGGTTTGAGATAGGTGCACCTTAGTCTTCAAAGTGATATCTTTGCTATGATAAAGAGGTTTTTTGCAGATTTCCCCAGTACAATGCAATGTCCAACTTTTCTTCCATCAGCGTTGACTGTAGAGGCCAGTAAAATGAAATTCTGACATCTTCCTCTGTCCATTTATTATGATGTTGCTTATTGGTCACGATATGAGGACCTTTGTTGTCTTTATGTTGAGATGTAATCCATATTGAACACTTACTGTTTATTTTCATCAGTAATTGCTTCATGTCATCTTCATTTTCGGCCAGCAAGGTTGTATCATGTGCATATGGCTGGTTGTTAATGGTTCTTCCTCCAATCCTGAAGTCATATTGTTCTTCAAATAGTCCAGTTTCTCGGATTATTTGCTCAGAACAAATATTGAATAAGTATGGTGAAAAGATACATTCCTGACAGAAACCTTTCCATGTTTAAAAATCAAGCAGTATCTCCTTTTCAGTTCAAATGACAGCCTCTTAGTCCATGTACAGGTTCCTCATGAGAACACGTAAGTGTTCTGGGATTCCTACTCTTCTCAATGGTATACATAATTTGTTATAATCCAGAGAGTCAAAAGCCTTTGCATAGTCAATAAAATACAAGTAGACAACATTCTGGCATTCTTTGTTTTCACCCAAGATCCATCTGACATCAGCAATGATATTCCTCCTTCAACATCCTCTTCTGCATCCAGCTTTGAAGTTGGATTTCTGCAAATTCCCTGTCAATATGTTCATGCAAAGATTTTCCAATTAAATTCACCAAGACTTTACTTGTGTGTGCTATTAAAGATATTGTTCAGTATCTTTCACATTTGTTAGATTACTTTTTTTTTTGGAATGAGCATAAATGCCATTTTCTTCTAGTCAGTTGTCTGGGTAGTTGTCTTCCAAATTTCTTGGTATAAACATGTAAGTGCCTCCAGGTATTCCATCAATTTCTGGAATCTTGTTTTTGCTAATTCCTTCTATGCAGCTTGGACTTCTTTCTTCAATACCAATTGTTGTTTATCGTATGATTCCTCCTGAAATAATTGGATATCAACCAATTATTTTTGATACAGTGACTTTATGTATTCCTTCCATCTTCTTTTCATGCTTCCTAAATTGTTTGGTAATTTGCCTGTAGAATTGCTCAGTATTGAAACTTGAAGCTTGAATTTTTTCTTTAATTCTTTTAGCTTGAGAAAAGCTGAGCACTTTATTCCCTTTCAGTTTCTTCACTCCAGGTCCTTGCACATTTTGGCATAATACTTTACATTGTCTTCTCAAGCCACTCTTTCAAATCTT
Source organism: Orycteropus afer afer (assembly GCF_000298275.1). Lineage (NCBI taxonomy): Eukaryota > Metazoa > Chordata > Mammalia > Tubulidentata > Orycteropodidae > Orycteropus > Orycteropus afer. The sequence goes on from NW_006922040.1 coordinate 1,385,659, forward strand.
CTGTTCAATTATTTTAGTTCAGAATTTCTTCCATTCACTTATGTGCTCTATGTTAAAGGGAAAGTTTCAGAGTCTTCTTATATATATTTTGATATTTTCTTCTTTTCCTGTCTTTTTAATGTAATGACCTTTTGCTTTCTTCATAGATGATGCTTTTCATGTCATCCCAAAACTCATCTGGTCTTTGGTCATTGGTGTTTAATGTGTCCAATATCTTCTTCTCATGATCTCTAAATTAAGGTAAGCTAAAATCAAGGTTATATTTTGTTTCTTATGGACATGTTTTAATTTTCTCCAGCTTCAGTGTGAATTTGCATATGAGTTTCAATGTGATGGTCTGTTCCACAGTCAGCTCCTGGACATGTTTTGACTGATTATATTGAGTTTTTATGTTGCCTCTTTTCCACATTTAGTTGGTCTGATTTCTATATATTCCACCTGGTGAGGTCCATGTGTATAGTCATAATTTTTTTGTTGTTGAAAATTGTGCTTGCAACAAATAATTTGTTGATCTTTCATAAATCTATCATGTGACATCAAGAACCAATGACACTGAAGGAACAGAAAAAAGATCAAAACAAAATGAAGAAAGTGTAAGGTTCACGTGGGATACCATCAAAAGGAATAACCTACCTGTCATTGGAACTCCAAAACAGGAAGAGACAACCACTGAGAAAATTGTTCAAGATTTGTTAACAGAGAACTTCCCTGATATGATGAAAGATATATCCATTCAGGAAATTCAACAAACCCCAAACAGGATAGACCTCAAAAGATAATCCCTAAGACATATCATCACCAAACTCATCAAAACCAAAGACAAAGAAAGAATCCTGAAATCACCACAGGGAAAATGAAAAGTTACTTACAAAGGCCAACCAGTAAGAATCTGCTCTGATTTCTCAGCAGAAACCATGCAAGCGAGAAGACAATGGGATGGTATATATAAAACCCTGCAAGAGAATAATTTTCAACAAAGAATTATATAACCAGCAAAACTGTCCCTTAAATATGATGGTGAAATTAGGAGATATTCAGAGAAGCAGAAATTAAGGGAATTTGTTAAAACCAGACCAACCTTACCAGAGATATTAAAGGGAGTCCTTTTAATAGAGAACCAATAGTAGCAAACAACAACCATCCATTAATACACAAGATGACATAACCCAGAAAACACAGCTATGTATATATCCAAAGTAAAATAAGCTTACAAAATTGCAAACAGGGAATCAGAGACATCAATTGGCAAATGAGGACAACTACAAACCAAAAAGAGGGAAAATACTGTGTAGTTACAGAACTTCTAAATGGTGAGGAAGTCAAGAGAGTTTCAAGATAGAATGGACTGTTCTAAACTTGGGAACAAAATTATAAATCACAAGGTATCCTAAAAGAAAAATGATAAGTCTTCACATCACAATAAAAAAGAGGGCAAGCACAAACATTCAGTAAACATTAAAACAACAGCAACAAAGGAAATGATAGCATGATTCATAAACAATGAGCTCAGCACAGAAAATAGTATGGGACAAAGGAACCAGGGAAACCAGGAAAAAATACATAACAAAATGACAGCAACAAATTCATACATGTCAATAATTACACTGAATGTGAATGGATTAAATACACCACTCAAGGGATGGAGAGTTGCAGATTGGCTAAGAAAAAAAACAAAAAACAAAACATCAATATGCTGTTTAAAGAGACAAATCCAAAACTAGACTAAAAATCAAAGGTTGAAAAAAGATACATTAAGCAAATGGCAACCGTAAAAGAGCAGGAGGGACAATATTAATTTCTGATCAAATTGACTTGAAGACAAAAACCACCATATGAGAAAAGCAAGGACAATATATAATGAGTAAAGGATCAATTTAACAAGAAG
>NW_006922040.1:1388017-1392692 GCF_000298275.1 Orycteropus afer afer
AAAAATTCCTGGAATCAAATGAGAATGCAAATACAACATACCAAAATGTTTGAGACACAGTAAAAGCAGCACACAGAGTCAAATTTATAGCAATCAATGCACACATCAAAAAAGAAGAACGAGCCAAAATCAACACTTTCAACTAACATCTCAAACAATTAAAAGAAAAACAGCAAGAAAAGCTTGTAGTCACCAGAAGAAAGGAAAAAATAAGGATTTGAGCAGAATCAACAAAACAGAAAATAGACAATAGAAAAAATCAACAAGACTAGAGGTTGTTTTGTTGAAAAGATTGACAACCCACTGGCAATTTTAACAAAGGAAAAGAGGGAGAGAATATAAATAACAAATGAAACAGGTGACATCACAACAGAACCAATTGAAATTAAAAGGATAATATCAGGATACTATAAAGAACTACTCCAACATATTTGAAAATCCAGAAGAAATGGACAGATTTCTAGTAACACACCACTTACCTAAACTAATAGAGACTGATGTGGAAAAGTTGAACAGATCCATAACAAAAGAAGAAATTGAACAGGTCATAAAAAATATCAACAACAAAAAAAAGTCCTGGCCCAGACAGTTCACTAGAGAATTCTCCAAACATTCAAAGAACTGATACCAATCCTACTCAAACTATTCCAAAACATAGAAAAGGATGGAATTCTTCCTAACCCATTTTATGAAGCCAGTATAACCTTGATACCAAAACAGGCAAAGACATCAGTCAAAAGGAAAACTAAAGACAAATATCGCATAATTATGAATGTTGTTCTTATAAGGTGCCGTCAAGTTGTTTCCAACTCATAGCGACACCATGCACAGCAGAATCAAACACCGCCCAATCCCATGCCAGCTCTATGATCCTTGCTATACTTGAGCCCATTGCCTCAGCCACCATGTCAAACCATCTCATTGAAGGCCTTCCCCTCTTTCATTGACCCTCCACCTTACCAAGCATGACATCTTTCTTCTGAGAATGGCTGTTGGTGCTGCAAAATTCTGTCATGCTATCTCCAGCATTATTTCTTTCACAAAGGCCGTATTTTCCACCTACTAGTGATTCTTCTTCATTTCCAACTTTTGCATTCCAATCATCAGTGATAATTAACACAACTCGATTGCATGTTTGGCCAATTTCAGACTGCAGCAATTGATAAAAATCTTCAATTTCCTCATTTTTGTCTTTGGTGGTTGGTGCGTAAATTTGAGTAATAGTAGTATTAACAGGTCTTCCTTGTAGGTGTATGGATATTATGTTACCACTGACACCATTGTACTTGAACATAGAACTTGATACATTCTTTGTGATGATGAATGAATGATATGCCATTCCCTCTCAATTTGTCATTCCCAGTGTAGAAGATCATATGATTGTCTGATTCAAAATACTCAAAACCAGTCCATTTCAGCTCACTACTGGCTAGGTTATCAACCTTTATGCATTCTATTTCATTTTTGACAGCTCTAACTTTCTTAGATTAATACTTCATACATTCCATGGTCTGATTATTAATGGCTGTTTGCAGCTATTTTTCCTCATATTGAGACATGCCACATTAGCCAATGGAGGTCCCAAAAGCTTTACTCTATCCACATCATTATGGTCTGCTTTTCACTGATGAAGCAGCTTTTCCCCAGTAATATTACACAATGTTTCCAGGCTATTCATAAATAAATAGCACTATATTACACAATGTTTCCAGGCTATTCATAAATTTTTCCTGCAATATATCAGATAGTTTTTCACTGCTATTCATAAGGTTTCCACTGGTCAGTTATTTGAGAAGTGAATGTCCTCTTCCTTCTTCCTTCTTAGTCTGGAAGGTCTACTGAAACCTGTCCACCATGAGCAACTCTGCTGGCATTTGAAACACTGGTGGCATAGTCTCTATCTTCACAGCCACACATAAGCCACCACTGTAAGACAAACTGACAGACAAGTTTGTCTCCTTTAGCTGTTCAAAACACCTGTGCTCACTTTCTGCACCCAGCTACTCTACCACTTGCCTGAAGTAGCACCTCTCACTTACCAGTTACCTTTTGGTAGCTTGATATCAGCCATAGTTGGAATTATGGAAACTAAGCAAATAATATAAATCATTTTTTTTTTTTGCTTGCTTGGTTTTTTGCTTTGTTTTTAGGGTCCACTTAATACCATAACAAATATTCCTTTTCTAGTATAAAGGGAATGACAATAAATAAAACATGCATAGTGATTAAGTATATCATATTGCATGTTAGATGGTGGTAAGAGGTATGGTTAACACAAATAGAGGAGAGTTATATGAATATGAGTTCTGTAAGAGAGCTCTTTGTAATATTAAATAAGTAAGAGTAAAACTTACCAAACAAAAACATGAAATTTTTAAGTGAATTAGCAAAGGAAATAACTGGAAGAAGATTGTTGGGGGCATAAGTAACAGCTAGAAAAACAGGTGTGGTTAAGACAATGCAATGTCCTTGTGAGGAATCACAAGTATGTTGCTGTAACTGGAGCAAAATGAGCAGGGCAGAGCAGGAGGAGGTGGATCAGGGAGATAATGGGGTTGGATCAGGTCACCTTCTACTGGAGAGGGACTTTGACTTTTTGCTCTGAATGGAATGGAGAAACTCTGCTGGGTTTCACAGTGACAGGATCTGACATATTTTAAAAGAATAACTGGCTTTCATGCTGAATGTGGGCTTGACATATGGGAGGTCTGTAGACAAAGCTGGAAGGGAAGATGTTAAGATTTATTTCAGGAGAGAAACGATAAATAGTAGCAAGTAGAATTAATGAGAAGAGCTTTTATTATAGATATATCTCAGAGCCAGAACAAGAGTTTTAATGTGAGCCATTGGACAGCCTTTGTCACTACTAAAGATGACTATTTTGAATAGCTAAACTTTTTTCATGACTAGTGAGCAGTCTTTACTGCAAAAAATTAAAACACGTAGCAAATTATTATCCTGGTGAATTTGGCTTGCTACTTTGATTACAAGCTTCATTCTGTAAATTTACAAACTTCTTTTGGGTTGAATTTGTTCTTAATATTTTTAAAAAGTTAAAGATATCAGATTGACTTTTGAATATTTAGCCACTGGTTTAAAGTTTGATTATGCTTCTGAAAATGGGTGCCATGATATTATCTTGTTCAAGAATGTCGTAGGATAAAAGAATTGATGAAAAAATTCAAGCCTTGAGTTGTAGTATTGAAGGGAATGGGAGCTCTGGCAGCGTAGTGGCTAAGGCATTTGCTTGCTAACCAGAAAGCTGGTGCTTTAAACTGCCCAGCCACTCCTCAGAAGGAAGATGGGTGACCTACTTCTGTAGTGATACCACTTTAGAAACCCAAGGGAGGGGGTGGCTAGGAGTTGGATCCAACTCGCTGGCAGTCAGTTTGGTTTTGGTTTTGGTATGGGAAAAATATTGAAAGATGCAGGAAGCATCAAAAGAAGAGGGAAGAATAGACAGAGTCGCTGTACCAAATAGAATTGGTCTATATTGAATTATTCCAAGAGTAGCACAAGATCAAGAGCCAAGATATGGAAAGAAGAAATCCAAACTTCACTGAAGGAATTGTTAAAAACAAGGCTCCAGAACTCAACAGAATACCCACTGTGATGTCTCAACAAATGAATGTGGTGCTGGAGGCACTTACTCGTTTATGCCAAGAAGTTTGGAAGACAGCTACCTGGCCAACTGACTGGAAGATATCAATATTTGTGCCTGTTCCAAACAAAGATGATCCAAAAAAATTTGGAAATTACCAAAAATTTATAAAAACATTAAAAAAAAGTCACTAAGACCACAATTTATATAACCGCCATCAAGCTGAGATCATTAAGATACATTTTGGTTCACATTTGAAATCTATGTATCATTCTCTTTAAAACCAACATATGCTTTTTGCTAATGAATTGAAGTGGTAGGCCATTTGTAATTTATTTAAAATTAGATGTATCTTCCTTCAAATTATTGGATCTACTAATAGAAATGTGCTTCAAGGACCATTTCAAGGTACATTAGATACTTTCAACTTTATTCACACAGGAATTCACTCCACTATTGAAGTAATAAATGACCCCTACTTATCCTGAGCACAGCAACTAATTTCTTTAGAAATTAGCAACCAAAGGAAGTCATTCCTATTGATGTAATAGATGAACTGTGCCCGGATTCAAAGATCATTATGTCATATATATAATGTGAGCTCAAGCTTCAGTTGACCTTCATGTGTGGTAGTAAATTTCACTATATATTGGAGGAAGACTGAAGTCCATAGAAAGGATAACTGATAATGTGGTTTGAGACAATTAACTTAGGACATCTTTAGACATCAACCTTCATATATGATGACCTATAAAATATTCCACGTAATTATCTTGATGCATGCTATAATTATATATGACATGCTATAATTATATATCATAAGAGTGCTGCAATATGATGTGTTTTAAGATAAATCTCAAATATTATACATTTAAGGTAGACACTAAAAGCCTCATCTTCTTCTTCTTTTTATTTTTTTTTTCTTTGAAAGTTATATTTGGAGTAAAGTATAGTCACTATGAAATATTAATTTTAAAACCATCACTTAAAACGTATAAACAAACCAAAACCAGGGAGGTCTGGTGGCATAGTGCCTAAGACATTTGACTGCTAACCAGAAGGCTGGCAGTTCAA
>NW_006922040.1:1392997-1407117 GCF_000298275.1 Orycteropus afer afer
TTAGGCCCTACACTACCAGAGAGGTCCCGAGTTCACGATAGGTATATTGAAATAAACTGCCTATTTTCATATACATTGCGATATTTATTGGGTTTAAAATTTAGCTTTATTCTCTTCTCCTATTTGACTCATGCCACACTCTACCTAATGGATCTAAAAATTTATCTGAGGCATTACAAAACAATTTTTTACTCTGGGGTTCATCATCAAAATATTATTCCATATTGCCACACATTAAGAATTTTAATAAGAAATCACGGATAGATACATTTATATTTTTGAGAGATATTTTAACAAATTCCAGTAAAAGCATAAGATTAAGTACAATCTTATTTCTGTTAATGAATATATTAGTGTTATTCCTTTACACAATTACACACTGTATAAATGACTAACAAGTGTCATATGTAAATTGATTCTTTTAAAAAGTAGGTTTTTAAAATTCAGTAGCAATGGCTTTCAGTTAAAGTGAATCTCTAGGGGGATTTGACCAAATGAATTGCTTATGTAACATAATAAATCAAAGAAGAAAAAAAATACAATTTAGATAAAAGAAAGCTTGTCAGAGACTGCAGTGCATTGTACAGTCAGACAATAAAATATGTATTACATGCATATTATAAACAGTGATAAGATAGAAAATGATGTCTTAATAATCCAGAATAAATTAAATGAAATAAATGAAAGAGTGATTCTTTTATTATATTATTTTATAGTGTGTCATGCTTCACTCAGTGTCATGTACATAATGATGGAAAGATCATAAGCCATCACAATTACTTCAAATATGTGTTTGAAATCCTTAGATACAGACTTCCAACTACCACAGATATTAATTAATTGTATATTTGCCTAATAAATAAACCCAAAATGTTATAACTTCTACTTTTATAGATTCATTAACTATTAAAATTGAAGTTTAATTATGTCATAACAAAAATGTCAGAATGTAGCATTTACAAAAAATGTCTTATTTAATTTAATTAAAAAAAGAAGATTTTGGAGTTCCAGAAAGATGGCAGAATAGGCAGACAGAGTGCATAGATGGTGTTCAACAAAGAAAAGGGGAACCAATTAGCACAGATGCAGAGGATAAATCTGGAGCTCTGAGCTTTGAAGGGAAGGATACAGAAGTGGACTAAACACCAAGTAGTAGAAAAACCTGCATGAAAACACCAAAGAAAAGGAGACATATGGAGCTGTGGTCTAACAGTAATCCTGACAGAATGGGCATCTTGGATATGGCCAAATAGTGAAAGGACCTAGGAATTAACCTAAATATTAGCCCTTCTACCCAGGGACTGCACAGAGGAGTGCACTGGTGGCTGGTGAATAAAAGGGGAAGCAGTGAAGAGGAAGGAGGGTTGAGCTGTGGACTTTTACCTGTCCAGAGGGCACATTTTGAATGTTTGCAAGTGGTTTGACCATTTTGTATATTTAAAGCAACAGCATTCTCTCAGATTCTAGGACATAAGAATAGTTGCCAATTGACAGGACTGAAAGGATGTTCTGGACATGAAAGACTGGAAATATTTCAATTGTTGTTTTTGTCAAAATGAATGAGAGACAGCAACAGTACCCTTATGACATGACTACACCCACACCTCCTCCAGCTTCACTTACTGAATGAGAGCCACCACTTCCTTCTCCACTAACTGGTCAGTGATATAATATCAACAAGAAGAGCCCGACTCACCCTTTTATCTTCAAAAGATTGAGAGATAGATAAAGGAAAACACCAACAAAATTAAGGTAAATACAGACAAAACCTTAGAACAATTTCAGAAGAAAATACAACAACAAAATGACAAAATAAATGAAAAATTAGAAGTAATAAAACCTTAGAACAATTTCAGAAGAAAATACAACAACAAAATGACAAAATAAATGAAAAATTAGAAGTAATAAAACCTTAGAACAATTTCAGAAGAAAATACAACAACAAAATGACAAAATAAATGAAAAATTAGAAGTAATAAAAAATGTACAGATAGAAATCCAGAAGATTAATGCTAAATTGGCAGAAATAGATAACACATTGAAAGGGAAAAGGGATAGAATCGATGCAACAGAATATAGAATTAATGAGATTGAAGATAAATACCTGAACATTTCTATGGAAAGGGATCAATCAGAAAAAAATAAAAAGATCAAAACAAAATGAAGAAAGCCTATGGTTCATGTAGGATAACATCAAAAGGAATTGGAATTCTGGAACAGGAAGAGAAAAAGAAAACCACTGAGAAAATTGCCCAAGATTTGTTGGAAGGGAACTTTCCAATAAGATTAAAGATGAGAATATATCCATTCAGGAAGTCCAGTGAACTCCAAACAAGATAGACCTCAAAAGAAAATCATCAAGACATATTATCATCAAACTCGTCAAAAGCAAAAACAAAGAAAGAATCCTGAAAGTATCATTGGAAAAATAAAAAGTTACTTACAAAGAAGAACCAATAAGAATAAGCTCTGATTTTTCAAGAGAAACTGTGCAAGCAAGAAGGCAAAAGGATGGTATATGAAAAAAATCTGAAAGAGAAAAAATTCCAACCAATGTTTATATACCCAGCAAAATTATCCCTCAAATATGATGGTGAAATTAGGAGATTTCCACATAAGAAAAAAATAAGGGGATTTGTTAAAACCAGACCAACATTACAAGAGATACTAAAGGGAGTAATTTGCACAGAGACCAATAAATAATAGCAAACACCAACCAACCATTAATACACAATATGACAGAACCTAGAAACCAATACAGCTATGGAAGTGCCCAAAGTAAAATAAGTTTACAAGAATATAAACAGAGAACCAGAGACATCATTTGGTAAATGAGGAGAACTAAAAACCAAAAAAAGGGGAAAAAACTGTGTAGTTACAGAACTTCCAAGTGTTGAGGAAGTAAAGAGAGTTGCAAGATAAAATGGATGGTTCTAAACTTGGGAAGAAAATTATAAATCACAGGGTAACCTCAAGGAAAAATGATAAACCTTCATATCACAATAAAAAAAATGACAAGCAAAAAAATTTAGCAAATATTAAAACAATAGCAACAAAGGGTATGATAACACAATTCATACACATAATGAGTTCAGCACAGAAAATAATATGGAAGAAAAAAACCAGGAACACGATGAAAAAACACATAATAAAATGACAGCAACTGATTCATACTTGTCAGTAATTACACTGAATGTCAATGGATGAAATGCATCTCTCAAGAGACAGTGAGTTGCATACTGGATAAGAAAGCATAACCCACCAATATGCTGTTTACAAGAGACATATCTTAGAGACAAAGTCAAACATGGACTAAAAATTAAAGGTTGGAAAAAGATCTATGTAGCAAATAGCAACCAAAAGAGAGCAGGAGAGTCAATATTAATTTCTGACAAAATTGAATTTAAGACAAAAACCACCATAAGAGACAAGAAAAGACATTATATAATGATTAAAAGTTCAATTGAAAAAGTCAATATAACCATAATAAATATCTATGGACCCAAAAAAAAAAAGCCCAAAAACACATGAACCAGATTTAAGTGAGTTGAAAATCTAATAGATGACTCCCCAGTCATACTGGGACATTTTAATATACCACTTCCGATGAAAGATAGAAGTGGAAAGAAACTCAACAAAGATGCAGAGGAGCTAAACAATACAATCCACCAACTTGAACTTATAGACATCTACAGAGCACTTCACCCACCAGCAGCACAATATACATTCTTTTGTGGTGCACACAGAACATTCTCCATGATAGACTATATGTTAGGCCATAAAACATTGTAAATGGTATTGATTTCCTTATTTATTTTTCAGCAATTACTTTGTGATGAAGCAGACCTTAATAAATTCAAAAACATTGAAATACTGCAAAGCATCTTCTCAGATCCCATTGCTATCAAATTAGAAATCAACAATAGGAATATCAATGGAAAAAGAGTAAACACATGGAAACACTCCCCTTGAGAAAGACTGGGTAAGAGAAGAAATAAAAAAAAGGAAATTAAAAAAATTACTTCAATCAAATGAGTATAAAAACAGTGTGTCAAAATATTTGGGATGCAGCAAAAGCTGTTATCAGAGGCCAATTCATTGTAATAAATGCACATGTAAAAAAAAAAAAAAAAAAAGAAGAGCCAATATCAAAGCCTTAACTCACCTTTAAAACAATTAGAAAAAGAGCATCAAATAAAGCCTACCATCTCCAGAAGAAAAGATATAATAAAGATTCGAGCAGAAATCAATGAATCAGGAAATGGAAAGATAATAGAAAAAATCAATAAGACTAGAAGTTGGTTTTTGGAAAAGATTGAAAAAATTGACAAACCACTGGCAGATTTAACAAAGGAAAAAAGGGTGAGAAAACAAATGACACAAATAGGAAATGAAATGGGCCACATCACAACAGAAACAACTGAAATTAAAAGGATAATATCAGTACACTATGAAGAACTGTACTCCAACAAATCTGAAATTATGGAAGAAATGGACAGATATCTAGAAACACACCAATTACCTAAACAAATACAGACGGATGTGGAAAAGTTGAACAGATCCACAACAAAAGAAGAAATTGAACAGGTCATACAAAAAATTACCAAAGAAAAAAAGTCCTGGCCCAGACTGTTTCACTGGAGAATTCCACTGAACATTCAGAGAAGAACTAACACCAATCTTACTCAAAGTATTCCATAATTTATAAAAGGATGAAATCCTTCCAAATTCATTTTGTGGAGCAATCATAACATCGATACCAAAACCAGGCAAAGACATCACTCAAAAGGAAAACAACAGACCAATATCCCTCATGAATATAGATTCAAAAATCTTCAACAAAATCCTAGCCAATAGACTCCAACAACATATCAAAAAAAATAATTCATTATGACCAAGTGGGGTTCATATAAGGTATGCAAGGATGGTTCAACATTAGAAAAATAATCAGTGTCATCCATCACATAAATATAGCAAAGGACAAGAAACACATGATCATATCAATTGGTGCACAAAAGCCATTTGATAAAATCCAACACTCATTCCTGATCAAAACTCTCAGCAAAATAAGAACAGAAGGAACATTCTTCAACATAATAAAGGACATATATGCAAAACCAACAGCTAACATTATTCTCAATGGAGAGAGACCAAAACCATTCCCCTTGTGAACAGGAACCAGACAAGGATGCCTTCTAATATCTCTTCTATTAAATGTTGCATTGGAAGCCTTATCCGGGACAACAAGGCAAGAAAGGGAAATCAAAGACATCCAAATTGGGAAGGAAGAAGTCAAACTATCCTTATTCACTGATGATATGATTTTATACATAGAAAACCCAAAAGACTCAGTAAAACATCTACTGGAACTAATTGAGAGATGTAGCATCATGGCAGGATACAAGATCAACAACCAAAAACAGTTGGATTCCTCTAAACCAGAAAAGAGATTGCTGAAAAATAAATAAGGAAATCAATACCATTTACAATAGCTACCAAAAAATAAAATACTTGGCAATAAATCTTACCAGGGAAACAAAAGACCTGTAGAAGGAAAACTATAAAAAAGTACTCCAAGAAACAATAAGAGATCTACATAAAACCAGGAACGTACCATATTTGTGGATAGGAAGATTGGACAATGTGAACATGTCAGTTCCACCCAAAGCAATCTATACATTCAAGGGAATCCCAATCCAGGACTCGTGAACATTCTTTAAGGATATGGAAAAATCAATAGCTAACTTTACATTGAAAGGAAAGAGAGTCAGATAAGCAAAACACTATTGAAGAAGACCAAAGTTGGAAGTCTCTATTGCCAGATCTCAAAACATACTATACAGCCACAATAGTCAAAACTGCCTGATACTAGTACAATGACAGACAGACCAATGGAATAGAATTAAGAACCCAGAAGTAGATCCATCGACCTATGGTCAGCTGATCTTTGACAAAGGGCCAAAATCCATTAAATGGGGAAGAGAATGCCATTAATAAATGCTGCTGACAAAACTGGATATCAATTTGCAGAAAAATGAAACAAGATCTGTACCTCACACCATACACAATAACTAACTCCAGATGGATCAAAGAGTTCAATGTGCAACCTAAAACTACAAAGATCCTCATGGAAAAACTAGGGGCAAATTTAGGGGCCCTAATATATGGCATAAATAGACTATCAAGCTAACTCAAAATGCACAAACAGCAGAAGAGAAACCAGATGATTGGGACCTTCTAAAAATTAAATTAAATGAGATACCATCTTTCCCCAGCACTAGTAGCAAAATTCAACAAGGCAGAAAAATAAATGCGGGAAAGGATGTGGAGAGATTGGAACTGTCATACACTGCTGGTGGTACTGTCAAATGCTTTCCACCACTGTGGAAAGCAGTATGATGATTCCTTAAAAAAGTTGAAATTAGAAATCCCATTTGACCCAGCCATTCCATTCCATTACTAGTTATATATTTCAAAGAAATGAGAGCTAGGACAAGAAAAGATAGATGTACATCCATGTTCATCACAGCATTATTTAAAATAGCCAAAAGATGGAAACAGCATAGGTGTCCATCAACAGAAGAATGGATAACCAAAACTATGGTACATACACACATTGGAATACTATGCAACCCTAAAGAATAACATAGAATCTGCAAAACAACACATGGATAAACTTGCAGGACATTATGCTGAGGCAAATAAGTCAATCACAGAAGGACAAATATTGTGTTAGTCCATTATTGTAAAAAGTCAAGGAAAGGTTAACATATGGAAAGAAATTTTCTTTGTTGGTTACCAGAGGTGGGAAGGAAGGGGAGGGAACACTGTTAGATAAGTAGAGACAAATACTGATTTGGGTGAAGAGAAGTTCAAGGTACCAAATGTGAGTTAACAAAACGATGGCATTGAGGAAGATGAAGATGTAAAGAGGTGCATGGAAGGTACAGACAACAAAAATGAACCCTTCTGAACATACAGTATTGTGTTATCAGTGAGGGCAAACATGGATATATGGGTGAATAGATGGGTGGTCAGGGTGAACTATTACATATGTCTATGCAGGGAGGATTGTGCCCAAGACCATGTGTAGAGTTGGCAGACAATATTTGTACAAGTGTATTTGTATATTTTGTAAGAATTCCCAGATATATAGTAGAGCTGACAAGACACAAATTTGTGGTGACTTCTTGGCCACAGACAGCTACCAAGAGGGAGCGAGTACTTGGACCTGTGGACTTGGGACCATAGTCACAAGGGACACCAAGCTCAATTGGCATAACATACTACACACAAACATTGTCCCACATCCTACTTTGATGAGTAGCAATTGGGATATTAAAAGCTTGCAAGCGGCCATCTAGATGCAACTATGGGTCTCTCCTCTTCCAGAGCAATGACCAATGAAGAAAACCAAAGACACATGGAAGCAATTAGTCCAAGTGACTGGTATACCATGTGATCCTCAGCCTATACGACTATGAGACCAGAAGAACTAGATGGTGTCCAGCTACCACTGTCAAACATTTGGAGGAGATCTGTGTAGGAGATAGGGTGGTAGAACACCCTATCTGGATAGGGTGGGAAAACAACATGGAACAAAACTCAAAGTCTTAACAAAAAAAAAAAAAATGGGACCAGGTTTGCTGGTCTGATAGAGCCTGATGGAACCCCTGAGACTATGGCCCCTAGTTGCCCTTCAGGTCTGAAATTGAACCCAATCCTGTGGCTTCCAGCCAACAAAAGACAGGTATATGAGCTGAACATTTACGTTAAGTAGATACACTCATTGGAAAGAAAAATGATTGGAGGATAGAAGGGCTTTGTATGCACAGGGAGATAGCTCAGGGGCAGGAGTGCATAGAGGGAAGGGCATGAGGAAGAGGTAACTCTGGGGAGGAAGTAGAAGGGGAGCTGATGCATTGTGGGAAATTTCAGTCAATGTCATAAGCCAAAGTAAAGTGTACGTGAGCTCCCGTATGGAAAGTGAATTTTCTCTGTAAACTTTCACCCAAATCACAATAAAAATAAATAAAGAAGATTTTACTATTTTTAACTGAGTATAATGCTCTAACAGATACAAGATATTGTCCAGTATTGTAATGGAAGATGAGTTCCTAAGGTTAGAAGACATTCAAACTATAATTAGGAAGACCAGCCTCCTCAGAGCAGTTTTGTTATGTGCTGTCCAGTCAGCTCCAATTTATAGTGACCCTATGTACAACAGACCAAAATACTGTCCTGTCCTGCACTATCCTCACAATTCTTGCTGTGCTTGAATCCACTGTTGCAGACTGTCTTGTTACGGTCTTCTCCTTTTTCAATGACCCTTGACTTTACTAAGCATGATATTCTTCTCCAGAGACTGTCCCTTCTCACAACATGACCAAAATAGGTGGGATAAATTCTAGCCATTCTTGCTTCTAAAAAGCATTCTGGCAGAAGCTCTTCCAGATGGATTTATCTGTACTCTTCAAGTGGAGTTGACCTCATTTGCTGATATGGAATGATTCAAATGAGAAGCAACAGTTGTAAACATCCATAATAATCAGAATGTGGAATGCACAAAGTATGAATCAAGGAATGTAGAAGTCATCATAAATTTCATAAGAAAGCTTCACAGTTGATACCTCAGGCATTAATGAGCTGAAATGGATGGACATTTTGAATCCAACAATCACATGGTCTACTATGCCAATGAAAATAAACTTAAGCAGAAATGTATTGCATTATTCATCCAAAGGAAAAAAAAAAAGTTCAAAATCTAGCCTGAAGAACAATGTTATCAGTGATAAATTAATGTCTGTATCTACAAAAATGACCTATTAATATGGCTATTATTCGGGTTTATATACCAACACAATACTAAAGATGAAGAAATTGAAGATTTTTATGAATTTCTGAAGTCTTAAATTGAACAAATATGCAATCAAGATGCATTGATAATTACTGCTAATTGGAACATGATAAATAGAAACAAAACATGAACAGTAGTTTGGAAATATAGCCTTGGTGATAGGACTAAATGCTGGAGATTGAATAATAGAATTCTGCAAGATCAGTGACTTAATCATTGGAACTGATATATTTTCTACACAGATGATGACTATGTTTGTGGAAGTTACCAGATGGTTACACAGGAATCAAATTGGGTTTATTCTGTTAGAAAGTGATAAGTCTGGGTCAAGTGTAGTACTGACCATCAATTGCTTATAAGCATATTCAAGCTGAAGCTGAAGAACATTAAAGGCAGACCATGTCTTCCAACTTCCTAGTTAGAGTCAAATGACTTAGGGATTGTGCCACCAGAGCTCCATGCCAAAGTATAAACTTGAATAAGACTCATATGAATTTAGAGATTATCTAAAGAATAAATGTGATGCACTGAACCCCAATAACTAAAAACCAGAAGAGTTTTGGAATGACAGAAAGAACATCATACCTGAAGAAAGTAAAAAGTCATCAAAATAGCCTCATACACATATGAAAGCAGGACAATGACTAAATGGGACCAAAAAGAATTGATGTCTTTGAATGATGGTGTAAGTGAAGAATGTTAACTATATCATGGACTGAGAAAAGAACAAACAACTCTGTCTTGGAAGAAGTACAGCCAGAATTCTCCTTGGAAGTGAGAATGGTGAAACTTCACACTTTGGTCATATATGAGAAAGGACCAGTCTCTGGAGAAGGACATCATGCTTGGTAAAGTAGAAGGTTAGTGAAAAAGATGACCCTCAATAAGATGGACTGGCAAAGTGGCTTCAACAATGGGCTCAAAAATCACAATGATTGTGATTATGTTGTAGGACCATGCATAATTTCATCCTGTTATACATAGGGTCACTATTGGTCAGGACCAACTCAACAGCACCTACCAGCAAAAACAACAAAGAGATAAAGTATGAAAATTGATGTCAGCAGAGAGTCTGAAATTTTCCCTTGATCACAGAGTAGTTAAAGTAAATGGAATAAATGACAAAGTAGAAGAGCTGAACAGAAGATTTCAAAGGGCGACTTGAGAAGACAAGGGAAAGTATTATAACAAAATGAACACAAACCTGGAATTATAAAACTGAAAGGGAAGTAAACAGACTTCAGGCCAAAAAACCTTAAAGGAGCATTGAAACTTAAGGTTGAAATATTGAAGGCCCCTGTGAGCAAAAACTGAATGATATATAAAGCATCAAACGAAGATGGAAATAATATACAATGTCACTATAATAAAAATAATTGACAGGAGTTAAAACATTTCAGTATAATAATCCAATGATGTACTGCTTATGCAAATCTGCCATAAAAGACCTCTTTAAAGTATTAAAAAGGGAAGATTTCACTTTGGTGACTAAGGTGTACCTGACACAACCCATGGTATTTCCAATTGCCTCATATGCATGTGAAACCAGCACAATCAATATAAAAGGAAGGCCAAAGAACTTACATATTGTAATTGTGTTGATGAAGAATATTGAACATACCATGCATTTCCAGAAGAGCAATATATCTGCCTTGGAGGTCATACAGCCAGAATGGAGTATTTATAATTAGAGGGAGTAAGATACAAAATATGTCTTTGGATTCCCTTGCCAATCATAAACATCATGGTAATTAGCAAGAAAGTTACTATCTGTTGTTATTAAAATATAACTCCAGAGTATCACATTACATTGAATATGGTATAATGAAATTCAAAACCTCCTTGGAAAGAGAATAGTAGCCAATTTAAAATATAAACACTTATATTGCTTTATATACTTATATATATAAATGCATACTTATATATAAATAATATAATACTTTATAAATATGTGATACATTTTGTACATATACAAATATACTTTATAATTATTTGGTTATTTGATATTTGTATAATTACTATTTATTCATATAATATCTATATGTTGACTATATATTCATTTATTGATTCATATAATTTCTTCTACTAAAGTCCAAAATTCACACTTTTCTCCCATTTATGAATTGATTAAAATTTATATTACTCATGCAAATGTAGCACCATTACTTTCTCCTGAACCATCAAAGAGTATGTTTTTGACAGCATGCCCCATCTCTCTTGAGTACCTTCATGTGCAATTGTTACAAATGAGGATATGCTACTACATATCTATTATACAATCATGGAAATAAAGAAATTAAAAATGATGTATGACTACCATCTAATTTGCAGGACTTGTTCAAGCTTCTTAAATTGTTCCAATAATGTGCTGTATGCCAATGGGGTGCAAGTCAGGATTATACATTCTATTTACTTGTCACGTCTCTTTTGTCTCCTTCAATCCTTAATAGTCTTTTTTTTTCTAGATTTTTCTAGATTGCATGTCAATTATTTTATAGAATATTTCATTTGATATTTGATGAGATTAAACTTGTACATTATTGGAGGAAATAAGATAGAAAAATTGCTTCTGATCAATTAATGATATTTTATTTTTGCCCTTCATTAGGATGTTAATTTAATCACCCAATTAAAATGATATCTGAAAATGTTCTTAACTTGCATAATGTATTTCTTTTTCCCTTTTGGGAAAAGTATTTTGTAAGAAGATTTATAGATATATAATTAATACACCATAAAATGCACCCACTTAAAAATTACAAGAACATATTTCTTCATTAATTTACAGAGTTTTGCAACAATTACTGCAATCCACTTTTAGATCATTTACATCACTTCAAAAAGAGAGCTAGACACACTGGCAGTCAATTATTCATTCCCATCCCCATGTCTAGACAAACATCCTCTAACCTTTTGTCTCTTCTAGTCATTTCTTATGAAAGAAAATGTACAATGTAGTCTTTTGTTGGAAATACTTTGAGACTTTTTTTCCAGACAATGTTCACTCACACTTTTAAGTTCTCACTGATGTTAAGAGTTGAAATAATTCTTACTATGAGCTTTGTCATATGATTTTCTAATTCTGTATCTTATATAGTTCTTAGTAGGCATCCTACAATAAAGAAAACATTTTACTTCTTTCTACTTATATACTCATTTATTTGTATCAGTACCAACTAACAAATATCTTTGTCATTCTACATAATAAAATCTCACTGATATCAAGTAGGATCTGACTCATAGTGACCCTTCCTTGGGTTTCCGAGGTGATATCATTATGGAAGTATATTGCCCAATCTTCCTTCCAAGGAGTGGCTGGTGGGTTTGTACCACCAGTCTTCTGGTTAGCAGACAAATGCCTTAGGCACTGCACCTCCAGAGATCCTTTCCATATAATATGTTACCATGTGTACAGTAAGAAATAAGGCTCTGCAAATTGATGGAATGTCAATCGAGATCTTTCAACAAAGAAATGCAACACTGGAAATACTGATTCATTTATGTCAATAAATTTGGAATACAGCTACCTGGCCAATCAACTGGAACGGATCCATATTTGTGCCAATTCCAAAGAAAGGTGATCAACAGAATGTGGAAATTACTGAACAGGATCATAAACTTCACACAGAAGTAAAATTTTGCTCAAAAAAATTAAAAAAAAAATATTTCAGCAGTACATAGAAATTCCAGTACAGGGAAATTCAAGAAATTCAAGCTGAATTCAGAATAGAACATGGAATGAAGTATATCGTTGCTGATGTCAGATGTGTCTTGGCTGAAAGCAAAGAATGCTGGATTTATTTTTACTTTTGTCTTATAGACTATGCAGAGACATTTGACTATGTGGATCATAACAAATTATGGATAACATTGTGAAGAATGAAAATTCTAGAATACTTAATAGTACTCATGAGGAATCTATACACAGACAAAAAGGCAATGTTGTTATTGTTGTTATGTGCCGTCAAGTCGGCCCCAACTCATAGCGACCCCTCCTTTGGTTTCCGAGGCAGTATCTCTATGGAAATAGATTGCCCAACCTTCCTTCCCATGAGTGGGTGTAAAAGGCAATGATTCAAACAAAACAAGGGGCATTGAATAATTTAAAATCAGGAAAGTTGAGTGTCAAGGTTTTATTCTTTCACCATACTTATTCATTCTCTATGTTGAGCAAATTATCTCAGAGGGCTGGACTGTAATGAGAAGTATGTGGTATTGGGATTGGAGGAAGACTCATTAACCGTCTGTGGCATGCAGATGACACAACCTTGCTTGCTGAAAGTGAAGAGGGCTTACTTGAAGCCTTTATTGATTATGATCAAAGACTACAGCAATCAGTATGGATTGCACCTCAACATAAATAAAACTAAAATCCTCGTAACTGGACCAATGAGCAACATCACGATAAAGAGAGAAAGGATTGAAGTTGACAAGGATTTAATTTTATTCTTATTCACAGTTAATGCTCATGGAAGCAGTAGTTGTGGGTATATGTCTTGGTTTTGTCTCCTGTATGCACACTGTAAGTATATGACAAAATATAACTCATATTTCATTTACTTCTCTCACAACACCTTTCACAAGACTATCTATTTAATAGATAATGATTTGATCCTAAAAATAAATAGGAAAATAATACATTATTTCAGATATTTATGATATCGTTTTTATTATTTGTTCTGATAATATCAGAATTATCATGATTGCTTTATAAATATTTAATCAATCTTGCATTTGTGGATTAAAATGAAATTGGCCAGGACATATAGTCCACTGTATGTAGTGATGAATTTCCATTTGCTATTATTTTGTAAATTATTTTTACAAAGATACTGGACTTTTTTTTTTTTTTTTCTCATTATGTCAATATGTGGTTGTGCAGGTCTCATAAAATGAATTAAGAGGATATCCTTCTGCTTCTATTTTCTACAAGACTTGCCAGAGAATAGATATTATATCTTTCTTAAAAGTTTAGAAGATTACAACAGTAAAATCTTCTGACCTAAACTTTTTTGTTTGTGAATGGGAGAAATTTAAAGTATTGATTCAATTCTTTTAATGGATAAAGAATTATTCTGGTTAAATATTTTTCCTAAGGTAGATTTGATAGTCTGTATTTTTCAAGCAATTGATAATTTCATAAGCTATCAAATTTATGCCACTCCCCGGAAGGAAGGTTGGGCAATCCTACTTCCGTAGTGATACTGCCTCGGAAACCCAAGGAGGGGTCGCTATGAGTCAGGGCTGACTCGATGGCACATAA
>NW_006922040.1:1407547-1421428 GCF_000298275.1 Orycteropus afer afer
ATATATATATACACACATACGCATAAATATATAGTTGAAAATATACACAACCAAATATAAACCAATTCAGCAATTTCTCCGTGTATAATACATTGACATTAATGACATATGTCAAGTTGTGTAATGATTCTCACTCCGCTTTTCTGAATTGTTTTCTCTGCTAGTAACATGAATTCACTGCTCCCTAAATTTCCCATCCAAACTTTTGAGTTGCTGTTGTCAATATAATCTCATTCAGATACTGTATAGAAAAGCATGATTCTCAAGGCAGACATTCTTTACTAATTAAGCTAAACTATTGTTTGATTTAAATAAGATTTTTGAGGATACTTTTGGTCTAACATTTTAGATTTAATGATTACCTCAGAGCAACTGTATTGGTGTTTGACCCAGCTTCAAAGGCTTCAGGAATTCTAGATTCCATGAGAATTTGATGTTATGTTATTCATTTTCCCACTATTCATGACTTCTCCTTCCTATTTTGCCCCAGGTGAATACAAAAAAAATTCTGTACCTTAGACGGATACTTGCAAGTTTTTAAGACTCCAGAAACTACACAACACACTAGGAGGTAGAACAGAAACATTAAATATAACATTAAACCATTTAACTTGTATGTCCCATGAAACTTTTACCCTAAACATACCAATCAAATCTTCTCAGATATTTGGTATTAACTAAGCAGTAACATGCAATCAAGATGTATAATTACTTACTGGTGATTTGGAATGGGAAAGTTGGAAACAAAGAGGAAACATCAGTAGCCGGAAAATAAGGCCTTGCTGATAGAAATGATGCTGAAATTGAATGACAGAATTTTTCAAGACCAATGACTTATTCATTACAAAGTCCTTTTTCAACAACATAAATGGTGACTGTACATGTGGATCAACCATATAGAATGCACAGTAATTCAGTTGATTACATCTATGGAAAGAGGTGATGAAGAGACTCAGCATCATCTGTTAAAACAAGTCCAGGAGCTGATTTTGGAACACTTCATCAATTGCTCATATGCAAGTTCAAGTTGAAGTGGAAGTAAATTAAAACAAGTCCAAGAGAGCCAAAATACAGCCATCAATCAAAGAATATCAGAAAAACATTCACCTATGTTTTATTGTTCATGAGAAGCCATTCAAGTTTTTGAACAACAACTAATTATGGATGACATTGCGAACAATGAGAATTCCAGGACACTTAATAGTGTTCATCAGGAACCTGTATATAGACCAAGAGGCAGTCATTTTAAAAGACAAGGGAATAATGCATGACTTAAAACTGGCAAGGGCATGTATCAGAATAGTATTGTTTCAAAATACTTATTCAATCTGTATTATGAGCAAATAATCTGAGGATTTGTACTATATGTAGAAGAATGTGGCATCAAGATAGGAGGAAGACTCATTAAGAACATGCAATACACAGATGACATAGTCTTGCTTGTTGAAAATAAAGATGACTTGAAGCACTTACTGATGTCGATCAGAGACTACAATCTTTACTATGGATTAAACCCCAACATAAAGAAAACAAAAATCCTCACAAGTGAACCAATAAGTAACATCATGATAGATGGAGAAACAATTGAAGTTGTCAGATATTTCATTTTACTTTGATCTACAATTAATACTCATGAAACCAGGAGTCAAGATATCAGATGTTATATCTGCTGCAAAAGACCTCATTAAAGTGAAGAACAAAGGTGCCAAGCCATACCTTTATCTTCAAAGTGGCACCTTTGCTCTTCACTTTAATGAGGTCTTTTGCAGCAGATATAACATCTGATTTCTTGACTCCTGGTTTCATGAGTATTAATTGTAGATCCAAGTAAAATGAAATATCTGACAACTTCAATCTTTTCTCCATCTATCATGATGTTACTTAACCCAAGCCATAGGAGCTCTGGTAGCATAGTGCCTAAGGAACTTGACTGCTAACCAGAAGGCTGGCAGTTCAAACCCACCAGTCACTCCTCAGAAGGAAGGTTGGGCAATCCTACTTCTATAGTGATACTGCCTCAGAAACCCAAGGAGGGGTCGCTATGAGTCAGGGCTGACTTGACGGCACATAACAACAACAACTCAAGCCATGGTATTTTTAATCACCTAATATGAATATGAAATGTCAAAGAAGAGTTGATGCCTTGACATTGTGGTCTTGGCAAAGAATACCAAAAATACCATGGACTTCCAGAAGAATGAATAGATACGTCCTAGAAGAACAACTGGAATGCTCTTTAGAAGTGAGAATGCCAGACTTTGTCTCACCTACTCTCGCCATGTTGTCAGAAGGGACTGGTCCCTGGAGAAGGATATCATACTTGGTATAGAAGGTCAGAGAAAAAGTGGGAGACCCTCACCAAGATAGATTTAAACAGTGGCTGCAATGATGGGCTCAATGATGAGCAGGATTGTGAGGATAGCATAAGACTGGAAAGTGTTTCATTCTATTGACATAGGGTCACTATGAGGCAGAATTAACTGGATGTCACCTATCAATAAAACAACCAGCCTCAGTAGCTGTTCCTCTTTTACTTCTTCTTCTTTTTTTTTTTTTTTGTAAGTGTATGTATCATGACATTTGCCAATATGTATTCTTATAGAAGTATGAGCTATTGGCATCAATTATATTAATCAGCTGTAAGACCCTTCCTCTTAATCAATGAAAATTTGCCATCACCTTAAACAGAAACTCAGTGCTCCATAAACTATAACCATTCTTTCTCCTTCCTCCTGCCCTCCATCCCCTGTTCTAGTTGTTGTTAGGTGCCATCAAGTCCTCACTGACTTGTAGTGACCCTATGTAAAACAGAATGAAACACTGCCCAGTCCACAATTCTTGCTATACCTGAGCCTGTAGTTGCAACCACTGTGTCAATCCATTTCATTGAGGGCCTTCCCCTTTTTTGCTGACCCTCCATTTTACCAAGCACGATATCCTTTTCCAGGGAATGGTCCCTTATGACAACATGACTGTGGTAGATATGTTTGTGTGTCAACTTGGCTAGGCCTGGTTGAGTGACTGGGCAGCTGGTGGTAGTTATTCCCCATGATGAGACTGGCAATCAAGTCCATTGTGGGATCTACCACAAGCAGCTGAATAGCTGCCTTTGGGATGTGGTCTGCTTCCTGTATATAAAGAGAAGCCTTGGGGATAGTCTCTAGCTTATGGCACACTTGGACCCTGCATATAGCCGTGTCATTGTTCAGCAGCCTGCCATGCTCTCCTGACCTTGGGACTTACAATGGGCTTGAATTAATGGCCTGCTGTGTGGTTTGGTAACATCAGGACTGTGCCATTTTATTTACTGACATAGGCTTGTTAGCCAGTAGCTGCCTGAGTGAAGAGATGCCTGTCACTTTGAACTTGTCCTTAAAGCCTCCAAATTGTAAGAACAAACTCTTGTTTGGTAAGACCATCCCATTTGTGGTATATACCTGTCAGAGTGGAACTAGGTAACCAGAACAATGACCAAAATAGGTGATAAGAAGTCTGGACATTCTAGCTTCCAAGGAGCATTTTGGCTACAATTCTTGTAGGACAGATTTGTTAGTTCTTTTAGCAGTCCATGGTACTTTCAGTATTTTTTGCCAACACCATAACTCAAAAGCATAAACTCTTCTTTGGTCTTCTTCATTCATTGTCCAGCTCTCACATATATATGAGGTGATTTAAAACACCATGAGTTGGGTTAGGTGTACCTTAGTCTTCCAGGAGACATTTGCTCTTCAGCACTTTAAAGAGTTCTTTTGCTGCAAATTTTCTGGGTGCAATATATCTGATATTTTGAGTGCTGTTTCCATTGCTGTTGATTGTAATATGAAATCTTTGATAATTTCAATCTTTTCTCCATTTATCATGATGTTACTTATTGGTCCAGTTATGAGGATTTTGTTTTCTTGATGTTGAAGTGTAATCCATACTGCAGACTTGTGTTTTTAATCTTCATTATTAAGTGCTTGAAGTATCTTTACTTTCAGTAAGCAAGGTTGAGTTGTCTGCATACTGCAGGTTGGTTAACAAATCTTCCTCTAATCCTGATGCCACATTCTTCTTCATATAGTCCAGCTTCTCCAACTGTCTGCTCAGCATACAGATTGTATAAATATGGTGAAAAGAACAATGCTGACACACTCCTTTCCTGATTTTAACCCATGCAGTATCCCCCTCTTCTGTTGGAAAAACAGCTTCCTGGTCTATGTCATGAGCACAATTAAGTGTTCTATAATTCCCGTTCTTTTCAATGTTATCCATAGTTGTTTATGATCCACACAATCAAATACTTTTACATAATCAATAAAACACAAGTAAACATCTCTCTGGTATTCTGTGCTTTCAGTAAAGATCCATCTGATATCAGTGATAATATCTCTCATTCCACATACTCTTCTGAATCCAGCTTGCATTTCTGGAAGTTCTCTGTCAATATACTGCTGCAACCATTTTTGAATTATCTTCAGCAAGATTTTACTTGCATGTGGTATTAATATTTTCTGATAAATTCAACATTCTGTTGGATCACTTTTTTTTGAATAGGTACAAAGATTTATCCCTTCTAGTCAGTTTTCCAGGTAGCTGTCTTTCAAATTTCTTGGCATAGATGAGAGAATGCCTGCATTGAGGCATTCATTTGTTGAAACATCTCAATATTTATTCCATCAGTTCCTGGAACCTTCTTTTTCTCCAAATTCTTCACTGCAGATTTGATTTCTTCCTTCAATACCATCAATTCTTAATTATATACCACCTTCTGAAAAACCCTTAGAAATCATTAATAAACTTTTTTTCTATACCTATTCCTCTTCTTGGGAGCTCCGGTAGCATAGTGCCTAAGGCACTTGACTGCTAACCAGAAGGCTGGCAGTTCAAACCCACCAGCCACTCCTTGGAAGGAAGGTTGGGCAATCTACTTCCATAGTGATACTGCCTCGGAAACCCAAGGAGGGATCGCTATGAGTCAGGTCCGACTTGACAGCAAACAACAACAACAACATTCCTCTTCTTATCTTTATTATAACCAAGGATATACAGTATTTGTCCTTTAGTGATTGATTTGTTGCAGCATATTTTCAAACACCACCCATGTTGCAGCATGTATCAGGACCTCATTGCCTTTATTTGCTGAGAGTATTTTATCTGATGTATATAGTATATTTTGTTTTCCCATTTATCTATCAATGGGCATTTACCTTGTTTCCTATTTTTGGCTATTGTGAATAGTGTTCCATTGAACATTGTTATAAAGATACCTGTTCATCATCACTGCTTTCCGTTCTCTTGGCCATATTGCCCTGCAGTAGAATTGCTTGGTCATATGGTAGTTTACTCTGTATTTTAATTGTTAAGACAGTCAGAAGAAGGGAGAGATCATCCACTTCTCAAAGAACTGCCTAGTGAAAACCTAATGAATAGAAGTGAAACACTGTGTGATATATTACTTGAAAACCTTATGAATACCCCTGTAACATTGTCCAATGTAGTGCCAGAAGAGGAGCCCCTCAGGTCAGAGGACACTCAAGATTTGACTGGGAAAGACCTGTCTTCTCAGAGTAGAGATGACCTTGATGAACTGGAGAGAGTAAAGCTTTTAGGACCTCCATTTGCTGATATGACACAACTTAAAATGAGAAAATCACAGCTGCAAACATCCATTAATAATTGGAACATGGAATGTACCAAGTATGAATCTAGGAAAATGGGAAGTTGTCAAAAATGAAATAGAAATCATAAATACTGATATCCTAGGCATCCTGAAATGGACTGGTTTTGGCCATTTTGAATCAGAAAATCACATGATCTACTATGCCAGGAATGACAAATGGAAGAATAATGATGTGGCATTCATCACCACCAAAAATGTTTCAATCTATATCCTCAAGTACAATGCGGTCAGAGACAGGAAAATGCCCATACACCTACAAGGAAGACAAGTTACTACTACTATTATTCAAATATACACACCAAACACCAAAGCCAAAGATGAGGAAATTGAAGATTTTTATCAACTTCTGCAGTCTGAAATTGACAAAACATGCAATCAAAATGTATTGATTATTACTGGTGATTAGAATGAGAAAGTTGAATACAAACAAGAATCACCAGTAATTGGAAAATATAGTCTTGGTGATAGAAATAACACTGGAGATTGCATTTTGCAAGACCAAAGTCTTATTTATTGCAAACACCTTTTTTTCAACAATATAAATGGCAGCTATAGACATGAACTTCATCAGATAGAGTAGACAGGAATCAGACTGACTACATCAGTGACAAGAAGCGATGGAAAATCTCAACATCTTCAGCCAAAATAAGACCAGGATCTGACTCTAGAACAGACCATAAATTACTCATATACAAGCTCAAGTTGAAGCTGAAAACAATTAAAAGAAGTCCAGGAGAGCCAAAATATGACCTTGATTATATCCTTCCTGGATTTAGAGACCATCTAAAGAATAGATTTGAGGCATTGAACACCAATGACCAAAAACCAGAGGAATGGTGGCATGACATGAAGAAAGCAAGAGGTCATTAAAAAGACAGAAGAGGAAAAAAAAACACAGAAATGGATGTCAGAAGACTCTGAAACTTGCACTTGAGTGGAGTGTAGCTAAAGCAAATGGAAGAAATACAAGATAAAAGAGCTGAACAGAAGTTTTCAAAGAGTGGTGAGAGAAGACAAAGTCAATTATTACAATTAAATGTGCGAAGAACTGGAGTTAGAAAACCAAAAAGTAAGAATACATTTGGCATTTATCAAGCTGAAAAAAACTGAAGAAAAAATTTAGCCTCAAGTTGCGATATTGAAAGATTCTATGGGCAATATATTGAATGATGCAGGAAATGTCAAAAGAATATGGAAAGAATACACAGAGTCACTGTACCAAAAATAGTTGATTGATGTACATCCATTTCAGGACATGGCTGATAATCAGGAACCAATGGTATTGAAGGAAGAAATCAAAGATGTACTGAAGGAATTGGCGAAAAACAAGTCTTCAGGAATTGAGGAATGCCCATTAAAATGTTTCAGTAAATGAATGCTGCACTGGAGGCACTCAGTGGGCTATGCCAAGAGATTTGGAAGACAGCTACCTGGCCAAATGACTGGAAGAGATAAATAATTGTACACAATCCAAAAAGGTGATCCCATGGATTGTGGAAATTATCAAACAATACCATTAATATCACATGCAAGTAATGTCTTATTGAAGATAATTCAAAAATCGGTGCAGCAATATATTAACAGAGAACTTCCAGAAATACAAGCTGGATTCAAAAGGGGACGTGGAACAAGGAATATCATCACTGATGTCAGATGGATCTTTGCTCAAAGTAAAGAATACCAGAAAGATGTTTACTTGTGTTTTATTGACTATGCAAAATCATTTGATTTTGTGAATCATAACACACTATAAATAACTTTGAGAAGAGTGGAAATTCCAGAACCCTTGATTGTGCTCATGAGGACATGAGACCAGGAGGCTGTTGTTCAAATAGAACAAGGGGATACTTCAGGGTTTAGAATCAGGAAGGGAGTGCATCAGAGTCATATCCTTTCACCATACTTGTTCAATCCATATGCCTAACAAATAATCTGAGAAGCTGCTATATGTAAAAGAATGTGGTATCAGGATTGGAGGAAGACTCATTAACTACTTAAAATACACAGACCACACACCTTTGCTGTCTGAAAGTAAGGATGACTTGAAACACTTACTGATTAAGATTAAGGACTACAGTCTGCAGTATGGATTAAACCTCAATATAAAGAAAACAAAAGTCATCACACCCAGATCATAAGCAGCATCATGATAAATGGAGAAAAGTTTGAAGTAATCAAAGACTTCATATTACTTGCTTCTACAATCAACACCAATGGAACCAAAAGTCAAAACATCAGATGATGTATTAAACTGCAAAAATCTACTACCAAATACCTCTTTCAAGTGCTGAGGAACAAAGTCCTTGAAGACTAAGGTGTGCCTAACCCAAGCCATGGTATTTCCAGTCACCTCATTGGCATGTAAGAGCTGGACTATGAGTAAGGAAGACCAAAGAAAACTTGTTGCTTTTGAGTTGTGGTGTTGGCAAAGAATGCTGAGAGTACTGTGGAGCGCTAAAAGAACTAACAAACGTGTCCTGGAAGAATTGCGGCCAGAATACTCCTTGGAAGGCAGAATGGCCATACTTCCTCTCATCTACTTTGGTCAAGTTGTCAGAAGGAACCATTCCGTGGAGAAGGGTGTTATGCTTGGAAAGGTGGAGTAACGAAAAAAGAGGAGAAGGCCCTCAAGGAGATAGATTGACACAGTGGCTTCAACTGTGCACTCAGTATAACAAGGGTAGTGAAGCTGGCACAGGACCGTGTAGTGTTTCATTCTATTTCGCATAGGGTCGCTGTAAGTGGGAGGTGACTCAATGGCACCTAACGTCAACGTATAACATGGTAGCTTTAAGATCGATATTGTGAGGACTGCTACACTGTTTTCTACGATGAGTACACCATTCTTCATTCCTACCAGGAACTAATTGTTGTTGTTGTTGTTGTTATGTGCCATTGAGTCAGACCCGACTCATAGCGACCCCTCCTTGGGTTTGCGAGGCAGTATCACTATGGAAGTAGATTGCCCAACCTTCCTTCTGAGGAGTGGCTGGTGGGTTTGAACCACCAACCTTCTGGTTAGCAGTCAAGTGCCTTAGGCACTACGCTACCAGAACTCCCCCAGGAACTGATAGGGGGTTCCAATTTCCCACACTTTCTCCAAGATTTTTATTTTCCATTTCCTCTTATTTATTTATTTATTTTAGTAGTACCATCCTATTGGGAATGAAATGATACCTAACTACAGTTTTGATTTGTGTCTGTCAGATGGCTAATGAAGTTGAGCATCTTGTCATGTGTTTGGTGGTCATTTGCATATACTCTTTGGTGAAATGTCTTTTCTAATCCTTTGCTCATTTTTTCACTGGGTGATTTGTTTTGTTGTTGTTATGCGGTCATTTTTCATATATATTTTGATTATTATATTCTTACTGAATGTATGGTTTCAGAAGATGATCTCCCAATTAGTGACCTGACTTTTCTCTTTTTAGTAAAGTCTTTTTATGAATAAAAGTGTTTGGTTTTATGAAATCTTTTTTTTTTATTTGGTCTTTTCTCTATTTGTTTATACTTAATTGATTTTTTCTCTACTTGCCTAAAATGGATGTTAAGGCTACTTATTTTAGATATTTCTATTGTCCCCTAAATGCTATAAATTTCACTTTAAGAACTTTTTTCCCTCTGAATCTCACAAATATTGATAAAATTTATTTTTATTTTCTTTTAATTGGAATAGTTTTATTCATGTTTGAGATTTCCTCTGTTATATATGTGTTATGTAGGAGCTTTGTTTAATTAAAAATATTTTGGAATCTAACTCTCTTTGTGCAACTGATTTATAGTTTAATTGCATTGTGTTATGAGAACATAATTTGTATGATTTCTATCCTTTTAAATTTGCTAAGGCTTGTTATATGTTCCAGAATGTGTTCGATCTTGACATATGTTCCATGTTGACTTTTATGAAATGATTCTCCTGCTGATTTATAAATGTCAATTATGTAAAGCTGATTGATGTTGCTTTACAGGTAATTTCTATCTTTTCTAAATTTCTATTTGCATGTTTTATCAATTATTGACAGAAGCATGTTGATGTCTTAACTGAATTACTGGATTTATGCATTTATCCATTTATCCTTTCTGTTCTAAGTTTATGTCTCAACTATTTTGATTTTCCATTGTTTGATCTACACATTTTCAGAACTGTTACCTCTTTATCATTATACAATGAGCTCTTAATTCCTGATCATCTACTTTTTGTTTTTTGGTTTTCTTTTTGGAAATCTTCCTTGAAATTATTATTTCTGTTTTCTTTTCATTAAAGTCTGTATGCAATATTATTCTCCATTGTTTTACTTTGAACTTATTTGAGTTTTCAAATTTAAAGTGGAGCCCTTGAGGAATAGTAGGTAAAGAGTTTGGCAGCTGGACAATGAACTGTCACCACTTTTTTGGTGTTTTGTACGCACCTGCTGTTCTGCAGAAGAAAGATGTGGCAATCTGCTTCTGGTAAGATTTACTGCATTGGAAACACTGTGGGATGGTTCTGCTCTCTCATATAGGTCACTATGAGTTAGAATTGAATTGATAGCAGAGGTATTTTTTTGTGGGGGAGTGGATTTGCTGAATAAAACATAATTTTTAAAATCATTTATAGTGAGTTCTTTTTTTAATTGTTTTTTTGAGACTATTTGTATTTGAAATTATTATTGATAATAATTGAATAACTGTTTTTTATTTATTTTATTTTTCTCCTTTTTTATCCTTCATTTCTATATTATCTTGTTTTAATTGAGCATTTTGTCTTATTCTATTTCGTCTGCTTTTCTACTAAATCATTTGTATTTCATTATAAAATTGTTTTATTTATTAATTTATAGTTCACGATATTCTTTTAAAAATAATCTGAGTCCTTCTTCAAATAACACTGTACCATTTCATGTGTAGTGCAGATGCCTTGTAACAGAGCTTACTTTTTTTTTTTTTCCTGTGACTTACAATATTACTGTCATTGATTTTGGTTGAAATCAGCTTGCTGGCACCCAGTAACAACAATATGTTAAGAATTATTCACTATATTTATAAATAAGACTTATATTTCTATATATAATAATATCATAGAAAAGATATCAAATTTAAAAGTTCTGTCTCAAAAATATCAGTAGAGAAAATAGAACATTGTTTTCAAGATCATGGACACTGGCAAGATTTAGTCTCTTTATTTAATTACTCAATATATGTTTATATAATTTCAGTAATGTAGAATGTAAAGTGTACCTTAATACTGCTAACTATGTTGTATCCCAAAATAAATGATACTATCCGTTTCTATGAATTTTATAGGTATTAAGTGCATTTCAAGAATGTTAGTTTTATCTATTTTAAATATAAAATATTTTAATGAAAAACTGAAGTCTCATATTCAAATAGGCTTTCATTCAGTTTTCTTATTTTCAGTTCCATCTGAACCTCTGCTTTAGTTGACAGAAAACATAAATTTCCTGGCTTTGTGAGATTTCTTAGCATGGTTTAACCTACTTCTATATTTGTTTATTGCTGACTCATATTCCAATTTCATCTAGTGTGTTAAATTAGTTACTACTTACCTATCCACATTAAATATTCCTTAGTGTTTACGGTCATCCTATTCCCTGTTCTCTTTGATATGTATTGGCACTTTAGAAGAAACCACATTGCAAATATGTATTAAATATACCTTGATTAATTAAAAATTACCTGATCATGACAGATGAGTCTAAAGATTTCCATGCCTAACCTTTTATTCAAAAGGTTCTAATTTAAGTGGTCTGGAATGCAACCCCAGATAACTCAGATATATTTGTTCGATTTAGGTGCTGCATCATGTATAACAAAGGACACAAGTCATTGATGCATTATATACATATGAAGAAATAGATAAAGGACAAAAAAAAAAAAAAAATCCTAAAGGTCTGGAAGGTTGGGCAATCTACTTCCGCAGTGATATCACCTCAGAAACCAAAGGAGGGGTCTCTATGAGTCTGATCCAACTCAAGGCCAATTTTTGAGTTGAGTATCATAACAAAATGCTACAGAATTGGTCACTATAACTATTTTTTCATAGTTCTGAGGGCTAAAACAGCAAATCATGGTTTCAGCCATATTGTTTCCTTCTATAAGGTTTGAGAGAACTGTTGAGGAAATGTTGGCGTAGGCTTCGAGATCCATGCCTACAGTTGTAATGGTCTCTGCATTGCTCCCAGGAATAGCCTTTTGTTTTCTTGGAGGACACAGATATTTGCAGCCAAGTATCTCAATCATTCATTTTCCTGTCTGTAGAATTACAGGAGGAAAATACCATTACTTCATTTGTCCTATCTATATTCCATTCAGTAAACAAACTTTCTGTTTACATGAGTGATTAGACCCATGAGTAACATATCTAATCTCTTTAACAAATAGTAGTCTAGTCACACGCTTGATGTACTCTTTCTTAATTTTTACAATAGAATTTTTAAAACTTTCAAGTTATGTTTGCTTGGTTTGTTTCACATAGAGTTTTACTCATTCCTTAATTTATCTCTTTCTTCTTTTATTTTAGTATAACCAACAATGGAAAACTACACTATCCCTTCAAAGTCTTGTTGAGAAATCTTTTCCACCAAATATTTAATTTCATCACTTATGGGTTCTACTATTCACAAGCTATTCAAATATAATTGAGCCAATTTCTTTGCCACTTTATAACAAGGATCATATTTTCTTTAGTGCCTTTTAGCATTTTTATAATTTCCTTTTAAGGCTTCATCAGAAGTATATTTAATGTTCACATTTCTAATAGCATTCTATTCATGACAATAGAAGCTTTTTACACAGCTCTCCTCACTTCTTTATGAGGCCTCAACAGAGTTTTACATTTTAATGTCCATAAATCTACAAAGAATCTCTTCCAAACTATCTAAAACTTTCACTTTCAAGTGCCTCAACATTTTTCCTGCCTCTTCATATTAGCCAATTCCAGTGTCACTTCCACATTTTTAGGTATTTTTTAGAAGAGGACCACTACTCTCTAATATTAAACTCTTTCTTTGTAAAAGTTGTCTAGAGAAACAGAACACATTGTTGTCAAGATGATTTTTATTCATAGTGAACCTATAGGACAGAGTAGAACTGCCTCACAGTGTTTCCAAGACTTTAAATCTTTATGGAAGTAGACTGCCACATCTATCTCTCATGGAACAACTGGTGGGCTCAAACTGCCAGCATTTCAGTTAGGCCATCCCTGCTATACTTGATACCATCAATATAGACACTGTGTCAATTCATATTGTTGAAGGTGTTCCCATTTTTATCTGATTCTCCACTTTACAAAGCACATCTCTTTCTAGGGTCTGGTTCCTTCTGACTTTTAAAAAAAACCCATACACAGAAATCAGGTAATATCAATAGGTCTATATCTAGTAAATAAATTGAATCAATAATTGATAACCTTCCAAAGGAGAAACACCAGGCCCAGATAGCTTTACTGATGATTCTTACCAAATATTTAAGGAAGAAATGATGCAAATTTTTCAAAGTTACACCAGAATATGGAAATAAAGATAATTCTTCCTAACTCATTTTACAAGTCCAGTATTTCATTTGAAAATGATACAAGACATAAGAGAGGAAAAGTGCAGATAAATACCACTCATGAACATAATTCAAAAAAAAATTAACACAATTTCAGCAAGTCGAATATAAGAATGTGTAAAATTACAACTAAGAGAAATTTATTTCAAATATGCAATAATTGTTCAACATCATCCATTAAAAGAGGAAAATTTGAAAAATAATATAATTTTATCAACTGATTTTCAAGAAGCATTTCACAAAATTTGACACCAATTCATGATACAAATACTCAGAAAAGTATGAATACATTTCTTCAACTTGATAAAAATATTTACAAAAAGTCTATGGTAATTTTTACACTTATTTGTCAGAAATCGGATGCTTTTAATTTAATATGGAACAAATCAATGTTGTCTCTTCTTACCAACTTTACTCAACATTGTACTGTAATTCCTAGTTAGTGCAATAAGGCAAAAAAGAAAATAAAATATATACAAATTGAGAAGGAAGAAACAAAAATTCTTTGTTCATAGGTGAAATAAATTTCTATGTAGATATCCCCACAGAACTAAAAGAAAAAAAAAAAAAAAGCTAGAATTAAGTCATGACAAGGTTGCAATATCTAAGGTTAACATATAAAAGTCTATATACAAGGAAAAGAAAATGGATTTTTAAAATTAAAAAAA
>NW_006922040.1:1421528-1423213 GCF_000298275.1 Orycteropus afer afer
ATTTTTATGTCTAAAAAAAACAAATTCTGATTAAATGAACAAAAGAAGTTTAAATAAAAGGAGATACATTCCATTTTAATGAATTGGAAACCTCAAAATTTTTAAGCATTGAATCCCTCCTGATTTGATCTAACATCTCAATGTAATTTCATTGAAATTCCTAGCAAGCATATTTGTAGGTATCAACACACTGATTCCAAAGTTATATGGAAAAGCCTAAGACACAAAATAGTTAACAAAATATGAGAAAAAGAAGATCATAATTGGAGAATTAACATTCTTTATCTTGTTTACAGATTTTCTAAAAGTTACAGTTAAAACAGTGCGGTATTAGGATGTTTCCAAGGCTGTAAATCTTTGTGGAAACACAGTGTGCAAACCACCAACCTTTCACTTAGCAAAACAGCTTTAACTGCTGCCCCACCAGGGGTCCATATATGTTGTTGTTGTTGGTATGTGCCGTCGAGTCGGACCGACTCATAGCAACCCCTCCTTGGGTTTCCTAGGCAGTGTCACTATGGAAGTAGATTGCCTCACCTAGTGGAGTATTATTCAGTGATATAAAGTAATGAACTACCAAGATAGATATTGAAGGACTTGATAGATATTGAGGTACTTGAAATGCATATTACTAAGTGAAGGAACTCAATCTGAGATTGCTGCACACTATATGAGTCTAGTTATATGAAACTGTAGAAAAGACAAAATGATAGAGACATTGAGTCTGCCTTGAGCATTGTACTCTTTTAAAGAACTATCTGTAAGGGATCAAATTGGCAGTGGCAACTCAAAAGATTACATAAGAAACTTACAGGGCAATGAGTTTATGTCAATGAGGGAAGAGAAATTTAGGAAAGGTGGATGAGAAAGGTTGCACAACTAAAAGACTATAAACAAAATAACTGCATGTAAAAATTGTTGGATTGGTGTATGTTCTGCTGTTTATATTCTCCACAACAACAACAAAAAAAAAAAATAGAGAGAAAGAATCAATTATTAAAAAGGGGAAAAATATAGAGACATTGAAATATCATTCCATACCAGGGATTTGGGGGGGGGGGCATGAATAAGTCAAGCACAGATTTCTATGTTTGTTTTATTATTTGATGAAATTTTGCTAAATTATTTTGCAAGCATGTAAAATGGCAATATACATTTGTCAAAATCCATATAACTTAACAGTTGCAAGTGAATTAAAATATATGCACATGAAGAAAATTAATTAGAAATTCTTTAGAAAAGGAGCTAAAGGAAGAAAAGCAGTCTAATTGTGTTAAAATATATGAAAAAGACTCACTTAAGAAGATGAGTGGAAATCATGCTGAGTAACTTTGGAAATTCTTGAGGCTGTTACGTTAAAGACAAACTGAACTGCGTATTAGCTGTGTATTCTAGTTGTTTGCCATAAGACATAGGTTATATTTATACCAAACCAAACCAAACCTGTTGCCCTCAAGTCAATTCTGAATAATAGTCTCCTCCATTTTCTTTTTTCATATTTTGTTAACTACTTTGGGTCTCATGCTATTCCATATACTTTTGGAATCAGTGTGTTGATATCTACAAATAAACTTGCTGTAAATCTTTATGGTAATTGATTGTCTGATCTTCCTCCTGTGGAGAAACGGGGTTTGAATCACCAAACTTCTGGTTAGTATTCAAATGCCTTACGCATTATGCCATCA
>NW_006922040.1:1423443-1424842 GCF_000298275.1 Orycteropus afer afer
AGTCAAATGCCTTAGGCACTGCACCACCAGATCTCCTTTTATATATATACAAGGATTGAAAAATTAAATAAATAATGATGGATGGTGAAAATAACTTTTTCACCAGCATAAACTCTAAATTCAAAATCTCATCTTCTGTATCAGGTATTGGTGAAAGTTTGGACGTGTGCCATGCTTGGTCAAAAGTCCTTTCATCAGTGGATCTGTGAATCCTAGCATAGAATTTATCTGCTTCCAAAATGCAAATGGTGGACCAAACAGTTTAGACATTCCCACAAAAATAGGAGGCATGGAAAGGAAAGAAGGGTTCACATGCACCAAACAAATCTAAAACCTAGTAAAATACAAGGCTCTCAGGCCTTGAAAATAATCTTCTGTTCTCTAGGTAGGACAATCTGAGCAGTTTTGCTGCCCTGCAGATTCTGTGGCTGGCTATGGCCACTCTAGATTCTGGGTTGACACTTCAACTGTTGGTATCACCCATGGCTTCCAGGCCCATTAGTTTAGCAATTTAGTTCTCTCAATTTGGTGAGCATGATTTCCATAGTCCATCTGAAGGTTCACCCCATTTCCTAAACCCTAGGATGTTCCATTCTCCTGGCCCTGGTGTTTGGGTGGAGACAACATTCTTTTGGCTCACAAGAATTATAGTGCCTTATTTTGGAACAAAAGTGGTGGTAATATGATTCTGAAATCTGTTGTTATTATTGTTAGGTGCCGTCAAGTTGTTTCCAACTCATAGTGACCCAATGCACAGCAGAATGAAACACCGTTCAATCCCATGCCAGCTCCATGATCCTTGCTATACTTGAGCCCATTGTCACAGCCACCATGTCAATCCATTTCGTCGAAGGCCTTCCCCTCTTTCGTTGACACTCCACCTTACCAAGCATGACATCCTTGTCCAGGGAAGGATCCCCTCTGACAACATGAACAAAGAAGGTGACACAAAGTCTGGCCATCCTCCCTTCCAAGGAGCATCTTGGTAGCACTTCCTCCAGGACAGATCTGTTAGTTCTTTTGTCAGTCCGTGGTACCTTCAGCATTCTTCACCCTCACCACAACTCAAAAGCTTCAACTTTCTTTGGTCTTCCTTATTCATTGTCCATCTCTCACATGCGTATGAGGCAATTGGAAATATCATGGCCTGTGTCAGGCACACTTTAGTCCTCAAGGAGACATCCTTGCTCCTCAGCACTTGAAAGAGTTTTTTACCAAGCAAACTGCCCAGGGCTACATGTCATCTAATGTCCTGACTGCTGCTTCCAATGGCGTCAATTGTAGAACCAAGCAATGTGAAATCTTTGACAACCTCAATCTTTTCTCCATTTATTGTGATGCTTCTTATTGGTCCAGTTGTGAAGAATTCTTTATATTGAGATGGAATCCATACTGCAGA
>NW_006922040.1:1425067-1426332 GCF_000298275.1 Orycteropus afer afer
AGGTTCCTCATGAGTACAATCAAGTGTTTGGGAATTCTCATTCTTCTCAATGTTATCCATAATTTGTCATGATCCACACAATCAAATGTCTTTGCATAGTCAATAAAACACAAGTAAACATCTTTCTGGTATTCTTTGCCTTGAGCCAAGATCTATCTGACAGCAGCTATGATATTCCTTGTTCCACGACCTCTCCTGAATCCAGCTTGCACCTCTGGAAGTTCTCTATCAATACACTGCTGCAACCGTTTTTGAATTATTTTCAGTAAGATCTTGCTTGCATGTGATATTAATGATAGTGTTCTTTAATTTCCACATTCTGTGGGATTACCTTTCTTTGGAATGGGTACAAATATGGATCTCTTCCAGTCAGTTTGTCTGGTAGCTATCTTCCAAATCTCTTGCCATAACCGTGTGAGTGCCTCCAGTGCAGCATCCGTTTGTTGAAATATCTCTATGGGTATTCCGTCAATTCCTGGATCCTTGTTCTTCACCAATTCCTTCATTGCAGCTTCCACTTCCCCCTTCAATACCATTAGTTCTAGATCGTATGCCACCTCCTGAAATGGATGAAGATTGACCAGTTCTTTTTGGTACAGTGACTCTGTGTATTCTCTCCATCTTATTTTGATATTCCTGCATCATTCAGTATTTTGCCCTTAGAATCTTTCGATATTGCAACTCAAGGCTTAAATTATTTCCTCAATCCATTCAGTTTGAGAAATGCCGAGCATGTTCTTCCCTTTTGGTTTTCTAACTCCAGGACTTTGCACATTTCATTATAGTAATTGGTTTTGTCTGCTAAAGCTGCTCTTTGAAATCTTTAGCTCAATAATTTATCTTGTCATTTCTTCCATTTGCTTTAGCTACTCTCTGCTCAAGGGCAAGTTTCAGTGTGTCTTCTGTCATCAATTTTGGTCTTCTCCTTTTTGTTTGTTTTTTTTTAGTGACCTCTTACTTTCTTCATGGATGATGCTCTTAATGTCATTGCACAATTCTTCTGGTTTTGGTCATTGGTGTTCAACGCATCAAATCTATTCTTTAGATCATCTCGAAATTCAGGAGGTGTATATTCTAGATCATATTTTGGCTCTTGTGGACTTGTTTTCATTGTCTTTAATTTCAAGTTGAACTTGCATATGAGCAGTTGATGCACTGTTTCACAATCAGCTGCTGGCCTGGTTTTGGCTGAAGATATGGAGCTTTTCTACCGCCTCTTGCCACAGATGTAGTCAATCTGATTCCTGTGTGTTCCATCTGGTGAA
>NW_006922040.1:1426738-1436348 GCF_000298275.1 Orycteropus afer afer
TGAGGATATCAATATTTATAAATTCTATTTCATTTTTGACAACTTCCAGTTTTCTTAGGTTCATACTTCGTACATTCCATGTTTGATTATTAATACATGTTTGCTGCTGTTTCTCCTCAGTTTGATTGGTACCACATCAGCAAATGGAGGTCTTAAAAGCTTTACCTTATCCATAGGAGTAAGGCTGATTTTACTCTGATAATGTAGCTCTTGCCCAGTTCTACTTTGAGAGATTTCTAAGCTAAATGACTCATCTTTCTCCTCTATATTGGACAGTATTTTCAGACTTTTCATAAAGTTGTGCAGTAATGTATCAGACAGTGTTTCTCTGCTATTCATAAGGTTTTCCCTGGCCAATTCTTTGAGAAGTGGATGGCCTCCAGGTATTATTTCTGTCCTTTGAAATGGCAGTAGTGATTCCATTCTCTGAAGTTAAGGCCACCCTGCCTGTTACATTCCCTCCAATAGTTCTGATCTCCAAAGAATTCCCTTGATGGTGCCTTCCTTTTGTTTTGTTTTGTCTTTTTTGAGGACAATAGATATTTGCAGTCAGGTTAGTGCATTGGTTTTTTTCTTGTCTTTAGAATTCCATGAAGCAGACAGCATTTCATTTTAGTTTACTTTGGTGTTTGAATAAATTCAACAATCATGGGTCTAACTGTAACAAAAGATTGTGTAGCCATGTCCCTGGTGAAAGTTCTAGGTT
The DNA here is from genome assembly GCF_000298275.1 of Orycteropus afer afer. NCBI lineage: Eukaryota > Metazoa > Chordata > Mammalia > Tubulidentata > Orycteropodidae > Orycteropus > Orycteropus afer. The sequence goes on from NW_006922040.1 coordinate 1,427,445, forward strand.
ATGTGTCCTTAAATGTGTACAACAGAATTTTCCAAATTTATAAGTTCTATTTTTGTTTTGTTAAGTTCATTTTTAATTCCACCACTTTTCTCCTACATTTTGCTATAAGGATCAAGAATAAACAACATAGTCCTTAGAAGACGTTGCTCATGAATTTCCTCAGCCAAATATCAATGTTCATAACTTACTAATACTCTTTACCACCATGTATCTGAACATAATTCAGACAAATTCCTTGCCATAGCATAAAATTGATTATTTTCTTCTAGCGTCCAATCACATACTCATTATTTAATAAGAAGAATGTTTAATGTTTACATTACTAGCATCATGTTGTGCATGGTGATACAAGTTATCCTCATAGTTTCTCTCATTCCTTTCTGAGCCTTCCTGAGAATTTTCCTTAATGTCCATTGTTCTGGTTACCTAGTGTTGCTCTGACAAGAATATACCACAAATGGGATGGTCTTAACAAACAGGAGCTTATTCTCTTACAATTTGGAGGCTTTAAATCTAAGTTCAAAGTGCCAAGCTCTAGGGGCTCGGTGAAAGCCCTTCAACCTTGAGGTTCAGCTCTGCTTACTGCTCCTGGTCCACTACAGTAAGAGTTGTTTTTTCACTCAGACAGCTCTGGCTGCTGAGGGTGACAAACCCAAGGTTGACAAGTAAAAAGACACAGTCCCAATGTTACCAAAGTACATGTCAGGCCATTTATTTAAGTCCATTTTAAGTCCCAAGGTCAGCAGAGCTGCTGCACAGTAACATGGCTACACGCAGGGTCCAAGTGTGCCATAAACTAGAGACTATCCCCAAGGCTTCTCCTTATATAGAGGAAGGAGACCACATCCCAAAGACAGCTACTCAGCTGCTTGTGGTAGATCCCACCATGAAGTTGATTGCCAGTCTCATTATGGGGAATAACTACCACCAGCTGCCCAGCCACTGAACCAGGCCCAGTCAAGTGGACACACAAACTGAACTACCACAATTCCACCCCTTATCAACTTGGCATCTGTATAGATCTTCATTGGGTCACATCTGTACAGCTCTCTCTCACTGGGTGGCTCCAGTCCCCTAATTTCTCTAAGTGCTAACCTGACCCCCTTGGCCTGGCAGGCCCTGTTCCTCTCCCTCTTGGGCATGGAAGCCCTGCCTCCTCACTCTTGGGCAGTGGCTATAGCTGCATCCCACTGTCTCACATGAACAAGCAACCCAATATTCCAGAACCAAGTTGATTAAGGCCCAGCTCTTTGAAACCTAGGAGGCTGTGGTGGTTCCACCCCTAAACTCCATGGTCTTACCCGTTCAGGCTGAAGCAGCTCTGCTTCCATTTCTTTGGTCTCTCTGGTTCTGCTGATTAATGCTGAAGGCAACCCAGTCCGCTGGAAAACTCTGCGCCAAAAGCACTAGGCTTTGTTGCCCTGTGGGCCAGCTACTCTTCTATTCTATCTCATGCTGGTCTCTTTTACCAATTAATACCTGAAAGCAACCCACTCTACCAAGAAGCCACCTACCCAGTGGCACCCAGCTTTCTCCTCTGTGGGCTGGTAAGCCTGTTGCTCTTTAATGGCGGTCTCTGGTCTCTGCTACTGCCATCTTTCAGGCTGGTCTCTCTGCCATTATCTCTCTGCCAGTCTTTTGGCTCTTTTCTTGCTGTCTTTCATGCCACATGCCGGGCTTCTCTGCCAATGTCTTGGGTCAAGGATGCACTCCACTCCTGTTTGCACATTTTAAGTATCTATCAATCAGAGCAGCACCCCACTCTCTTGGTACTTTATTCTGTTTTGGTTACCTAGTGCCACTCTGACAGGAAATATACCACACATGGGATGATCTTAACAAACAGGAGTTTAATCTCTTTCAGTTTGGAGGCTTTAAGTCTAACTTCAAAGTCCCAGGCTCTAGGGGCTGGATGAAAGCCTCTCAACCTTGGTGTTCAGCTCTGCCTACCGCTGCTGGCCCACTAGAGTTAGAGGCATTTTTTTTCACTCAGACAGCTGCTGACTGCTGAGGTTGACAAACCCAAGGTTAACAAGTAAAAAGGCACAGTCCAGATGTTACCAAACCACATGGAAGGCCATTAATTTAACTCCATTTTAAGTCCCAAGTTTGGCAGAGCAGGGCAGGGTGCTGAACAATGACATGGCTACACATAGGATCCAAGTGTGCCATAAGCTAGAGACTATCCCCAAGGTTTCTCCTTATATAGAGGTAGGAGACCACTTCCTAAAGGCAGCTACTCAGCTGCTTGTGGTAGATCCCACCACGGAGTTAATTGCCAGTCTCATCATGGGGAATCACTACCATCAGCTGCCCAGCCATTCAACCAGGCCCAGCCAAGTTGACACACAAACTGAACTACCACATTCATAATACTACCCTCAGTCCAAGGAAAACTAGGTCCTTAATATAAAGCACACAAAAATATCTCCATATCTTACCCATTATCTAATTTCAAAACCACTTCTACATTTTAAGTATTTGTTAGAGAAAAACCCCTCTTAACACTAATTCTTAGTTTTTTTTAGTGCTAAAAGAAATACCACAAGTGTGTGTACTTAATAAACACAAATTTGTTTCTCCCAGTGTAGGAGGTTAAAAGTCCAAATTTAGGGCTCTGACTCAAAAATTTCCCTGTAATATTGTGGCCTATCTTTTTTAAAATCTAAAATATGTAGTAATTTGCATTGTAATAAAGAGAAGAATGCTGCTTACAATTAATTACAGTAAAGCTTTCTTAAGAAGCTTTTGTAAATTGTGTTATTATGAAGACTTATTCTATATAAAAGTAAATTTGTTAACTCTATCCAGAGAATAGCTTATTTTTTATTTTCTACTCGGATGACAATATAAGAATTATCTTTTTAACTTCTAGGTGATGTCTCTCTATCCATTCTGGGGAAAATTCTTGTTTCAGCTTCTTTTTCATGTTCCTTAGATATATCTACTTGGCATCTGTATTTTTCCATTCATGCTTACCTGCTTCAGTCCTTAATCTGCTCCTCTTATACCTTAAAAGTGATTGACTTAAGATCTATTCTATACTGATACAGCATAATTTACTGAATAAGGAAAACTCTATTCCTAAGTGAGATTACATATGAAGTTTGGGCTAACAACAAGTATTTTGATGGGACACAATTCCACTCATAAAGCACACTGACTGTTTTGCTGTCTTTTATCTTAGAACAAAGTTATTCATACTAAGAACATGAAACTTTCACAGCATTCTTGGAATCTGATCACACATATTTAGATTGCAAACTTCAATCATATCTTCCAAGTTGGAAGGACACCTGTGGTAACTAAAGTCATGTGTCAATTTGGCTAGGCTGTGACTTTGACTGGCCTGGCAGTTGTGATGTGGTTATACCCCATGGTGCGATTGTATGAGACATAATAACCTCCATGTGGGAATCTGCTCTGAGCAGCAATTTAGTTAAAGGGGAGTTGCCTTTGAGGTGTAGCCTGCTTCTAGTATGTATGGAAAACGTTGAGGAAAATTTCTGGCTTTTTGCTCATTTTGAATGTTGTGTTTGGCCAGTCATCCTCCCCAGTTTATTGGCTTCAACCAGTGGTTTGCCATGTCTCCTGCTCATCCGGGGATTGTTGTTTTTGCAGCCTGTGAGCCAACAATCTGCCACATTACATATCATTCTTGGATTTGTCAGCTTCAGCAGCTATCAAAAAAGGAGCTTTGGTGATGTAGTGCCTAAGGCATTTGACTGCTAACCAGAATGCTGGCTGTTCAAACCCACCTGGGAAGGAAGACTGGACAATCTACTTCTGCAATGATACCATCATTCCTGGATTCATCCACTTCAGCAGCCATCATCTTGCTATTAAAAAACAAAAACAAAAAACTCACTGTCTGTTGAGTGGATATGGACTCATAGTGACCCCTCCTTGGATTTCTGAGGTAGTATCTCTACAAAAGTAGATTGCCTGGTCTTCCTTCCAAGGAGTCTCTGGTGGGTTTGAACTGCCAGACTCTTGTTAGCAGTAAAATGCCTTAGGTACTATGCCACCAGAGCTCCCATCAGCTTGCTATTCTGCCTACCAATTTGAGTTTGTCAGTCTCTGCAGATGTGTGAGTCAGGAGAAGCCTCTAGCTTAATGCTTGATCCATGGATGTGGGGCTTGCCATCTTTGAGATAAATTTTTCTCACTGGTTTTGCTTTTTCAGTGAGCCCAGCCTAAGACAACACCTTATACATGAATCTTGGGTTTGAGATGAAGCCTCATTTTAATTCATTAGATTGGTCAACTTTCTAGCAGGAAAAAAAATTTACAAATATTTGCTTTATCGATGCAGACTATCTTAAACACACACAAGATAAGAAACTTTTAAAAATAACATATCTGGCATTCATTATATTCATTCTGAGGGGTAGTGACTCTATTGACTGTGTTCAACAATTAAGAATATATTTAAATATTTAGTAAACCTCAATGTTAATGATTTTCCAGTTGGATATTAGATTAGTATTTTAGAATATAAGGCAATTAGAAATATAGGATTATATAATCACCTCTCTCTCTCTTTTCTCTCTCACAAAAGCATTCTTACTTAAACATATGTGCATGGAAGAGATTTATGTATGCGCTAATTTCATTTGTAAGAAAAATAACATTTAACAATAATGATGAATTGTTAATAGTTTGAAACTGTGTTAAAATGAAAAAGATATTTTCTTTCAAGTTAATTTTTCAACATATTTATATTGAAAATACTTATGAAGACAAAGAATATGTAAAGTCTATTTATTCTTAATTTTAGCAGATAGTCACTAAACTACCAACTCTAAAAGATTGAAGTTCATAGATTTAATTTTAAATTAAACAACTAGTGTTGCATTATAACAAATTTACTTTCTTTCAAAGTAGTTTGATGCTTTCTAATTCAGTTCCCACCAGCAAGCCATCTGGAATTTTTTCTCACCCATTCTTTCATAAAGAAATTACTTATTAATTAGATATGGTTCCTTTTGGTGATTTTCCTTTGTTAATAGGAATATATAATTTCCTTTCTAGTTTACAAAAAGCAAACACAATAGTAGTGCAACAAATAAAAAGAGAAACCATTAAATACATGCATATATTTTTTTGTTGAAGTGCTTTGTGAATTTGCCTCTGGATGTAATTTTCTCAATTTTTGAAATTATATTATTACAAAAGCACTTTTGTGCTAAATAAGACTTATTTACTTTAAAATACAAGCCAACTTTCTTTTTACCTTTGTTGTGTTGTTAAGTCCCATCAAGTAGATTTCAACTCATAGCAGCCATATGTACATCAGAATGAAACAATGCCTGATCCTGTGCCAGCCTCATAATCATTGTCATGCTTAAGCCCATTTTTGCAGCCACGGTGTAAATCCATCAATGCACTGAACATCTTCCCCTTCTTCATTGATTGTCTGTATTACCAAGCACAATATCCTTCTCCAAGGACTGGTACCTTCTCACAACCTGATCAAAATACCTGAGATGAAATTCTCATTTCAAAGGAGCATTCCATCTGTTTTTCCTCCAATACAGATTTGTTGGTTCTTGTAGTAGTCCTCAGTACATTCAATATTCTTCACCAATACCACAACTCAAAAACATAATTTCTTCTGTGCATACATTACACATGCACATATATATATATATGGAACTATTGAAAATACCATGGACTAGGTCAGGTTTACTTAAGTTTTCAAAGTGGCATGTTTGCTCTTTAACGCTTTAATGACTTATTTTGCAGCAGATTTGCCCAGTGCAATACATTGTTTGATTCTTGACTGTTGCATCCATGGGTGCTTATTGTAGGTCCAAGTAAAATGAAAACCTTGACAATTTCTTTTCTTTTTTTTTGCTTTTACTTCCCTTCTTCCAAGATTATTACTGCTTATTGGTCTAGTTATGCAGATTTTAGTTTCCTTATGGGAGCCCTGGTTGTATAATGCCCAAGATATTTGACTGCTAACCAGAAGACTGATTGTTCAAACATACCTGCCACTCCTCAGAAGGAAGTCTGGACAATCTATTTCCGTAGATGTACCACCGTGGAAACCCAAGGAGGGATCTCTATGAGTCTAAATTGACTCGACAGCAGTGAATTTGTTTTTGTTTTGTTTTGGTTTTATGTTGAAAAAGGAGCTCTGGTGGTATAGTGCCTAAGGCGTTTGACTGCTAACCAGAAGGCAGCCACTCTTCCGGAAGAAGATCGGGCAATTAGGAAGGCGGATGCCTGACCAACTAACTGGAAGTGATACATAATTTTCATATTCCAAACAAAGATGATTCATCTAAAAGTGGAAATTATCAAACAGTATCATTAATACCACACACAAGTAAAATTTCATATTGATAACAAAGAGGCCTCTGATTATGGGGATGATTTAAAGCAGAGTCTGAACTACACTTAAAACAATTTTCCCCAAAAAATAAAGAATATTTTTGAAAATTAAATGGAATTTTATTTTACAAAATAATTAACACGTTAAGGATTTTAAATAAAATTAACTACTTTTATTGAAATTTTGGACATTAAAATTAACATCTACCATCTTTATCAGTATCCCTTTAAGCTGGGTAAAGAAATAAACAATTGAACAAGTTTATTTTCCTTTGTGTTTATAGAGAATAATATATATATATATATATATATATATATATATATATGGCTTCTCAATAAATATTTGGTTCAAACACTTACTAGGCATGCCACATTCTTTTTACAAATTCCAATTTTAGTACCCATTAACTGAGCACACTATTACACGAATTATTACATTTTTTGTTTGCTCTTGCATATAATTTCTAAAAGTTCTCTACAAGTTTTGTGCGGACAGACCAGTAACTGAATAATTATTACCAAGGAGGTTAGTAGAAATACAGAATGTCATATTCTACCCAGATTTACTGCATTTTACTAAAATTCCCAACTTACTGAAATGTGCTTTTAAACCACTAAAGCACAAGTACAAAACACTTAAAATGTGGCTGCTTTTTAAAGAAGTATTTAATAATACATTTCATTTTATTTTCAAGACATACAGGCATTTTAACTTTCAAGAAAAAAAAAAAAAAAGATTTGTCCAAATAGTTCTGTAACATCTACTGGTTTTTGTTCTTAAACTTACAAGTGCACATGATTTTTTGAAAATTAAAAATTATACTTTCACAGCTTTCATAATTAGCTTTAATTTTAATTTTTCACAACTCCAGGAGAGTTCTTCTAGATGGAGAAAATATCCAGCAGTCATAATTGAAAGAGACTAGCAATTATCTTTAAGGGAAATTAAAAATAATATAACCAAGAAGCTAAGGAAAGATTTGAAATATTTTCAATATTTATGAAAAATTTGCAGATAATATGTTTCAAAAACTATACATTTTTATTTTCTGTATCATTATAGACATGGGAAAAATTCTACAGGGCAATATAAGGTAAAATGTTATGTTTATGAGGTAAGATGATTTGATATAAAAATCACACATTTATTATCTGAAACTAATTTGTTCTTGAGTTGTATTTAATAGTAAATTTTCACATAGTGGAAGCCTGTATTTCCTTCTTTGTTGTTGTTGTTGTTTGCCGTCGAGTCGGCCCTGACTCATAGCGACCCCTCCTTGGGTTTCTGAGGCAGTATCACTACGAAGTAGGATTGCCCAACCTTCCTTCCGAGGAGTGGCTGGTGGGTTTGAACCGCCAGCCTTCTGGTTAGCAGTCAAGTGCCTTAGCCACTATGCTACCAGAGCTCCCGTATTTCATTCTATTAAATGTTAAAAATTAGAAATACTTAGTTCATCCAATGTATTAGAACCCACTTCTTTCAAAATTATTAAACATCTTAAACATCTGCATAACCATACATCATGGATTTGCTCAAATTCTGTAGCATTTCTACCATACATACATCACTTAATTACTTAATATTTCATTTGTTTGTTAGTGCATGCTTTTGTGCAGTACACATTAATACAGTACATAAAATTAATTACATTTTCCTTTGTTCACAGTTGCTGTTGAGTTGAATCTGACTCATATTAATTTCATGTGATTTGGAGTAGAACTTTCCTCCAGAGGATTTTTAATGTCATTTTTTTTCCAGAGTAGGTGACCAAGCCATTTTTCTGAGGTGTCCTTGGAAGCTTTAACATTTTGCTTAGTTGCAGAACTCATTAACCATTTGTACCAATGCTACAATTGTACTTGAATGCTAATAAACAATTAAATGATATATTAAAATTGCAAAATGAATTAAAATATGACTTAGACACATAAAATAAACAAAAATAACTGAAAGCATCTATTCTTCAAAGCAAATCATTAATTTCTTAATTTCTCAGGTTGGTGACTATAAATGAAAACCATCTGCATTATCTATTCTTGAATATTTCCACAGTCCACCTTCTTGACTGTTATTCAATTTTTGTTCTCTGTGTATATGTGTTTAAGAAAGCCAGAAATGGTTCATTATGGCCAAAATATGTATATACCATTTGGAAATCTCTGATCTTACTAGTCAGAACCATATGCTGGTTGTTCATGTTGCCTATCTGTTAAAAAGTTATTAGTATAATCCTCAGAGACTTAAATATGAAACTAGAGGAAAATCATGAATATATCTCACTTATTCCTGAGTAATAGTCACTTCTGATATACCCAATATATTTCTTACTATATTAAAAATCCCAAACTGCCAATGGACTCTGGAATATGGCATGCATATTTTACCTCTGTTCCGAGAGCTCATTTTCCATTACTTATCATATTGTACATATTTTTCCCAGTTCCATATTATTGAAATTGACAGTTATAAAAAAAATTGGTATAGTAAAGAATTCCATGTAAGAACTATACTACATGTATATGTATGTATATGTATATGCGCGCACACATGTGTGTGTGTGT
>NW_006922040.1:1436820-1454458 GCF_000298275.1 Orycteropus afer afer
TATATATATATATATACACATACACACACACACACATATAGCCTTTTTTCAGATATTAACTTCAAAATAAGTCTTAATTAAACTGAATATTTGTACTTAGCTCCTGTGAAATCTGGGGAATCTGAGCATAATTTAAGTATAGATGAAAGAATGAATTAAAGTTATTATGAATGATATCTTTGGTAAATATAGGTTAAAACTTTTTATAGATTCTATTTGCAAAGGCAGATCCATTTTAATTTTAATATTTCATCATTGCATTCATATAATCTCCTGTATTTTTATGATATTGTGGAAATCATAAAGGAGAGAAGATGATTTGGAACAATATTTCTGGAACATAAATTGGAATTACTTCAGTTTATTGTACTATTTTCCATTCTTAAATATTTTTATATAAATTACAAGTGTTTTCTGGAAACCAGCCAAAAGAACCAGAAGAACCAGAGTATAGGTACAATGTGGCTTTCTTTCCTGAGGAATTAACTAACTGCATCTTGCATTCAATTAAAAGATTTGGAAATCATCATTTTTCAAGTAGGCTATCTGATTGGTTTCTCTGTCCTCTGAGATAAATTTAATGTTATGGAAATGTATGGCTTTCACTGGTTTCCAGTTAAAATTCTGAAACTTTTTCTTATTTTTTCTCCCTCTGCTGCCAGATTTTTCGAGTGTGTCACTTCCTCTGAACTCCATGTAATGACTTTGTCAATGCTGGCAGTTTGTTCCTTTGGGCCATTGATTGGTGTTTCCAGATTATTAACTTTCTCTGCTAATTCGTCCAATTTAGATTTCACACCTTTATGACCTCTTTTCATACTATCTGTCTTTTTGTCAATTATCATTAGTTGGGCATAAGTGCAAAGTCACTAATGACGGTTCTAATGGTTCATTTGATAGCTGTACTACAAGCAGAATGCTCTAGACATGGCTGGGAAAAAATAACTCAGTGTAGTGTTAATATTGAAACATATTATTTTTTTCCCCCTGATAAACTTGATCTAATTCTAACTATTCTAAAATTTTAGGAGTCAAACCAAATAAATCATGTACCTTTCCTGCAGATCAACCATCTTGCATCTTGATGACTGAACATCTGGAACCAGGCTGTTTATATTTCATTTCATTGTGTGATGCCAGGTTTACTTTATTTTAAAGAAAGTTATAATGAGTCCTGAAGATGTGCTGAATTGATAAAGTTACTTGATTATTCAATTTTTCACTGTCAGACTTCAGTGTAATGACAGCTGTATTGCAACATATTGGTAGAAAATATGCAATTTAGAATCAAAATTTATTAAATTAGTTAATGAGTATCTTATTTATCTAATGTTGCTATGACAGAAATACTACAAGTGGAAGGTGTTAACAAACATGAATTTATTTTCTTTCAGTTTAGGAGGATAAAAGTCCAAATCAGAGTATTGCCTCAACGTGAAGTCTTTCTCTTAGGCTCCATAAAGCTCCATAAGGAAGCATTTGACTCTTCATCTTCTCTTTCTTGGTTCCTTAGAGATCTTCATGTTTCTTGGCATCCATCTTATCTCATCTTTGTCCCTTTTATAATCTCTTTTATATCTCAAAGTAGATTGACTCAAGATACACCCTAAACAAAAACTAAATCATTAACATAACAAAGAAAATGCATTCTCAAATAGGATTATAATCACTGGCATAGAAGTTGGAATTTACAACAAATATTTTGAGGGGCATAATTTAATCCATAACTTTCCACACATAGGCTAAAAAAAAGTCATGTCTTGCCACATGCAAAATATATTCACTCTATTACATCATCTCAAAAGTTGTAAGTCATCTCCAAGATCAAAATCTCATCTTCTGAGTCATCTAAAACAAATTGGAAGAGACTTTTGTTGGGTTTAATTGTAGGACAAAATTTCTCTTTACTGTCAACCTGTGAAATATAGACTACAAGTTACTTGTTTCCAAAGTACAATGATGGAAGAGGGGCAAGGTAATATTTCCATTACAAATGGGAGAAATTGGAGAGAGAGAAAGGACAACAGACATTAAAAAAAAAAAAAAAAAAAAAAACTCACTGCTATCGAGTTGGACCCCACTCATAGTGGCCCTTTCTGAGGCGGTATCACTATGGAAGTAGATTGCCCCATCTTCCTTTCAAGGAGTGACTGGTGGGTTTGAACAACCAGCTTTCTGGTTAGCAGTCAACTAACATCAACCAAGTCTAAAATCCTGTTTCCCATGCTCCTTTCAACAATTCTTCTGATCTCCAACATGCTCTAAGAGATGGACCTTTTCTTTGAGGACAACAAATAGAGTTCCTTTGGCCTGTCTTTTCCCTATAGAATACTACAAGTGGATTGCTTTAACAAATTTGTTTTCTCACACTTTAGGAGAACAGAAGTCAGAATTCACAGTAGCAGCTCAAGGGGAAGGCCTTCTCTCTCTGTTACCTCTGGAAGAATGTCCTAGTCTCGTCTGCTTCCTGGTTCCTTGGAAATCTCCATGTGTGTTAGCATCTATCTATCCCATCTCAGTCCAGTCTGCTTGCTTGTTTAATTATTTTTTAAATGAGTAAATTCAAAATAAGAAAGATGGCTTTTCTGGGAGGTGGGGTGGCTGTGAACTTTTGCATTAATAACTATAATGATGAGAGCTTGTGCTTTTTTTGTATACTGGTATAAAGAGAGTTTTATGTCTCATTATTGTCATGTGTAATTTTGATGTTTTTGTCATGTGCCGTCCCCCGTCCACTATACTTAGCAGTATTTACTTGGATGCCTGCATAAATTACTCATGTGAAAGCTTTTATGATGGATATCACACAAATGAATTAAAGTAAATCCTTCATTAAATAAATTATTACTATGTATATATCAGAAAAGACAATTGTAGGGATTGATATCTATGGTAATAAATTGATCACAACTGCTTGTATCATAATAAAACACAAAGTCCTTAAGTCACAAAAAATCAAGCACATGGATATTTATAAATGAAATGTAATATAAATGAAATGTGCATGTGTATGTCTTTATTATGTTAAACATAAAATATTATTTTATTAAATATCATTAATATTTGAATTTTATTAAAATATTATTAGTTATTAAAATTACAAGGTTTTATATTATAAATTAATATAATATAAAATGTTGTTATTGTTGTTATGTGCTGTCGAGTCAGATCCAACTCATAGTGACCCCTCTAATGTAATATAATTATTAAAAAGGCCCAGGGACTAGGACAGACCAGGAGTCAGCCACAGGGATCCAGGTAAGGAGAGGGAACCCAAGCCATACCCCAAAGCAGCAGGGCAAGAAAATGGGAGAAAGTAGAGGAAAAGGCCCAGGAACCAGAACAGAGTGTGGAGTCAGCTGCAGGATCCAGGTGAGGGTGTTAGGAGAGGTTTTCAACAACTAAGGGAGACAAACATGTCTGTCAGTTTGTCCTACTGGGTGACATGTTGCTGTGAGTCTTGAGGCTGAGCCACTTATATTTCAAACCCAGTGGGGTGCACGTGGTGCACAGGTATCAGCCCAGCTTACAGAATGACACAGACTAGGAAGAAGAAAGAGGCCATCCACTTCTCAAAGATTTGGCCAGGGAAAAGATTATGAATAGCAAGAAAACACTGTGATACATTACCATGCAACTTTATGAATAGTCCGGATAGGTTAGAAGGCTCTCAAAATAGGACTGGGAAAGAGATGCATCATCAGAGTAAACCCAGCCTTACTCATACAGATAAGGTAAAGTTTTCAAGACCTCCATTTGCTGATGTGGCACCACTCAAATTGAGGACATCTTTTGTGATGATGAATTCCACACTTTTCCTCTTCAAACTGTCATTCCTGGCATAGTACTTCATATGGTAGTGTGACTCAAAGTGGCCAAAGCCTATCCATTTCAGCTCACGAATGCCTAGGATATCAATCTTTGTGTGTTCCATTTCATTTCTGATAACTTCCAATTTTCCTAGATTCATATTTTGTACATACCCTGTTCTGATGATTAATATCTCAAGATCTATCCTGAAGTACGATGTTGTCAGTGATAGGATAATATCCATACACCTACAAGAAGACCCATTAATACGACTATTATTCAAATTTATGCCTCAACCACCAAAGCCCAAGATGAAGAAATTGAAGATTTTTATCTACTTCTACATTCTGAAATTGACCGAACATGCAATCAGGATGTGTTAGTTATCATTGGTGACTGGAATGCAAAAGTTGCAAACAAAGAAGAATTACTAGTAGTTGGAAAATTTGACCTTGGTGACAGAAATAATGCTGGAACTCACAAGGTAGAATTTTGCAAGACCAATGACTTATTCATTGCAAACACCTTCTTTTTTTTTTTTTCAACAACACAAACAGTGGCTGTACACGTGGATTTCAGCAGATGGAACACACAGGAATCAGATTGACTACATCTGTGACAAGAGACAATGGAAAAGCTCTATATCTTCAGCCAAAACAGGCCAGGAGCTGATAGTGGAACAGACCATCAACTGTCATATTCAAGTTCAACTTGAACTTAAAGACAATTAAAACAAGTCTAAGAGAGCCAAAATATGATCTAGAATATATCCTTCCTGAATTTAGAGCTCATCTAAAGAATAGATTTGATGCATTGAACACCAATGATCGAAAACGAGAAGAACTGTGGGATGGTATCAAGAACATTATCCATGAAGAAAGCAAGAGATCACAAAAAAATGAGAAAAGAAGAGAAGACCAAAATGGATGGCAGAAGAGACTCTGAACCTTGACCTTGAGCAGAGAGTAGCTAAAGCAAGTGGAAGAAATGACAAGATAAAAGAGCTGAACCAAAGATTGCAAAGAGCAGCTCAAGCAGACAAAGCCAATTACTATAATGAAATGTGCAAAGACCTGAAGTTGTAAAACCAAAGGGGAAGAACACTCTTGGCAAGACAAAGTTTAAGCCTCGAGTTGCAATATTGAGAGATTTTATTGGCAAAATTTTGAATGATGCAGGAAACATCAAAAGAAGATGGAAGGAATAAACAGAGTCACTGTACCAAAAATAACTGGTCAATCTTCATCCATTTCAGGAGGTGGCATACGATTTAGAACCAATGGTACTGAAGGAAGAAATTGAAGCTACAATGAAGGAATAGGCGAAGAACAAGGCTCCAGGAATTGGTGGAATACCCATTGAGATATTTCAACAAATGAATGCTCCATTGGAGACAGTCACTTGGTTATGTCAAGAGATTTGGAAGACAGCTACCTGGCCAACTGACTGGAAGAGATCCATATTTGTACCCATTTGAAAGAAAGGTGATCCCACACAATGTGTAAATTATAGAATAATATCATTAATATCACACGTAAGTAAGAAATTACTGAAGATGATTAAAAAACGGTTGCAGCAGTATATTGACAGGGAACTTCCAGAGGTGCAAGCTGGATTCAGAGGAGGATGTGGAACAAGGGATATCATAGCTGCTGTCAGATGGCTCTTGGCTCAAGGCAAAGAATACCAGAAAGAGGTTTATTTGTGTTTTATTGACTATGCAAAGGCATTTGATTTTGTGGATCATGATAAATTGTGGATAACATTGAGAAGAATGGGAATTCCTGAATACTTGATTGTATTCATGAGGAACCTGTACCTTGACCAAGAGGCTGTCGTTCAAACAAAACAAGGGGACACTGTGTGGTTTAAAATCAGGAAGGTAGTGCATTAGGGTTGTATCCTTTCCCCATACTTATTCAATCTATATGCTGAGCAAATAATCCAAGAAGCTGGACTATATGAAGAAAAGTGTGGCATTAGGATTGGAGGAAGTATCATTAACAACTTGAGATACGCAGATGATACAACTTTGCTTGCTGAAAGTGAGTGAGGATGACTTGAGGCACTTACTGATGAAGATTGAAGAATACAGTCTGCAGTATGGATTATGTCTCAATATAAAGAAAACAAAAATCCTCACAACTGGACCAATAAGCAGCATCACGATAAATGGAGAAAAGATTGAGGTTGTCAAAGAATTCACATTGCTTGGTTGTACAATCAATGTCAATGGAAGTAGCAGTCAGGATATTAGAATAAGTATAGCACTGGGCAGGAGCTCTGGTAGCATAGTGCCTAAGGCACTTGACTGCTAACCAGAGGCTGGCAGTTCAAACCCACCAGCCACTCCTCAGAAGGAAGGTTGGGCAATCCTACTTCTGTATTGATACTGCCTCAGAAACCCAAGGAGGGCTCCCTATGAGTCAGGGTCGACTTGAAGGCACATAACAACAACAACAACACAGCACTGGGGAGATCAGCTGCAAAGGAACTCTTTAAGTGCTGAGGAGCAAGGATGTCTCCTTGAGGACTAAGGTGCACCTAACACAAGCTATGATATTTCCAATCACCTCATATACATGTGAAAGCTGGACAATGAATAAGGAAGACTGAAGAAGAATTGATGCTTTTGAATCATGGTGCTGGCCAAGAATGCTGAAAGTACTATGGACTACTAAAAGAACTAACATCTATCCTGGAGGAAGTGCAGCCAAAATGCTCTTTAGAAGTGAGAATGGCCATACTTTGTCTCACCTACTTTGGTCATGTCAGAAGGGACCATTCCCTGGAGAAGGATGTCATGCTTGGTAAGGTGGAGGGTCTACGAAAGAAGGGAAGGCCTTAAACAAGATGGATTGACAGGGTGGATACAATGATGGGCTCAAGTATAGCAGGGATCAGGCTTTGTTTCATTCTGTTCTGCTGTGCATGGGGTCGGTATGAGTTGGAAATGTCTCAAGGGTACCTAACAAGAACAGATTAATATACATAAATCTACTCTAAATCTATATCTAATTCATTTTCTATATTCTAATTCTAATTCATTCCTCTATAGCTAATTCATTTTCCATACTGCAGTTCATATACATTTTGTTTCATGACATTGACTGCATTTCCCCACAATGAAACAGCTCTCTTTCTACTTCTCCATGTAGTAATCTCTTCCATGTGACCTTCTTTCCATGCATTCCTTCCCTCTGAGTATTCTCTCTGTGCAAATGATATATCTGTATGTACATATTTATTTATTTATTTACTTTTTACCAAGCTTAAGGAGGCAAAGGACTCAGGTTTTTGCATGAAGAAAATCATTGAAAGTCAATGCAAATCGAAGACTTATTTGGCAGCACAAATGAACCTCTCCAAACGTTGTAGACACAGCTTTGTTTTTTATAATGCAATACCTTTGAAATATTAGGGAGAGAGAAAATGGATTTGTAATTAGCCATTTTTTACTACAGTAAAGCATAAATATTTTATCATCATTAGACATGAAGTTAATCAAATAATTTTTGTGTTTCTGTCTTAGTTACCTCTTTTGAAATAATTTTATCTTAAGAAAATCAAGAAGATAAAACTAATAAGGCAGACAACCATTCTAGCAGTTAATATGTCTAAAGAATATCAGAATTTAAATATGGCTTAAAAATTATCCATAAATCATGCCCCCAAAGTGGGGCATATTCATTGAAACCTTGTAACAATATTATTACAAAGGAACCTGGTTGCAGAGTAGTTAATTCTTGGTTGCTAATCTAAGGCTTCGCTATTTGAGTCCACCAGCAGCTCCATGGGAGAAAGATCTAATTCTGTTCCTGTAAAGACTGCAGACTAGAATACCAAATAGGAGAGTTCTATTCTGTCACACAGGGCCACTATATGTTGAAATCTTCTCCATGTATCTAATAAAAACAATGGTATTATAAAGCGTCTTTGAACGGCCAAAATGATTAATGCTCAACTACTATCTGAAAGTCACCCAGAGGAGCCTCATAAGTCAGGCATTGCAATTTGTTTTGAAATCCTGTGGAGCGTAGTTCTGCTCTGACGCACATGGGATCCCTACAAGTCAATACTGATTCGAAAACAGCGTAAAACAATCTTAAACTTACTTGCCCTTATTCTGTTTCTTTCCTTGAAGTCTGTTTTCTCAAATACTATTATTGCTACTGTTGCTCTTTTTTGGTTAATGCTAGTTTGATATATATGTCAAAATTCTTTCGTTACATTTATAATTTATTTTTATTTTTGTGTTTAAAGTGAGTCTCTTGTAGGCAGCATATTGACGGGTCTTGTTTTCTCATTCATTTTGTTTCTATCTTTCTGTTGATTGGTGCATTGAATCTATTTACATTATGGGTAATTGATGATAAATATGAATTTACTTTTGTCATTTTTTTTCTGGTGGTGTATATGATTTCTTTGTTCTGTGTTTTTTTCAGTGCTGAATTCATTTGGTTATCAGGTTTCCTTTTCAGTATCTTTGTTGTTACTGATTTTTTGTTTTTTGGTTGTTTTACTCAGTCCTTATTATTTTCTTCTTCTTTATTTTGGTTATAAGGTTTACTAACTTATTTTTGGGTACCTTGCAATTAGTTTTCATCTTCTTAATCTAAACCAGTATGATCTCTCTTTGTTATCAACCTAGCTTCCTCTCCATTTGGAAAGTTGATAGTTATATTGTTCCCTTTTTACTTTTGTAGTTGTTATCATTAACACACTGACTCCTCTCATTCTCTATTTTCAGTCTTATACACTTACTTTAATTTTTTTTTTTTTTCTATGTTGGGGTCTGGGTGATGTTGTCATATGTCTTAATTTCAAATTGTTTTCTGCCATTGCTGGTTCTCTGTCCAAACAATTAACTTTAGCATTTCTTAAAATTTGGTATGGTTTTCACCAATTTCTTTAATTTCTGTTTATCTGGAAAAACCATCATACATTAATATTTGTTATCACAGATAATGCAGTATTGCGTATATAAAATGGTTTATCTTGGTTTTCTGTACCTCCTGTGCACCTCTCTCTGTCTACCTTTTTCTTAGTGTAGTGTTGTGTTAGTCTTTCTCTCGGAGTATATTGCCTTTCCCTTCACCCAAATCAATACTTGTCTATCAGTGTCCTCTCTGCTCCCTCTCATCCATGATAACTAACAAAGGAAGTTTCCTTCAGTAAGTTTTTACAATAGTGAGCTAATACTATACTTGTCCTTCTGTGATTGACTTATTTTACTAACATAATATCATCCAAGTTCATCCATGTAATGAGGTGTTTTGTGGAATCTACATTATTCTTTTGTGTTGCACGGTATTACATTTTGTGTATGTACTGTAGTTTGGTCACCCATTCTTCTGCTCATGGACACTTAAGTTCTTAAGTTGTTTCCATCTCTTTGCTATTGTGAATAGTGCTATGATGAACATGGGTGTATATATATATATATATATATATATCTGTTTGTGTACTAGCTCTCACTTTTTTAGGATATGTATCTAGTAAAGGGATTGTTGGATCAACTGGTATCTCTATTTCCACCTTTTTAAGGAATCATCATATTGATTTCAGCAGTGGTTGTAATATTTCACAGGATTCTTTGTCTTTACTTTTAAAAAGTTTGATTATGATATATATTGATATTTTTTTTTGAGATCTATCATATATGGTGTTCATTGAGTTTCTTGTACAGATATCTTTTCATCTTTCATTGAATTAGGGAAGTTTTCCACTAGCAAATCTTCAAATAATATATTTCTTTATTATTATTACTTTTTTTTTTTTTTTTTTTTTTGCTTCTGCCCATTCTGGGGTTCTGATCAAATAGATTTGTCCTCTATATAGTGTCCCACTTAATCCTTAGGTTTTCTTCATTCTTTTTTTCTGATTTTTCCTTATACAGCTTGGTGTCAAGGAATTCATCTTGTAATTTACTAATCCAATCTTCAATTTATTTGATTTTACCTTTTGTCATTCCAATGTAACCTATTTTTGTTATCCTACTGTTACTCTTCTGGATTTCTAATTGCTGTTTTTATATGGTTTCTAAGTATGCATTTATTTTGACACTTTGCTTTTACATTGTTTTTCTGAATTATTTTATGTTATTGTTGTTATTTTCCTTAATTTTGTTTGTTTTTCCCTTGTGTTCTTGTGAAGATATATATTTCTAATCAAGTAGTTCTGTTGTTCTATTACATGTTCTTCCTCAGGGAGATTTCTTACTTTTTTAAATTTTTGTCACTTGCTTGCATCCTCTTGTCCTGTTCCTTTGTTTGACTTGAAGTCATCTGTTGTCTTCAAATCAAACAAAGAAACAAGACAAGAGGATGCAAGCAAGTGACAAAAATAAAGAGCTAGGAAAGCTACTTGAGGAAGAACAGGTGATAGGATAATCCAAAACACCAAAACCAAACTTACTGCTTTTGGGTCAGATCTGACTCATAGTGACCTCTCCTTGGTTTTCCATGGCAGTATCACTATAGAAGTAGATTGCTCAATATTCCTGAGGAGTGCCTGGTGGTTTTGAACCACCAGACTTCTAGTTAGCAGTCAGATGCCTTAGGCATAAGGAATTTATATAAATTTTATATTTATATGCATATAAATATATACTTTCTTTGTTTGATTTGAATTGAAATTGTCTGTTGTCTCTGAAAGGAGCTCTAGTGGCACAATGCCTAAGGCATTTGAGTGTAACTGAAGACTGACAGTTCAAACATTCCTGCTACTCTGGGGAAGAAGGTGGGGCAATCTATTTCCATAAAGATCTACCACCTCAAAAACCCAATGGGATTGTTATGCATCAGAATCGACTCACAGCAGTGAGTTTGGTTTGGTTTTATTGGTTGTCTCTGAGTTACTTTGGAGTCATTGAATTTATGTGTTGATTATGTTTTTGTTTGTTTCACTGTGATATATATTTTTTTATTTTTTATATTATACCCAGGCGAGAGGGGTGGACATGTTTTCTTTGGCTGCTAATTTAGCAGCAACAGGTCACTCCTCACCTACTTCCAGATGGGTTAAGTAATTATTGGGAATGTGGATACCAATCTCTGTTTGCTGGTTGGGAAGAGCAGCTAGGAGGGGTGGTTGAAGGGGTTTCTCCACCCTCTGTCCTTGATCCAGTGGTATAGGAGCAAGTGGCTATATGTGTGGTATGTATGGCTGACTAGTGGGGGGAAAATGCCTGCCTCCTGTAGAATGGGGCAGAAAAAAAGGAGATGAAAAAGTGAAGGGATGAGAATGAAAAAAAAAAAAAAAGGATGGACAAAAGAGAAAGAATAAGGGAAAGAGGGAAAAATAAGCAAATGAAAAAGAACATGTGGTAAAAAGAAAAAAATAAAAGAAAAACAAAAACAAAATATGGTGCCAATGCAGCAATGATCTCCCTCCCGAGGTCAATAGCAGTGGCATCAGTGAGCTATCATGTGATGCATGGGAACTTGTGTCCATGCAAAGGACAGGAGCCTAGTTCGTGGTGTGTGTGCCTGCGTGTGTGTGTGTGTGTGTATACCTCCCACTGAAGATGTTGCCGTGTTCTGTGAGATCATGACCTGTCAACCTCCCAGGGCTCAGTGTGTTTGGTCCATGTTGCAGCATGTGGCTGCTCATTGGAAGAGGCAACCAAATAAAATGGGAGAGTTTGAGGTTGCAGGAGGCATCTCTAGCCACCAGGTAGGTTGAAGTTGAGGACCACACTTTT
This sequence comes from Orycteropus afer afer, assembly GCF_000298275.1. NCBI lineage: Eukaryota > Metazoa > Chordata > Mammalia > Tubulidentata > Orycteropodidae > Orycteropus > Orycteropus afer. The sequence continues at coordinate 1,448,336 of NW_006922040.1, forward strand.
GGACACTGGAAAGGTGTGGAAGGAAAAGTGAGAGAAAGCTCTTCTCTGGTTGCAGTTCACTGGTGTGGGCCTAGTCCCATTGTGAGTAAGTGCAGCTGATTATCTAGTACTTTCTCAGACTCAGTCAAGTGGGAAGGCTTTGAAGTCCAGTGTCTCCAATAGCCACTCCATTGGTCTTCTCCCTAAGGATGGACCTTCAATCAAAAAGACTAGGACTCCCAAGAAATGAGTTGTTTTTCCTTTCGTGGGCTCCCTCCTCATTTCACAGTCACCCATGCCACAGGTATTCTCATCCATTTCCCTGCACTTTTCTCTCCCAGATACAGCTCATTTTCCACTTATCTTGCTTCATTCCAGATTTATCCTCATTGTATCTCTTTCCCAATGGGGATTCCATTAAGTTGGCTTTTTCTCACCCTCCTATGATGTCTTCTGTGTTTGAATATGGCCATGGTTTGACAGGCCTCCTGTTCTCCTCTTACCTTAAGCATTGTTTTCACTCTGTCCTTTTCCAAAATGTTGTTTAATCCAATTATATATTCCCTTATTTGATGTTCAGAGTTCCTAGATTATTATTCGAATTTGTTTCCTTCAGTTTTCTTGGATTTCTGTAGTAGCAGGATTAGGCAGAGTGTATCAACAGTACTCCATCTTATCTCCTTTTCTTGTCTGATTTTTTTTGACTATTGCTTCCATGAGTATTGATTATGCAGTCAAATAAAAAGAAATTCTGGATAGATACAGTATTTTCTTCATTTATGATTAAGTTGTTTATTGTTTCAGTTGTGAGGATATTTCTTTCTTTACATTAAGGTTCAATCTATACTGAAGACTGTAGTCTTTCATCGTCATCAGTAAGTGCTTCAAATCCTCTTCACTTTCAGCAAGCAAGGTTGTGTCATATGAATATTGTAGGATACAACAATGGCACACACGTTTCTTGATTTCAAACAATGGTGCATCCTCTTGCTCTCTTCTAATGACTACCTCTTGATCTATGTACAGGTTTCTTACAAGCCAATTAAGTGTTCTGGAAATCCCAATTTTCACAATTTTACCCATGATTTCTTATGATCCTCACAGTCAAATGCCTTTTTGCATTAATAATAAAACAGAGATAAATATCTTTCTGGTATTCTCTGCTTTCAGCAAAACTCCACCTGAAATCAGCAATAATATCCCTCATTCCACATCCTCTTATGAAGATAGTATGAAATTCTGGCAGTTCCTTGTCAATGTACTGCTGTAATCATTTTTAAATTATCTTCAGCAAAAGTTTACTTGTGTGTTATGTTGATAATATTGTTAGATAATTCTACCTTCTGTTGGATCACTTTTCTTTGGAATGGGAACAGATATCAATCTCTTCCAGTTGCTTGGCCAGGTAGCTATCTTTCAATCTTCTTACCATAAACTAATGAGCACCTCCACTGCTGCATCTCAGTGAGTATTCTAAAATTCCTGGAGCCTTATTTTTTGCCCATATTTTTAGGGCAGCCTGGACATCTTCCATTAAAATCACAGGTTCTTGATCATATGGCACCTTCTGAAATAGCTGACTGCTGACTGATTCTTTTTGGCACCGTGACTTTGTATATTTCTTCCATCTTCTTTTGATGCTTCCTGCATTATTCAATATCTTGCCCCATCAATCCTTCGATATTGCAATTTGAGGTTTGGATTTTTTCTTCAATTCTTTCAGCTTGAGAAATGCCAAATTTGTTCTCCTTTTTGATGTTCTAACTCCAGGTTTTTTCATATTTCATTATAATACTTCATTTTGTTTTCTACAGACATCCTTTAGAATTTTTTCAGCAATTTTATGTCATTATTTGTTTCATTTGCTTTGGCTAGTGTAACTTTAAGAGCAAATTTCAGAGTCTCTTCTGATGTTCATTTTGCTCTTTTCTTTTTTTTCCTGTTTTTTTTAATGAACTTTTGTTTTTTTCATGTATGACATCATTGATGTCACACCAAATTCATGTAGTCTTTGATAATTGGATTTTAAGCCATTAAATCTTTCTTGAGATGGTCTATAAATCCAGATGGTATGAGCGCAATATTGTACTTCAGCTGTTGTGACTTTTTTTTTCTTTTTTCTTCAACTTCAACTTGAATTTGAATAAGTACAATTGATAGTTGTTTCTACTTTTGGCCCCTTGCCTTATTTGACTGAAGATATTGGGCCTCTCCACTGTCTAGTTCCACAGAAATATTGATTTGGTTCCTGTTTTTTCCATCCAAAGAGGTCCATGATTTTATCACCACTAACATTATTGTAAAAAGGGATTTCCATTAACTAGGTCCTTATTCTTGCAGAATTCTATCATGTGATCTCGTGTTCTTTCTATCACTGATGTCTTATTTTCTAACTACTAGTCCTTCTTTGTTTCAAACTTTGGCATTCCAGTTATCAGTAATTATCAACATATCTGGATTGTATATTTGATTGATTTCTGACAGCAAATATTGGTAAAGTCTAAATATTTCTCACATTTGGCATTATTGGTTATGGTGTAAACTTGAATAAAAATCTTATTAAGTGGTCTACTTTGTAAGCAAATGGATATTATCCTATCATTGACAGTATTGTACTTCAAGACAGACCCTAAAATTTTCTTTTTGACAATGAATGTGATACCTTTCATCTTCAACTTTTGTTTCCTAGAATAATCGATGAGAAATGGCCAACACCAGTCTTTTTCAGCTTTTCAGCTCACTGACACCAAGACATAAATCTCTTTGAATTCCTATTAATTTTTGACAATTTCTAATTTTCTTTGATTCATACTTCATATGTTACATATTCCTGTTAATAATGGATGTTTTCAGCTGTTTCATCTTATTTTTAGTCTTATTACATAAGCAAATGATCCTGAAAACTTTACTCAATCCACATCATTAAAATACATCCACTCATGAGGCAGTTCTTCTCCAGTTATTTTGAGTGTCCTCCCATCTGAGGAGCTCATCTTCCAGTACTATATCAGATAATAATTCACTACTATCATAAGGTTTTCAATGATCATTTTTTTATAAGTAGATCATCAGGTCTTTATTGGTTTGCCTTAGTCTAGAAACTCCACTGAAACCTTTTCACATGGGTGGCCCTGCTAGAATTTGAAATATTAGTTTCATAGCTTTCAGCATCACACAACATGCAAGCTGCTACAGTATGACAAACTGAGAGATAAGTTGTGATTAAGGAATATATATTAAACTATTCAGAGAAAAATAAAAACGTGCCTTCAAATTATTTTAAAATTTTTGCATATCTGTAAAAAGAGAGACAGAGAGGGAGAGAGAAAAAAATTTAAAAAAAAGTAAATGTGGGAAAATGTAAACAATTGGTGACTTTAGGTAAAGTGCATGTACATGCTCTTTGTATTGTTATATTAAAAAAAAGAGGTTGCAGCTTTTCTAAACCCTTGAAATTATTTTAAAATATAAAGTAACAAAAATATTATGGACAATTATTACTTTTCAAGAATAATTTATTGTTTTCTCTCAAAATAACTTTTATAAAGGAACAAAGTTTTTGATGCTAAACGATGTAGAATTAGGTCTTTTTTCTATTACCCAACAACTTCACGATGATGGTAATTCATTGAAATTTTCTGTCTTTTTTTTTTTTAATTTGAAAATATTTTTCTTATTGTTATTAAAGGAGCTCTGGTAGGGTGGTGCCTAAGGCTAAGGCATTTGACTGCTAACCAGAAGCTGGTGGTTCAAACCCACCAGCCACTCAAATGTTTTGTGTTTTATATCTTGTGTATATGCATATTTCTCTGTTTTTTGCATTCATATGTATATTAATGTGACTGCTGGATAACGAAAAAAGAAGAGTGAAGAAAGATTTATTCATTTGAATTACGGTGTTGGTTTTGAATATTGACTATACTGTGGACTGGCAGAATGAAAAAAATTCTGTCTGAGAGGATATATGGGCAGAGTACTCTTTTAAAGCAGGAATGACAAGACTGCCTTACTTACTTTGGACACATTATCAGGAAGGATCAATCTTTGAAGAAGGGCATCATGTTCTGTAAAGAATGAGTGGGTCAATACATCTTCAACAAGATTTATTGACACAGTGGCTACAACAATAAGCTGAAATATATCAGCAGTTTTGAGGATGGAACAGGCTTGAGCAACATTTCATTCTGTTATAATCAATGGTACCTGACAACAAGAAAAGTTGTATATGTTTATCATTTAAGTTGAATCAGTATATGAAAATTAATATTTTGCTCTTCTCTACTATTTCCCAAATTTTAATTTAAACTTCTGCTCAATGAATCCTATCTCTTCTTATGTTTTATTCTGTGTGTCCTTCAGGGAGAAAGTATTTTTTTCTGTTGGTGACTCCAATAAAAACCTGTAAGACTTTATATTAGTGACACTAGAAAACCAGAAGAAGGTTATGATACAGATAATGGTCAACAAAACAAGATCAGTCTAACAACATGTCAACTTGTTATTTTATCTATGGAGATAATGAAGATAAACAGAAGATTGGAATGCTCATTTTGCTATGGCAATTGAGTTGTATTCCTAGAGCTAATATAGAAGAATGCATGAAGTTATCAATCTGTGCATGAATGAAATGTCAATCACAAACTGATTATCAAGTGTCCATCATAAACCTAGAATACTGTGGCTTTCAACAGGAAATTCAGAGATGCATGTACACTTTACAGAAATGCAATGTTATAGCTTAAATGCTACATAGACAAATTTTAACAATTGTTATTCCATTCCTGTGTAGTCTTTAAAAGATTCATGTTCATCAAACATTCATCAAACAAAATTATAATCTAATCTTCCATTTTGCTCATGGATTACTGATTTTCAAGTTAATCATAATACAGCATTTAAGGTAAATCCAGGTACTTAATGTGTAATTCAAAATAGGCTTTATTTTCTTCTTTCATTTTTTTTTTGTGGAAGTGAATATAAATCTCCACATTCTTTAAGTGAAATTTGATGTAGATTGCTTAGGACTAATGAAGTGTAACCAAAATTCTCTAATAAGTATTCAAGGTTTTATGAGTAAATTGAACGTTTTTTCTTTGTCTATGTTTGACTTAGTTATGAATATCTTCGCTAAAAATTACTTACAATCACAATGATATTACATTTCTAACTGTGCTTGTTGTGGCTTTCAGCAAATGAGCCTTCACCTCAATCAATGATGGTTCAAAAGAGATACAGCTGATAGTTCAATCCTGTTTATCCCATGGCAGTCACACACAGCAGGTGGTGTTCATTTCATATCTATTCATTAATAAAATAAAATTATCAGGCATGGAAAAAAATAATAGAGATATGGTATGGCAAATAAAATTAAACAAAATTAAAAGAACTCAGTTTAAACTTGGAAAGCTTAGTGAGATAATTACTTTAAAAGAATTCTATCAACAAATATTATGCTTCAGAGTAGTTTCTTAGTTTTTCCATTAAGGACCAACCAAATATTACTTTAAAAAATTATAATAATACCACTACAATTGAAATAATACTTACAGAATTTAAAAAAATCTAATTATGTAGCTGTATTATTTTTACATTTTCTTTGACAAAATTTTCAGTAAAATATGAATTTAATTAATAGAAGAAGAATAATCTACCCTCTTTATAATGTAGTTAGTATCATCCATATTGTTGCCACTGAGGTGATTATGACTCATATAAGGAAGGAAGGTTGGGCAATCCTACTTCCGTAGTGATACTGCCTCGGAAACCCAAAGAGGGGTGGCTATGAGTCGGGGCCAACTCGACGGCAAAACAACAACATAACCTCATGTGGGCAGAGTGGACCCGCTCCACAGGGTTTTCTAGTGTGTGACTTTTGGGCAACATTGCCAGCCCTGCTTCCCAAAGCACTTTTAGAGGAATTCTACCTGCCAACATTTTGGCTAGTAACTGAGCACTTATCCATTTGCACCACCAAAGAACTCAATATCTTCTGTACATTTATTTAAATTTCTATTTGATTCCATTTTGAATTGTGATCACTCTATTTCTATCTCTATTTTTGTTCCTCCATGGCTATGTTTGCATCTTACTCTTTATTTCACCAATCTGTTTGTCTTTCTATGACTTATTATACTTCCTGCTCTT
>NW_006922040.1:1454781-1490086 GCF_000298275.1 Orycteropus afer afer
ACACACACACACACACACACACACATATATATATATCTTTAAATACTTAGATAGCATTAATTACATACATTTTCAAATGTCGCAACTTAATTTTCTAAATATGGAAATGTAATAAAGCATAATATTTCTAAATATCAAAGCATGAGCAAAAGTGTGATCAATGATTAAAGTAATCTTTTGATGTTTATTTTTGTTATTCCTATGAATCAAATATTATCGTAATAAGAAATGATAGAAAATGAAAGACAGCAATTATTGGATTTAAGAAACAACTTTCTACTTTAATTTCTGGACTGGAGAAATAAATTATTTATAAGGTCATTTTAACTAATTTAATTTTATTTAAAAATACTTAAGAAGTGATATGGGACATATATCTTATAAATATATGGGTGTATGTAATGTGAAAACTATATTTTAATGCTAAGAATAATAGTATAGGAGCTCTGGTAGCATAGTGGCTAAGACACTTGCCTGCTAACCAGACGGCTGGCGGTTCAAACCCACCAGCCCCTCCTCGGAAGGAAGGTTGGGCAATCCTACTTCCATAGTGATACTGCCTCGGAAACCCAAGGAGAGGTCGCTATGAGTCAGGGCCGACTCGACAGCAAATAACAACAACAAAAATTACATATAATTATTTTACATCTATATTGTGATATAATTAACATACCATAAATTTCAATCACTTAAAGTGCACAATTCAGTGACTTTAATATAGTCAAACACTATACTAAGCACAACACATAGGCAACCATCAACACAAACTGAGTTTATCATGTTGTTGTTGCTCTACAGTGTTTTGAAAGCTGTAACCCTTTGCAAGAAAATAGCCAGGACTGTCTTCTGAGATGTTTTGTGAGGGATTCAAAAAGCCAGTCTTTTAACCAATAGTTGAGTTCTTAACCCAGGAACACTTGACAGTGTTATATAGGCAGAAAAAAAAAATATATATATGCTTATGTGTCCATGGAATATAACCGAGAATTCACGAAAAAAAAAAATTATTATAAAATAATTTTATAATAAAAAAATAATACTTTTAAAATAATTTTTGACAGAGTTGTCAAAAGAAGTTAATGGGCATAGAATAAATAGTTTTTAAACAAGTGATGATGTGACAATTGAGTATGCATTTGCAAGAGCTAATTCAGCCCTTTAATTATTTTCCATGTAGAAATTATCTATAAACAGACTATGTACATTTAAGAGCTATAAGAATTGCAAAATTTTTCAAAGAAAATAGAAATAAGTTTTGTGATCTTGGATTTGGCAATGGTTTCTTAGATATGATACCAAAAACACATGTGACCAAAATAAATAAATACAGAATCAGATTAAATAAAGATGATAAAAAAGAAGTTTGTGCTGCAAATGACACCATTCAAAAAATGAAAAGAAAACCCATAGATATACTTCCAAATCACATATCTGATGAGGGACTGAAATCAGGAATATATAAAGTATTATAACAATTTCATGATAAAATAAAAGCAAATAACCCAACTAAGAAATGTTTTGAATAGACATTTTCTGAAAGATATACAAATATCTAATAAGCACAGGAGCTTATTCTTAACATCATGATCACTGAGCATATGTAAATCAACACAAAGAGTTATCACTTCATAAGCATTAAGATGATTTTATTGCTGTGTTTTGTCCATGTTTTACATTTCAATTGGTTATAAGCCCAATCATATAAGAATATAAATATTGTTTATATATTTATTATTTAAATCAGTTAAGGAAGAAATATTCAATTATACCATATTTTATATGTGGTTAAGTACATAATTACCTACCAGCCCTCTTTGATTTTTGTTTGTTTGTTTAAATGTAAATTGTAGTCTAATGTCACTTGCTTTTTAGCATGTAAGCTTTCTTTAGTAACTCTTGTAAGTTATATGTGCCAGCAACCATATTCCTCAGCTTTTACTAATTTTGCAATATCTTTTTTTCACCTTCATTTGTGAAAGAGTTTTGCTGGTCTAAGATTCTTGCCTGACATATTTTTGCTTACAGCACTGTGAATATGTTATCCTAGTGCTTCCTGGCTTCCATTTTTGTCTTATAGAAGTCAGTGTTTTTCTTATTGGAATTCCCTGTATGTGATTTTTATTTAATTTCTTTTTCAACATTTTGACTATGACATGTCATGTGAAGCTCTTTGTGTTTGCTGTATTTGTAGTTCATTGAGCTTCTTGGATGTGCCAATTAAGTCTTTCATCAAGTTTGAAAATTTTTCAATCATTATTTCTTTAAATACATTTTTGGCCCATTAATATGACTTCTACTTATTTCATACCACCATGCAGTTGCTGAGCATAGAGCTAACAGAAATAGCAGTGTTCAGTAAATATGAAAATGCTGATAGAAGATATTACTATGTCTATATAACTTTAGAATTATAGTTGCTATGTTCATGTTTCCATTTTCTGTTTTTGAGACTTTAACATTTCTTAACATAGAATAAAATGTGTTCTTTGTTCAAAGTCTTCACTAAACATATGCCATATAATATAAAATAACTATTATATGGTTTCTGCATATATAAAATTTCAGTAATATTTCATTCAAAATGCATAATTTATATTGTGGCAGAAATTATTTACCATGTTTTGCTTTTAGAATCCAAACTTATTGGAACTGTTGGAGTTGAAGGATCCCTCATATCTGTTGCTGTGAGAAAATACTTTATTTTGAACCAAAACTATACTCTAAAGTTATCTTCAGTTTGGCTGAATTAGTAAAGAATGTTCTCTTTGGCAATAGAGAGTTCAGGTTAATAACCGTAACTATAAAGTATCAATGAGTAGGTTATGGGGCATTGAGTCTAAGCTAATGCCTGTGAAACAATATAGGCATAGAGTGAGAATGGTGATACAACCTGAATAATATAATCACATCACTGAACTGTTTATATAGAAATTGTTGAATGAGTATATTATCTGCTATGTATATTTTCACCAAATATAAAGTATAAAAAATGCTGTTGATTATTTTTAGTAAATGCTCAAGGAATAGGGTTTACCTCATTGATCAGGATTTGGGTAGGATCAAATACAGACAAGACCTGGAATGAGGATTTTCCAAGAAGTTCAGAGGCAGAAAAATTAGTGAAAATTCTCTGGATTTGGGGCTGTAGGAGGACCCAAACCCAATTTGCTTTCTTCAGGACCAGTTTGGCTCCTTCTTCTTTTAGGCTACCTTAGCTATATGACTGCTAGCTTTCAATAATTGTGAGAATTTGGGAAAGAAGGATAAAAATAGGGCAAATTAAAGTATCACAGTTTTGAGATTTTTGCAAGTCTTAAGTTAATTTCTAATATATAGGAAAGGCAATTTTGGCAATTTGTCCAGTTTACATTGATTTTAAGGAGGAGAAATTATTTCTGAGATCCTTACTCTACCATTGACTCCTGACTTCTAACTTTACATGTGAACTTAAAAATAAATAAATAAATAATTTCACTCTTATTACCACAATTGAAGACAAATAGACATGTGGAAAGAAAACTGAAAATAAAAGATCATAATAAACAAGATCAAATGACTTAGCATGGTAAAAATAATTTAGGTTATAAAATTATACTTTATAATATACCAATATAATACTCTGATAAATATGTTAATATAATATAGTAGTAGATATTATGGGGAAAATTTATAGAACAAGTGAGAACATTTGCCAAGTAAAAGTAGAATAATGTCAAATGATCCAAGGAATCTCAGTTTTGTAAGAAAAAAAAAAAAAAGAAAAAGCATTAGCAAATATAAAAGATATAATGCATTGATTCAAGAGATTAAATAGTAGTCTGATAAAAGTCTTAGAAATGAAAATTTGAGGGAAAATAAATTCAAAATTTCAAATACAATTTCCCAGAATTGAATAATAACATACATAAACATACTGAAAAATCCCACATGACACCCAAACGATTATTCTTAAAATAATTTTCCCAAGGCTTGTCCTATAAAATAGAATCTGACTGTATGTAACAACATTTAATAGATTGTTCATAATTACCCCTAATAAATCAAGACTTTTTGAATCTTTCTTCATTTTACTTGTGATTCTGCCACTGATTCCATTAAAAATTAGAATCTTATTTTCCACTTTAGAATCTCTTCTGGTCCTGTTTACTTGCTTTGACCTACAGAATGTGATAGAATTAGTGATCATAGGCTTATAAGGCATTGCAAGTTTCACTTTTTCTCTCATTACCCAGTCACTATGCAAAATATCCAGGTTATCTTGTTGGGGAGAGAGGCTATATTAGAGAATAAAAGCCATAGGGAACAGGAGGCCACATAGAGTAGAACTGGGGCACCAAAAGCTAAACAAAATAAATCCATTATCATCAATTTAGTTCCAATTCACAGCAACCTTATGGAACAGATTAGAACTGTACCATAGGGTTTCCAAGTTTGTAAATTTTTATGGAACCATACTGCTCATCTTTTTCCTACAGAGTGCCTGGTGAGTCAGAACACATGATCTTTTAATTCACAGACAACTGTTTCAACCATTGTACCACCTGAAGTTCTTCCCCAACAGCTAGAGATTAGTTATTTGAGTGAGGTGGTTTGAATTATCCCATGCCCATTTAGACAATATTTGGTACAGAGATGCGTCATCTCCTTCTATCATTGCATGATAATATAATCTTGCACACATAATCTTGAGTGGGAGAAGGGTGTTGTAGTTGTAAGCTATTTGGGTGTTTTCTTAAGTGGTCATAAAAAGCTAATATAATTATAAAAATTTACATTTATATCTAATGTCTATATTTTTTATTAGTTTCACTGAAACAGCTATATAACAACAACAAGATAGAACAATCCAAGAATGCAGACTATTTCAGTTACATGACAGAATAAAACTTCCTTCTGTAGGAGAGCAGCTCAAGGTTAACAGGCAATCAACCTTTCTCAAGATGTTATTTGAGGGTATAACACTGGAAAGGGGGTAGTGACTGCGGAATGAATGGGAAAACAAGAGAAAAGGGAAACAAGAGGTCCATTGGATACACTCTAGGAAATCAGTAGAAAGTACTCCATAGATGATGATAACAAAATTGTGTCAGTAGAAGAGAGCAACCAACTCTGTTTGGAACAAAATGGTCATGGGTTAACGAAGGGAGGGCTCTGATGATAAATACAACTGTTTTAAGAGATAGTGAGATTAAGAGAACAATCAATAGAGAAATCAATAGTATAATAAAAGGAAATTATAAAAGAGTAAAGATCAACTTGAAAATATAGGGAAAAAAAAAAGCTACATAAATATGAATATTCCAACACTTATCTGTCAGTTTATCTTACTGTGGTGGCTTGCATGTTGCTGTGAGGCTGGAGGTTATGCCACCGATATCTAAAATACCAGCAGAGTCATTCATGGTGGATAGGTTATAGCAGAGCATCCAGACTAAGACGTGCTCTGAAGAAAGGGGTATATCCACTTCTCAAAGATTTGGCCAGTGAAAACTTTATGAATAACAGTGAAACAGTTAGGGGCAGTTCTAGAAAACTTTATGAATAGCCCTGAAATATTGTCTGAAATACTGGCAACATGAACCCCTCAAGTCAGAAGGCACTAAATATACAACTGGGGAAGAGCTCCCTCCTCAGAATAGTTATTGTTATCAGGTGCCGTCGAGTCATTTCCAACTCACAGAACTCCATGCACAGCAGAACAAAACACTGCCTGATCCCACTCCAGCACTATGATCCTTGCTATACTTGAACCCATTGTCACAGTCACCATATCAATTCATATTGTTGAAGGCCTTCCCCTCTTTTGTCGACCCTCCACCTTACCAAGTATGACATCCTTCTCCAGGGAATGGTCCCTTCTGACAACATGACCAAAGTAGGTGAAACGAAGACTGGCCATCCTCACTTCCAAGGAGAATATTGGTTGCACTTCCTCCAGGACAGATCTGTTAATTCTTTTGGCAGTCCATGGTACCTTCAGCATTCTTCGCCAGCACAAGTCAAAAGCATCAACTCTCTCTGGTCTTCCTTCTTCATTGTACAGCTCTCACATGAATATGAGGTGATAGGAAATATCATGGCTTGCTCAGGTGCACCTGAGTCCTCAAGGTGACATCTTGCTCCTCAACACTTGAAAGAGTTCCTTCACAGCCAACCTGCTCAGTACTACACATTGTCTAATGTCCTGACTGCTGCTTCCATTGGTGTTGATTGTAGAACCAAGCAACATGAATTCTTTGACAACTTCAATCTTTTTTCCATTTATTGTGATGCTGCTTATTGGCCCAGTTGTGAGGATTTTTGTTTTCTTTATATTGAGATGTAATCCATACCGCAGACTGTATCTTTAATATTCAACAGTAAGTGCTTCAAGTCATCCTCACTTTCAGCAAGCAAAGTTGTATCATCTGCGTTACTCAGGTTGTTAATGATTCTTCCTCCAATCCTGATGCCATGTTTCAGATTATTTGCTCAGCATATAGATTGAATAAATATAGAGAAAGGATACAACTTTGACACACTGCCTTCTTGATTTTAAACCATGTAGTGTCCCCTTGTTCTGTTCAAACGACAGCACCATGGTCAATGTACAAGTTTCTCATGAGTACAATCAGGTGTTTGGGAATTCCCATTCTTCTCAATGTTGTCCATAATTTGTCATGATCCACACAATCAAATGTCTTTGCATAGTCAATAAAAAAAGTAAACATCTTTCTGGTATTCTTTGCATTGAGTCAAGATCTATCTGACAGCAGCTATGATATCCCTTGTTTCATGTCCTCTTCTGATTCCAGCTTGCACCTCTTGAAGTTCTCGGTCACAATACTGCTGCAACCCTTTTTGAATTATCTTCAGTAAAATCTTACTTGTGTATGATATTAATGATATTGTTCTATAATTTCCACATTCTGCGGAATCACCTTTCTTTGGAATGGGTACAAATATGTACCTCTTCCAGTAAGTTGGCCAGGTAGCTGTCTTCCAAATCTCTTGGCATAACCGAGTGAGTGCTTCCAGTGCAGCATCCATTTGTTGAAATATCTCAATGGGTATTCCATCAATTTTGGAGCCTTGTTATTCACCAATTCCTTCATTGCAGCTTCAACTTCCTCCTTCAGTACCATTGGTTCTAGATCATATGCCACCTCCTGAAATGGATGAAGATTGACCAGTTCTTTTTGGTACAGTGACTGTGTATTCCTTCCCTCTTCTTTTGATGTTTCTCGCCTCATTCAATGTTTTGCCCTTAGAATCTTTCAATATTGCAACTTGAGGTTTAAGTTTTTTTTCCTCAATTCTTTCAGCTTGAGAAATGCGAACAGTTTTCTTCCCTTTTGGTTTTCTAATTCCAGGTCTTTGCACATTTCATTATAGTAATTATCTTTGTCTTCTCAAGCTGCTCTTTGAAATCTTTGGTTCAATTCTTTTATTGTGTCATTTCTTCCGTTTGCTTTAGCTACTCTCTGCTCAAGGGCAAGTTTCAGAGTCTCTTCTGTCATCCATTTTGGTCTTCTCTTCATTTGTTGATTTTTTTTTAGCGACTTCTTGCTTTCTTCATGGATGATGCTCTTGATGTCATCTCACAATTATTTGTTTTTTGGTCATTGGTGTTCAATGCATCAAATCTATTTTTTTAGATGTTCTCTAAATTCAGGAGGGATATATTCAAGATCATATTTTGGCTCTTGTGGACTTGTTTTAATTGTCTTCAACTTCAATTTGAACTTGCATATGAGCAGTTGATGGCCTGTTCCACAATCAGCTCCTGGCCTGGTTTTGGCTGAAGATATTGAGCTTTTCCATTGCCTCTTGCCACAGATGTAGTCAGTCTGCTTTGTATATGTTCCTTCTGGTGAAATCCATGTGTACAGCCACCGTTTGTATTCTTGAAAAAAGGTGTTTGCAATGAATAAGTGGTTGGTCTTGCAAAATTCTACCATGCGAGTTCCAGCATTATTTCTGTCAAGAAGGCCAAATTTTCCAAAATGGCCAAAACCAGTCCATTTCACCTCACTAATGCCTAGAATAACAATCTTTATGCATTCCATTTCATTTTTGACAGCTTCCGATTTTCCTAAATTCATATTTCATACATTCTATGTTCTGATTATTAATGGGTTTCTCCTCCATTCAAGTGGTGCCACATAAGCAAATGGAGGTCTCAAAAACTTTACATAATCCATATGAGTGAAGCTGGTTTTACTGTGATAATGCAGCTCTTGCCCAGTCTTATTTTGAGAGGTTTCTAAGCTAAGTGACTCATCTTCCTCCTCTGTATTGGACAATGTTTCTGGACTATTCATAAAGTTGCACAGTAATGTATCAGACAGTGTTTCTCTGCTATTCATAAGGTTTTCCCTGGCCAATTCTTTCAGAAGTGGGTGGCCTCTTCCTTCTTCCTAGTCTGTTTCAGTCTGCAGTTGGGCTGATACCTGTGCACCATGTGGGTTTGAACACCAGTGCCACAGCCCCAAACTCACAGCAACACATCACCACAATAGGACAAACTGACAGACAAATTTGTCTCCCTTAGTTGTTGGAAACCTCTCCAACCACCCTACTTGGATCCCGGTGGCTGACTCATAACTCTAACCTGGTCCCCTTTGCTTTTTCTGTAGTTTTCCTGCTTTCCCACCTTGCTGCTTTTGGGGAATGGCCTACTTTCCCACTCCTCACCAGGAATGCTGCAGCTGACTCCTTGGTCTGTTCCAGTCCCCTTTCCCTTTTCTGTCCTTTCCCTGCCTTCCCGCCTCGCTGCTTGTGGGGTGTGTCCTGGGTTCCCTCTCCTCACCTGGCTCCCTGCGGTTGACTCCTTGATCTGTTCTGGTCCCCTTTCCCTTTTCTGTCCTTTCCCTGATCTCCTGGCTTGCTGCTTGTGGGGCATGGCCTAGCTTCCCTCTCCTCACCCCCTCAGAATATAGCCAATCTTAATGATGTGGATGGAGTAAAGTTTTTGGACCTCCTTTTTCTGATGTGGCATGACTCAAAATAAGAAGGAAAAACTGCAAACACCATTAGTAATCATAACATGAAATGTACAAAGTATAAATCTAGGAAAATTAGAAGTTGTCAAAAATGAAATGGAATGTATGAAGAATGTCATTCTAAGATTAGTGAGCTGAAATGGACTGGTTTTGGCCATTTTTAATCAGACATCCATATGATCTACTATTCCAGGAATGACAAATTGAATAGAAATGGCATGACATTCATCATCACAAAGAATACTTCCAGATCTGTGCTGAAGTACAATGTTATCAGTGATAGGATAATATCCATACACCTACAAGGAAGTCTAGTTAATACTGCTATTATTCAAAATTACACACCAACCACCAAAGCCAAAGATGAGGCAATTGAAGATTTTTATCAACTTTTGCCATCTGAAATTGACCAAACATGCAATCAAGATGTGCTTGTTATCACTAATGATTGGTATGCAAAAGTTGGAAATAAAGAAGAAGAACTGGTAGTTGGAAAATATGGCCATGGTGATAGAAATAATGCTGGAACTCACATGATAGAATTTTGGAAGACCAATGACTTATTCATTGCAAGTACCTTTTTCAGCAACATAAGCAGCAGCTAAACACATGAACTTCACCAGATGAAGTACACAGGAATCAAATTGACTACATCTGTGAAAGGAGGTGATGGAAAAGCCCAATATCTTTATCCAAAACAAGGCCAGCAGCTACCCGTGGAACAGACATTGACTTGTTCGTGTGAAAGTTCAAGTTGAAATTGACAATTTAAACAAGTCTATGAGAGACAAAATATCACCTTGATTACATCCTTCCTGAATTTAGAGACCATCTAGAGTAGATTTTATGCATTGAACACCAATGGCTGAAAAACAGAAGAATTGTGGGATGACAAACAAAAAAACATCATGAAGAAAGAAAAAGGTCATTAAAAAGAAAGGAAATGAAAAAATCAACATAATGATGTCAGAAGAGACTCAGAAACTTGTACTTGAGTGGAGAGTAGCTAAAGAAAATGGAAGAATCAACAAGGTAAAAGAGTTGAACAGAATGTTTCAAAAAACAGCTTGAGAAGACAAAGTCAGTTATTATAATGAAATATGTAAAGACATGGAGTTAGAAAACCATAAGAGAAGAACATGTTCATCATTTCTCAAACACAAAAAACTAAGAAAAAATGTCAAGGTCTGAGTAGCAATATTGAAAGATTCTATGGGCAAAATATTAAATGATGCAGGAAACATCAAAAGAAGATTCAAGGAATACACAGATTCACTGTACCAAAACGAATTGGTTGATGTTCATCCATTTCATGAGGTGGCATATGATCAAGAACCAATGGTATTGAGGGAAGAAGTTGAAACTGCACTGAAGGAAATGCGAAGAATAAGGTTCCAAGAATTGACTGGGAACTCATTGAGATGTTTCAACAAACAGATGCTATGCTGGAGGTACTGACTCAACTATGCCGAGAGATTTGGAAGACAGATATATGGTCAACTGACTGGAAGAGAACCATATTTATTGCCATTCCACAGACAAATGATCCCACAGAATGTGCAAATTATTGAATAATATCATTAATATCACATACAAGTAAAATCTTACTAAAGATAATTCAGAAAGTTTGCAGCAGTATATTGGCAGAGAACTTCCAGAAATGTAAACTGGATTCAGAAGAGGACGTGGAATGAGAGATATCATTGCTGATGTCAGATGGATCTTGCCTGAAAGCAAATAATACCAGAAGAATGTTTACTTGTGTTTTATTGGTTATGCAAAAACATTCAATTGTCTAGATCTTAACAAATTATGGATAACATTGAGAAGAATGGGAATTCCAGATCATTTAATTTTGCTCATGAAGAACCCATACAAAGACCAGGAGGCTGTTGTTGAAGCAGAACAAGTGGATACTGCATGGCTTATAATCAGGAAGGGAGAGTGTCAAGGTTCTATCCTTTCACCATACTTATTCAATCTGTATGCTGAGCAAATAATCTGAAAAGCTGGACTATATGAAGAAGAGCACAGCATCAGGATTGGAGAAAGACTCATTAACAACCTGTGATATGTTGACAACACAACTTTGTTTGCTGAAAGTGAGGATGACTTGTAGCATTTACTGATGAAGATTAAAGGTTACACTGTGCAGTATGAATTACATCTCAACATAAAGAAAATAAAAATCCACAAAACTGGGCCAATAAGCAGCATCACTTAGAGAAAGGACTGAAATTGTCAAAGATTTCATATTATTTGTTTCCAAAATCAACACCAATGGAAGCAGCAGTCAAGACATCAGACAACATATTGCACTGGGCAAATCAGCTGCTGAAGAACAAAGATGACTCTTTGAAGACTAAGGTGCACCTAACTCAAGCCATGGTATTTTCAATTGTCTCATAGGCATTTGAGAGCTCGACATTGAATAAGAAGGACCAAAGAAGAGTTGATGCTTTTGAGTTTTGTTGACAAAGGATACTGAAAATACCATGGACTGCCAGAAGAACTAACAAATCTATCCTGAAAAAATGCAGCTGGAATGTTCTCTGGAGGCTAAAATGCCCACATTTCATTTGACCTAGTTTGGTCATGCTGTCAGAAGGGACCATTCTCTGGAGAAAGACATCATGCTCAATAAAGTAAAAAAAAAAAAGGAAGGCTATCAATGAGATAGATTGTCACAGTGGCTGCAAAGATGGGTTCTTCTATATTGTGAAGCTGGCACAGGACCAGGAAGTGTTTCTTTCTCTTTTATAGTGTCTCCATGAGTCAGAGCTGAATCAATGGCACCTAACAATCAACATGTAAATATTGCATTGTTAACTAAGTAAAATATTTTATAATTTTACACAAAATTATCTATAAGAGTAACACAGATATTACACCTGGATGTTAGGAATATTTTTAACACTGAGATATGATACAGATTTGAACAATTTTTGTAAAATCCACATATACTTAATAAAGTTTGTGTTTGTTTAATCAGTGAATAATATAAAAGCATTTGCAGATGGTGTCTTTTCAAATCAAACATTAAAATAAAACAAGATTCTTGAGTAAATAAACTCTTTTAAGAATATCTATTTACATTAATTTAACTCATTTGAAATTATTTTCTTTCTTAAATTTAATTCTGTAATTATTTGATGACAATACCTTTATTTTACATATGCAGAAATTGAGGTCAAAATAAATTAAACTTTCCTTCTAAGATTGTGAAACTAAGGAATAGTTGATTTAAAACTGAAACTCTAACATTCTTTACATTTTTTCTATTTTTCACATAATTCCCCACTATCATTAAATTGAATTCATTTAAGTATATTCAAAATTACAGAATGATGCTTAAAAATTCACAGTGATGCTTTTTGTTCTAGTTTAAATTTTATTCATAGACCAAATAATCCCCTATTTGTCTACATATCTGTGTATCTATGTATCTATGTATCTATCTATCCAGGCCCAGGTGTTTTTGGAAGCAGCTTTAAGGGAGGTCAGGAAGTGAGCGGAGTGGCTTGGAACAACTAAGAGAGAAAAACTTGTTTTTCAATTTGTTATCCTGTGGTGGCTTTTGTGTTGCAATGAGGCTGGAGGCTATGCTATCAGTTTTAAAAATGCCAGCAGGGTTACCCA
This sequence comes from Orycteropus afer afer, assembly GCF_000298275.1. Taxonomy (NCBI): domain Eukaryota; kingdom Metazoa; phylum Chordata; class Mammalia; order Tubulidentata; family Orycteropodidae; genus Orycteropus; species Orycteropus afer. The sequence continues at coordinate 1,467,405 of NW_006922040.1, forward strand.
TAGTAGACAGGTTTCAGAGGAGCTTCTAGACTAAGACAGACTTAGAAGAAGGAAGAGGCCATCCACTTCTCAAAGTATTGGCCAGTGAAAACCTTATGGATAGGAGTGAAACACTGCATGATATATTACTGGAAATCTTTATGACTAGCCCTGAAACATTGTCTGATATACTGACAGAAGGTGACAACCTCAGGCTGAATGACACTAAATATACCACTGGGGGAGAGCTGCCTCCTTAGAGTAGAGCTGACCTTGATGATGTGGATGAAGTAAAGCTTTCAGGACCTCCAATTGCTGATGTAGCATGACTCAAAATGAGAAGAAACAAGGAGTTCCAGTAAGATGGCAGAATAGGCAGGTAAACTACACAAATCCTCTTCAACAAAGAAAAGGGAAACCAATTAGCACAGATATAGAAGATAATCTTGGAGCCCTGGCCTTTGAAAGTAAGGATATAGAAGTGAACTAAACACCAACTAGTAGAAGAACCTGCATGAAAACACCAAAAAAATGAAACATATAGAGCTGTGGTTGGTCAGTGATCCTTGGATATTGCCAAGAGGTGTTAGGACTTAAGAATTAACGTAATAATTGGCTATGCTAGCCAAGGGCTGCACAGAGGACTGCACTGGTGGCTGGTGAATAAAACGGGAAGCAGTGAAGAGGGAGACAGGCTGGGCTGTAGAATTTTGCTTGTCCAGAGGGTGTAGCCTTTTTGAACGTTTACAAGTGAATTGACAATTTTGGATATTTAAAGCACTCTCCCAGTACTCTCCCAAATTCCAGGGACTTAAGAATAGGCTCCACTTGCTGAGAACCGAAAGGATATTCAGGACACAAATGACTGGAAAGGTGAGATAATTTCCTTGTTACTCTTATATCCCACACTCTCTTGCTGAATGGAGGTGCAGATATCCTTCACTCCCACCCAGCTTCTGGACTGGCAGGAATTCCATCTCAGTCTGTGTGCTTGGAAAGAGCCTGGGTGCTCTGTCCTGCCTTGCCCAGATATTCTTTCCTTTCTTTATTTTAATTTGTTTGTCTTTGCAAATTATTTTAAATTATTACTATTATTATTATTTGTCCTGTTTATTATTATTCTTTATTCTTCCCTTCCCAGATGCTAGTTTTCAGCTTTTTCTCTCTTCCCTATTTCTGGTTGCCATTTTTTTTTTCTCCTTTTTCTTCTTATTGTCATCTCTCCAAATATCACAGTATTTTTTTTCTTTTGTTTTGTTTTTTGATTGTTTCTGTGTGTTCATACAGTGTGTTTTTTCTCTGCTTGCATTTTCTTTTTTTGATAGTTTTTTGATTGTGGTTTTTGTCTGAGGGGGAGACAGTAACAGTGTCCATACGATGCAGCTATATCTGCCCTTCCTGCAACTCCACTTACTGAATGAGAGCCACCACTTTCTTCTGCAACAACTGGCCAATGGTAATAAACCACCAAGAAGAGCCTGACTCACCCTTAGTTGCTCTTCAAAAACACCTAACAAATCTAAATACAACAATGTCACAATGTCTCAGAGACAACAGACCATCACAGTCCACACAAAGTAGCAAGATAAAGTGGTAAAAATAAAGGAGCAGAATACAGACACAGAACACATCCCTGAGGGAGAAACAGCATTGGAACTCCCTGATAATGAATTCAAAAGAAGTATACTTAGGAATCTTCCAAGGATCGAAAGGCAGATCAAGGAAAATACTGACAAAATTAAGGAAAACACAGACAAAACCGTAGGAAAATTTCAGAAGAAAATACAAGAACAAAATGAGAAAATAAGTGGAATATTAGAAATGATTCAAAATTTACAGATGGAATTTCAGAAGATTAACTAAATTTTCAGAAATAGATAACACATTTAAAGAGCAAAGGAGTAGAATAGAAAAAATGGGATATAGAATTAATGAGATTGAAGACAAATATGTGAATACTTCTTTGGAAAGAGATCAATCAGACAAAAAGATCAAAACAAAGAGAAGAAAGCCTAAAGTTCATGTGGGATACCATCAAAAGTAATCATCCATGTGTAATTGGAGGTCTGAACAGGAGTAAAAAAAAGAAAATCACTGAGAAAATTGTCCAAGATTTGTTGGAAGAGAACTTCCCTGATATGAGGGAAGATGAGAGTATATCCACTCAGGAAGTCCAATGAAACCCACAGAGGATAGGTCCCCAAAAAAATCACCAAGATATATCATCAAACTCATCAAAACTAAAGACAAAGAAAGAATACTGAAAATAGCACAGTAAATATGAAAAGTCCCTTACAAAGGAAAATCAATAAGAATAAGTTTTGATTTCTCAGCAGAAACTAATCAGAATAGAAGGTAATGGTATGGTTTATATATAAACCTGAAAGAGAAAAAAAGTTCCAACCAAGAATTATATACACAGCAAAATTGTCCCTCAAATATGATGGTGAAATTAAATTTCCAGATAAGTAGAAATTAAGGGAATTTGTTAAAAGCTGACAAATCTTACAAGAGATATTAAAGGGAGTCCTATGAATGGAGAATGAATAATAGCAAACAACAACAAACCATTAATACACATGATAAAACACCCAGAAATCAACAGAGTTATGGAAGTACTCAGTCTAAGATAAGCTTACAAGATTGTAAACAGGGAACCAGAGACTTCAATTGGCAAATCACGATAACTATAAATCAAAGAGAGGGAAAAAGTAGTGTAGTTACAGAACTTATGTATGGTGAGGATGTCAAGAGAGTTGTAAGATAGAATAGACTGTTCTAAACCGGGGAAGAAAATTATAAATCACAGGACAACCTCAGAGAAAAATGATAAACATTCACATCACAATAAAAAAGAGAACAAGCACAAATATTTAGCAAATACTGAAACAACAACAACAAATGAAATGATAACATGATTCATAAACATAATGAGCCCAGCACAGAAAATTATACAGAACAAAGAAACCAGGTCACCATGAGAAAACACATAACAAAATTAAAGCAACCAATTCATACTTGCTGATAATTACACTGATTGTCATTGAATTAAATACACCACTCAGGAGACAGAGAGTTGCAGAATGAATAAGAAGAGAGAAAGCATCAATATGTTGTCTACAATAGACACAACTTAGAGACAAAGACAAAAATAGACTAAAAAATCAAAGGTTGGAAAAAGATATATCAAGTAAATGGTAACCAAAAAAAAAAAAAAAAAGCAGAAGTGGCAATATTAATTTCTGACAAAATTGACTTTAATACAAAAACCACCATTAGTGACAAAGAAGGATATTATATAATGATTACAGGACCCAGAACAAAAGAAGAAATTGAACAGGTAATAAAAATATGTCCAACCACAAAAAGTCCTGGCCCAGAATTTTTCACTAGGAATTCTACCAAACATTCAGAGAAGAACTGACACCAATCCTACTCAAACCATTCCAAAACGTAGAAAAAGATGGAATCCTCCCTAACTCATTTTATGAAGCAAGCATAACCTTGATACCAAAACCAGGCAAAGACTTCACTCAAAAGGAAAACTACAGATAATATCAGTCATGAATATAGATGCAAAAATCTTCAACAAAACCTTAGCCATTAGCCTCCAACAACATATCCAAAGGATAATTCATTATGACTAAGTGGAGTTCATATCAGTTATGCAAGGATGGTCTGACATTAGAAAAACAATCAACGTCATCCATCACATAAATATAACAAAGGAAAAGAACCACATGATCATATCAATTGGTGCAAAAAGGCATTTGATTAAACCCAACACCCATTCCTGATCAAAACTTTCAACAAAACAGGAATAGAAGGTGTATTCCTCAACATGATAAAGAGCATCTATGCAAAACCAACAGCTAATATTATTCTCAATGGAGAGAGACTGAAACCACTCCCCTTGCAAACAGGAACCAGACAAGGATGACTTCTAACACCATTTCTATTCAACACTGCATTGAAAGTCCTAGCCAGCTCAAGAAGGCAAGAAAGGGAAATCAAAGGCATCTGAATTGTTAAGGATGAAGTCAAACTATCCCTAGCTGCTGATGATATGTTCCTATATCTAGAAAACCCAAAAGACTCAGTCAAAAACTACTGGAACTAAATGAGAGATTTAGCATTGGGGTAGGATACAAGATCAACATCCAAAAATCAGTTGGATTCCTCTATACCAGCAAAGAGATTGCTGAATACTAAATAAGGAAATCAATACCACTTACAATAGTTCTCAAAAAAATAAAATAATTGGGAATAAATCTTACCAGGGACACAAAAGACCTGTACAAAGGAAGCTATAGAAGACTACTTCAAGAAACCAAAAGAGATCTAAATGCAAGAACATACCATGCTCATGGATAGGAAGATTGAACATTTGAGAATGTCAATTCTACTTAAAGCAATCTATGCATTCAATGCAATCCCAATCCAAATCCCATCAAGATTTTTTAAGGGTACAGAAAAACTGTTCACTAACTTTATATGGAAAGGAAAGAGACCTCAGATAAGCAAAGCACTATTGAAGAAGAACAACAAAGTAGGAAATCTCACTCTGCCAGATCTCACAACATACTATACAGCCACAGTAGTCAAAATTGCCTGGTATTGGTCAATGACAAAAAAATAGACTAATGGAATAGACTTAAGAACACAGATAGATCAAACAACCAATGGTCAGCTGATGTTTGACAAAGTGCTGAAATCCCTTAAATGGGGAAGAGATTGTCTGTTTAACAAATGGTGCTGGCAAAACTAGATATCCATTTGCATAAAAATGAAACAAAATCTGTACCTTACACCATATAAAATATGTAACTCCAGTTGGATCAAAGGCTTAAATGTGAAACCTGAAAATAGAAAGTTCCTCAAGTAAAACCTAGGGGCAAATTTAGGGACCATAATATATGACATAAATAAACTAGCAACCATAACCCAAAATGCACAAACAGCAGAAGAGAAACTAGATGAATGGCACCTTCTAAAAATTAAGCTTTTATGTGCTTCCAAAGGTTCTTCAAAAGAGTCAAAAGAGAACCTACAGATCGGGAAAACTTATTTGGCAATGACATATGTGACAAGGGACTTATCTCTAGAATTTATAGAAAACTCCAACACCTCAAAACCAAAAAGACAATCCAATTAAAAATGAGCAGAAGACATGAATAGATACTTCAACAAAGAAGATATTCAAGTAGCCAAAAATCATGTGAAGAAATGCTTACAGTCATTAGCCATTGTTGTTGTTGTTATGTGCTGTTGAGTTGCACCTGACCCATAGTGACCCCTCCTTGGGTTGCCAAGGCAGTATCACTATGGAAGTAGATTGCCCAACCTTCCTTCCGAGGAGCAGCTGAGGGGTTTGAACTGCCAGCCTCCTGGTTAGCAGTCAAATGTCTTAAGCACTATGCTACCAACCATTAGAAAGAGGCAAATCAAAACAAAAATGAGATATCATCATGCCTTAGCACTAGTAGCAGAGTTCAACACAACAGAAAATAACAAATGCTGGTGAAGATGCAGAGAGATTGGGAATCTCATAAACTGCTGGAGAGACTGTAAAATGATAGAACCACTGTGGGAAGCAGCATGGCAATTCCTTAAAAAGTTGGAATTAGAATACCATTAGACCCAACCATTACATTCCTAGCTATAGATCCTAAAGAAGTGAGAGCCATGACAAGAACATATATATGCACACCCATGTTAATTGCAGCACTATTTACAGTAGCCAAAAGATGGAAACAGCCTTGCTGCCCATCAGAAGAAGAAATGGATAGCCAATCTATGGTACATACATTCAATGGAATACTATGCAACAATAAAGAATAATGTATAACCTGCCAAACAATGCATAATGTGGATGAACTTGGAGGATATTATACTGAGTTAAATAAGACAGTCCCAGAAGGACAAATATTTTATTAGTCCATTATTTTACAAAGTCAAGGAAAGGTTTATATATGGAAGGAAATTTTCTTTGTTGGTTACCAGGGCTGAGAGGGGAGGATAGGGAACACTGTGAGATATGTAGAGACAAGTATTGATTTTGGTGAAGAGGACAATGTACCAAATGTGAGTGATCAATTTGGTGGCATAGAGGAAGAGAAAGACATAGAGATGTGTATGAGAGGTGCAGACAAAAAAGATGAACCCTTTCACACATATGGTACTGTATTGTCAGTGAAGGCAAACATTGATATACAAGTAGATAGATGGGTGGACAGGCTGAACTATTAGGTATGTCTATGCAAGGGGGACTGTGCCCAAGACCATATATAAGACTGGCAGGCAATGTTTCTACAAGTGTATTTGTATGTTCTGTAAGGATACCCATGTATATAGTAGAGCTGACAAGGGGCAAGGTTGTAGTCACTTCTTGGCTACAGCCAGCTACTCAGAGGGAGCAAGTAGTTGGACCTGTGGGCTTGGGATCACAGTCAAGGAGACATCAACCTCAATGGCATAACATACTACAAAAAAACATTTTTCCTCATCCTACTTTGGCAAGTAGCGACTAGGATCTTAAAAGCTCAAAGCGGCCACCTACATGCAGCAATGGGTCTCTGCTCGTTCAGAGCAAAGAAGAATGAAGAAAATCAAAGATGCGTGGAAATAATTAGTCCAATGACCATTACACTATGCGATTCTTCACCTAAAGGACTATGAGACTACAAGAATTATATGGTGTCAACCACTGTCAACCACTCAGAGGACTACAGATGTAGGGAATTCTGGATAGAATGGGAAAACAATGTGGAACAATACTCAAAATCATTAAAAAAAAAAAAAAAAAAAAAAGAGGGGGGTGGGCAAAGTTTGCTGGTCTGATAGGTCTTGATGGAACAAGTGAGACTATGGCCCTAGCTGCTCTTCAGGTCTGGAATTGAACCCACTCTTGTGGCTGTCAGTCAAAGAAAAGACAGGCATATGAGCTGAATATTTCCATTAGGTAGATACACTCCTTGGAGAGATCAATCATGGGAGAATAGAAGGGCTATGTATGCACAGGGAGGAAGTTTGTGGACAGGAGTACATGGGAGGGAAGAACACAGGGAAGAGGTAACTATGGGAAGATAGTTGGAGAGGAGTTGTTGCATTTGGGAAATTGTAGTCAATGTCATGAGACAAAGTGTATGTGAGCTGCTGTGTGGAAAGTGAATTTGCTCTGTAAACTTTCACCCATATCACAATAAAAGAGAGAGAGAGAGAGATAAGAAATAGCTGCAAACATTTATTAATAATCAAAACATGAAATGTACAAAGCAAGAATCTAGGAAAATTAGAAGACCAAAAAAGCAAATCACTGCTGTTGAGTAGACTCTGACTCATAGCGGCTCCTACTTAGGTTTCCGAGGTGGTATCTCAATGGAAGTAGATTGCCCAATCTTCCTTCTGAAGAGTGGCTGGTGGGTTTGAACCATCTCCCTTCTGGGTCAAAGTCAAATGCCTTAGGCAATGCACCACCAGAGCTCCCAGGAAAATTGGAATTTTTCAAAAATGAAACAGGAATGCATAATGCTCAATATCCTAGGCGTTAGTGATAAATTTTACCCACTATTGTTGTTTCATTTTGCTTTGCTTCAATTGACTCCAGATATGTTCAGCATCCATTTTGCTGTTGTTAGATGCGGTCAAGTCATCTCTGACTCGTAGTGACCCTATGTACAGCAGAATGAAACACTGACAGATCCTGTGCCAGCTCAATGATCCTTGCTGTACTAGAGATCATTGCTGCAGCCGCTGTGTCAATCCATCTTGTTGAGGGCCTTCCCTTCTTTTGTCAACCCTCCATCTTATCAAGCATGACATCCTATTTCAGGGAATGGTCCCTTCTGATAACATGACCAAAGTAGGTGAGAAAAAGTCTGGCCATTCTTGCTTTCAAGGAGCATTCCAGCTGCACTTCTTCCAGGAAAGATTTGTTAGTTCTTTTACGAGTCCATGGTATTTTCAGGATTCTTGGCCAACACCAAAACTCAAAAGCATCCACTCTTCTTCAGTCTTCCTTATTCATTGTCCAGCTCTCACATGCATAAGAGACAATTTAAAATATCATGGCTTGTGTGAGGCACTCCTTAGTCCTCAAGGAGATGTCTTTGCTCTTCAGCACTTGAAAGAGGTCCTTTGCAGCTGATTTGCCAGTGCTATATGTTGTCTGATATCCTGACTGCTGTTCCCATTGGCATCGATTGTAGAACCAAGCAATATGAAGTCTTTGACATCTTCAATCTTTTCTCCATTTATAGTGATGCTGTTTATATGTCTAGTTGTGAGGATTTTAGTTTTCTTTTTACTGAGATGTAATCCATACTGTAGACTGCAGTCTTTAATCTTCATCAATATGTTCTTCAAGTCATCCTCCCTTTCAACAAGCAAATTTGTGTCATCAGTGTATCACAGGTTGTTAATGAGTCTTCCTCAAATCCTGATGCCACGTTCTTCTTCATATGGTCCAGGTTCTAATGTTATTTTCTCAGCATAAATATTGAATAAGTGTGGTGAAAGAATACAACCCTGGCATACTTCCTCCTTGATTTTAAGCCATGCAGTATCCCCCTTTTTGTTTGAACGACAGCCTCCTGGTCTATGTACAGGTTGCTCATGAGTACAGTTAAGTGTTCTGGAATGTCCATTCTTCTCAATGTTACCCATATTTTTTTTTTATTATCCATACAATCAAATGGTTTTGCATAGTCAATAAGACACAAGGAAACATTTTTCTTTCAGCTAAGATTCATCTGATGTCAGCAATGAATTACTTTGTTCCATGTCCTCTTCTGAATCCAGCTTGCATTTCTGGAAGTTCTCTGTCAATGTACTGCTTCAACAGTTTTTGAATTATCTTCTGTAAGATTTTACTTGCGAGTATGTGAGAAATGGCAGAGCTGGCTCCCAAGTCCATGCTGTTTGTAACATTTGTCGATCACTCATTGCAGAAGCAGTTTTCCAAAAACTTGTAACTGACCAAAATCTTTTTGATAAATGGAGGATAGAAAGTGCAGCAACATCCACATATGAAATAGGAAACCCTCTTGATTATCAAGGGCAAAATTGCATGAAGAAGCATGGTATTCCTATAAATCATATTGTCTGGCAGGTTACCCAAGGAAACTTTGTCACATTTGATTGTATGCTATGTATGAATGAAAGCAATCTGAGAGATTTGAATAGAAAAGGTAATCAAGCTAAAAACTGCAAAGCTAAAATTAAACTACTTGGAAGCTATGATCCACAAAAACAACTTATTATTGAAGATCCCTATTATGGGAATGACTCTGATTTTGAGACAGTGTACCAGCAGTGTGTTAGGTGCAGCAAAGCATTTTTGGAGAAGGCACACTAAAGCTGAATCCATTCATTGCTAAAGGCTACCCATGATGAACACCTTCACAGTGATACTCTATGTTTTTGATCAGTGGATGTGTTAAAGTCTAATAATATTCCATAGCTCAAGGCCGCAACTATTTTTTTCAGTTAACCTACTGATGATTACCTTAAAATAAATGTAGATGGAAATCAGTGATAATTGTCAGAAGAATAAATAAAAGTCTTTGATTCAGACGAAAACAATTTACTTGCATGTGATATTAATGATATTGTTCAAGAATTTCCACATTCTGTGGGATCACCTTTCTCTGGAATGGGTAGAAATATGGTACTCTTCCAGTCAGTTTTCTAGGTAGCTGTCTTCCAAATCTCTTGGCATAGTTGAATGAGTGTCTCTAGTGTGACATGTTTGTTGAAACATCTCAGTGGGTATTCCATCAATTTCTGGAGCCTTGTTCTTCACTAATTCCTTCCATGCAGTATCAATTTCTTCCTTCAATACCACTGGCTCTTGATCCTATGCAACCTTCTGAAATGGGTGAACATTGACCAATTCTTTCCGGTACAGTGACTCCATATTCCCTCCATCTTATTTTGATATTTCCTGCATTATTGAATATTTTGCCCATAGAAACTTTCAGTAGTGCTACTTGAGGCTTCAATGTTTTCTTCAGTACTTTTAGCTTGAGAAATGCTAAGCATGTTCTTCCCTTTGGGCTTTCTAACTCCACGTCTTTGCAGATTTCATTATAATAGTTGACTTTGTCTTTTTGAGCTGTTCTTTGAAATCTTCTGTTCAGTTCTTTTATCTTGCCATTACTTCCATTTCCTTTGGCTACTCTCTGTTCAAGGGTAAGTTCCGGAGGCTCTTCTGACATCCATTTTCTTCTTTATTTTTCCTTTCTTTTCTTTTAATGACCTTTTGCTTTCTTTATGGATGACATTCTTGATGACATTCCACAATTCCTCTGGGTTTAAGTCATTGGTATTCAATGCTTCAAATCGAGTTTTTTAGATGGTTTCTAAATTCAGAAGGTATATGTTCAAGCTCATATTTTGGCTCTCATGGATTCATTTTAATTGTCTTCATCTTCAACTCAACTTGCATATGAGCAGTTGATGGTCTGTTCCACAATCAGCTCCTGGCCTTGTTCTGGCTGAAGATACTGAGCTTTTCCCTTGCCTCTTGCCAGCAATGGAGTCAATCTGATTCCTGTGTACTACATCTGGCAAAGTACACATGTATACTCACTGTTTGTGTTGCTGAAAAAAAGTATTTACAATGAATATGTTGTTGGTCTTGCAAAATTCTATCATGCAGTCTCTAGCATTATTTCTGTCACCAGGCCAAATTTTCCAACTACCACTGATGCTTCTTTGTTTCCAACTTTTTCATTCCAGTCACCAGTGATAATGAACACATCTTGATTGCATGTTCAGTCAATTTCAGACTATAGAAGTTGATAAAAATCTTTCATTTCCTCATCTTTGGCTTTGGTAGTTGGTGGGTAAATTTGAATCATAATAGTATTAACTGTTCTTCCTTGTAGGCATATGGATATTATCCAATCACTGACAGCATTGAACTTCAGGACAGACCATGAAACACCCTTTGTGATGATGAATACCACACCATTCCTCTTCAGTTTTTCATTCCCAGTGCAGTAGATCATATGGTTGTCTGATTCAAAATGGCCAAAACCAGTCCATTTCAGCTCACTAATGCCTAGGATATCAATCTTTTTGTGTTCCATTTCAGTTTTGAAAACTTCCAGTTTTCCTAGTTTCATACTTCATATATTCTATGTTTTAATTATTAATGAACTTTTGCAATTGTTTCTCCTCAGTTTGAATCGTGCCACATCAGCAAATGGTGATCTCAAAAGCTATACTTTCTCCTTATCATTAAGGTAGATTCTACTTCGATGAGGCAGCACTTTTCCAATCATATTTTGAGTGCCTTCTGACCTAAGGGGCTCATCTTCTGACACTGTATTAGACAAGGTTTCTGAGCTATTCATAAGTTGTACAGTAGTATATCAGACAATGTTTCTCTGCTATTCATAAAGTTTTCCCTGGCCAATTCTTTGAGAAGTGCATGAATTATTCCTCCATCTGAGTCTGTCTCAGTCTGTAAGCTACATTAAAACCTGTGCACCATGTGCAGCCCTGCTTGCTTTTGCAACACCAGTGACACAACTGCCAGCCTAACAACAACACACAAGCCACCAAGTAAAACAAACTGACAGACAAGTTAGTCTCTCTTAGCTGTTCAAAATCTCTCCACCATCCCCTTACCAGGATCCTGCTGCCATCAGCCCTGGCTTCCACTTCTTCCTGCCTTTGGGTAGGGGCTGTCTGTCTCCCTCCCCTTGCCTGGATCCTGCTACCACTGGCCCTGGCTTACCCTCTTTCCATTTTGTAGGCACTTAAAACAATCTCTCAATAAAAACATTCAAGTTAACTCCTTATTGAATAGAGTGACACAAACTCAAATTATTTTGTTTTGTGTTCAATTATTAATTCCAAAATATAAAAGCTTCTCTGGCAGCATTAAAGATATCTGGAAAAAAGATGACAAAAGTCCTGTCAAACAAAATACATGAGAAAATGTGGAATGCTTGTGAGTTGTTCAACATAGAAGTGAAAAGTTGTCTTAGATTTCCTTAGAAGCATATTCACAACTCTTTGTTCTTCTTTTTCATAGAATTTATCAAAGACTCTGGTTAAACAAAAATGATAATTTTGTTCATTAATTGCCCTCTTTCCTATCAAACTATATTCTCCTTGATATCAGATGGCTTTGTAATTGACCTGTTTTGTCAACAGTTTCTGGAGCAATAGCAGATCTAAACTGGTTAAATGAATGAAATAATGAATTAATGAATTAAATCTTAAAGTTGGATTACATCAGAGAAATAATTTTATGATATTGTTAATTAGTATAAGATATTTATATTAAATTATAAGTTACAACCATTAACGACTCGATGGCACATAACAACAAACAGCAACAATGCTTTTTAGTAAATTAATTTTCTAGTAGTATTCATTTATACTGAATGTATTAAAGAACACTATCTAATTTCATAGTGAAAATAACAGAAGAAATAATTTAAACAATGAGTTGCATTATTAATAGATTCTTTGGCAAAACAAGGAGCTCTGGTGACTCTGTGGTAAGACATTTGGCTGCTAACTAAAAGGTTATGGTTTAAACACAACTCCTGCTCTACACAATCTTCTTCTGTTAAAGATTTACATCCTTGGAAACCCCATGAAGTACACTATGACTCATAATTGACTTGATGGCAGTGTGTTTGGTTTTGCTTTGGGATGGGCAAAATATAGAACAATGAAGGAAACACTAAAAGAGAATGGAAAGAATATACAGAGTCACTGTACCAAAAAGAATTGGTTGATGTTAAACCATTTCAGGAGGTAGCATATGACAAAGAACCACTGGCATTGAAGGAAAAAGTCCATGCTGCACTGAAGAATTGACAAAAGACAAAGCTCTAGGAATTGACAGATCACCTACTGAGATGTGTCAACAAACAGGTGCAACACTGGAAGCCTTTACTTGTTTATGCAAAGAGATCTGGCCAAGTGAATGGAAGAGATCCATATTTGTGCCTATTCCAAAGAAAGGTGACCCAAAAGAATGTGGAAATTATCGGACACTGTCATTAATATCACATGCAAGTAAAATTTTGCTGAAGATAGTTCAAAAATGATTGTAGCAGTCTATCTACAGGGAACATTCAGAAATTTAAGCTGGATTCAGAAAAGGACATGGAACACAGGATATGATTACTGATGTCAGATGGATCTTGTCTGAATGAAAATAATACCAGAAAGATGTTTACTTGTGTTTTGTTAACTATGTAAAACATTCAGTTGTGCTGATCATTATAAATAATGAATAAGATTGCAAAAAATGGGATTTTCAGAACATTTGATTGTGCTCATGAGGAACCTAAACATAGATCAAGGGGCAGTTGTCATTCAAGAGAACAAGGGGATATTATTACATGGTTTAAAATCAAGAAAGGTGTGTGTCAAGGTTTTATCCTTCACCATATTTATTCAATCTCTTGGCTGAGCAAATAATCTGAAAATAATATAAGAACATAAGAAGAAGAATTTGGTATCAGGATTGCAGGAAGACTCCTTAACATCTTGTGATATGAAAACAACACAAATTTTCTTGCTGAAAATTAACACTTGAAGTGCATACTGATGAATATCAAAGACTGTAGCCTTCAGTATGGATTACTATTAAAAATAAAGAAAATAGAAATCCTCACAACTTGACCAATAAGCAACATCATGGGTAATGGAGAAAAGTTTGAAGTTGTAGAGGATTTAATTTTACTTGGATCCACAGTGAACACCCATGGAAGGATCAGTCAAGATATTACATGATGTGATCAGGCTTACTGATCTGTTAGAGACTGGTGAAATCACTGAGACTATGGCTTTTAGTCATCCTTTGTGCCTAGAATAGAACTCAGTCGCATGGCTAAAATTTCAGCCAAACAATAGACAAGCCTATGAGATGAACAATTACATCGGGTAGACATGTATTCCTTAGAACAATTAACCATGAGAGATCAAAAGGTCAGAATATGCACAGGGATAAAGCTCACAAGGCAGGAATGCATAGGGAAGGAGGATGCAGGGAAGAAGTAACAAAAGGGAGAATGTGTGAAAAGAGCTGTTACATTGTGAGGATTACAATCAGTCACAAAATAAATATGCATAAACTGCTGAAGGGAAAGAAATTGGTGTTACAAGCTTTCACCTGAATCACAATAAAAAGTTGAAAAAAAATAAGTAAATAAATCAACATCGGGCAAATATGCTGCCACAGACCTCTTCAAAGTGTTATAGAGCAAAAATTTCACTTTGAAGAATAAGGTACACTTGACCCAAGACACAGTATTTTCAGTAGCCTCATAAAAATGTGAGAACTGGGCAATAAATAAGGAAGACAACAGAAGAACTGATACATTTGAATTGCAGCATTGGTGAATAATATTAAATGTACTATTGAATGCTGGAATAAAGAACACATCTGTTTCAGAGGAAGTATAGCAAGAATGTTCTTTAAAAGCAAGAATGGCCAGACTTCATCTCTTGTGCTTTGATTGTGTTGACAGAAGGTTTAGTCTCTGGAGAGCATGATTGGTAAATGTAAGGGTCAACCAAAAAGGGGAAGACTTTCAACAAGATGGATTGGCACTGGAGCTGAGACGATGGGGTTAAGCATGGAAGCTATTGTGAAGATGGTGCAGGCCCAGGCATTGTTTTATTCTGTTATATATAGGATCACCATGAGTCAGAACTGACTTGATAGTATCCTACAATAACAACATGTAATTAAATCTAGCAAAATAATTTACCTAAAGTAAGTTAATGCTAAACTTTGAATAATCACTTTAATAATATTTTCTTATATTTCAACATAAGATTATTTAGTACTTAGAACTCTGACAACCAGGGGTTTTAGATTTGTCAAACTATTTTAAATTATTTTTATATCATTCATGTATAAGGAGAAGACATTTTACTTGGGATATCTAAAACTGTGTAACAGAACACAACAAACACATTTTTGTGGTGTAAGTTGATGTTCAAATCTAAACAACTGGCTTTAATTTCTGTTACAAAGTTTTCTTTTGAAATTATATAATAAATTTTATGTAATGATATAGGACTGATCACAAACTAACTTTTCATATCTTCTCTAATATATCCTGAATACTTCATTTCAAGGATATTAAATTAATATGATTCACTTTTTGAGATATAATATTTTTAACATATAAAAAAAACAAAGCCCAAGTTAATAAAAACAGAAAAACAAGAAATCCTAACATGATATACCAGTTAGGACTTAGAAATAGAGGAGATATCAATTTGAATTCCAATCACCTCTGATTTAAAAAAGAAATAAAAAAATGTAGCTGAGTGGGTAATGGAATATATCTTGGTAGAATTTCATAGGAATTAAGTAAAATATCATATGCAAACACCTCAACAAAATGCTTTGACATACAGTCTATCATCATAACTATGTTCTTCCCTTCTGTCCAGCTCCAGTCAAATAAATAACAAATCTAAATTTAGATAGGGAAAAGCATTATTCAGAAATAAAATGGGGAAAAGAAAAAGTACTATCATAATAGTGGGGGAGAAGGGCATTTAAAATAAGGAGAAGATTCTGATCATAATATCAGTGTCAAACATTAGGGTATCAGTAGCTTGCTTTTATAGACACTAAGAGTTAATGAACAAGCCTTGAAAACCCCTAGGTGTAGGTGAGCAACATGAAAGGATAGTCTCATCAGACAGTAAATCAGAAAATATTTTCAACTGAAGTCAGCCTATTTTCTGGAAGGTACATAAGGAAAGATTATATGTTGGCTCAAGCTGAGGGTAGGCCAAAATTCAGGAATTTGTGGGGGAGAGAAGTTTAACCAAAATTTAGTTAACAAACATTTTGTTCCTGATAATGAGCAAGGGTAAGCAATTCTGTTACTAATTTCTGAGACAAGGAAGGGGAATTTGAAGAGTTTGTGTCTGGTTTGATCTTTGGAAAACAAATGGCCATCCATGAGCCTTTTCTAAGTTATATGAGTAAGAGTGATTATTTGAAGGTAAGCTATTTTCCTGAAAACAAAGAACGTAAGTATTTTCTTCACCACCACTTTTTTCCAGAATCTCAGAGTTCAGGTAATATTTACTATTGACTTTCCTATAGCTGGAATAATGTTTCAACAAAAGACCTTATAAAACTGTGATAAACTCTGACTCTCTATATTGAAGGTAGAATTTTCTATCAAATTTTGAAAACTAAGGTGAGAAGTATATGATAAAAATCATCAGTATGTTACAGAGATAAACTAAATTTAAATAGCTGTCAACACCTTCCTAATGACTAAATCTCTCAAGATGAAGAGCTTGAAATAGCTAAAGGTAACCCTCAATCAGGAAGATTATATAGTGAAAAATAGCCTTGAACATTGTGTTCCTAAGTGCCCTTACAAATCTGTACTTGAAAAAAAAAATCACAAATTTTACTGGAGAGGAAAATCATACCAATTGTAAAGT
This sequence comes from Orycteropus afer afer, assembly GCF_000298275.1. Taxonomy (NCBI): domain Eukaryota; kingdom Metazoa; phylum Chordata; class Mammalia; order Tubulidentata; family Orycteropodidae; genus Orycteropus; species Orycteropus afer. The sequence goes on from NW_006922040.1 coordinate 1,483,842, forward strand.
AATGATATTTGGCCTTTGAAAAGTGCAAGCAGTGCCTGATTATAAGGTTACTGAATTTTTTTAGGCAACATGCTGCTTGTACCTTGCACTTCCAACTGTCATTTAAAATGTATTCAACTGCAGCTTAACTTATATTCAGTTCATTGTAAAATTTAGGTAATCAATTTTAATGCTGTTTCAGAGGGTAGGGAGACTGTATAATCACTTTCTAGCTCAAATCCAGTTGACAGAAAATATTACTTGCTTTCTCAGCCATTCAGATTAATTGTGAAATCAAGAGAAACAAATGATGATTAACTGACTTGCCATTTGAGTGACATTTTTAGTTTTACTCTGCACCCACTATAAATTCTCCTCTGTATAAGAAAGACAGCACAGTTTTCTTTTAGTAGGAAATTATTTTCAGGCAGATACTAGCTTTAGCTAAAATTGAACAATGATACATTCTATCTAAACATAAATTAATTTTAAAAATATAATGTACACTTACACAAAAATGCCAAAGTTTAATTTTATTTCCTCTCCTTTCTTTCTCTTCCCACTGTTGCTTCCCTTCCTCCCATTCTCCATTTTGCTCCCATTTCTCCCATCCTTCCTTCCTTCTTTCTTTTGGTCTTTCTTTCTTCTTTCTTTCATTTGATTCTCTCTTTAATAGACATTAGCTTGTTTAGGCACTACACCACCAGAGCTCCCAACTTTTAAGTAGATATCATGAAATAAGGGCTTATTATCAAGTGTTACCAATTTGGGCATTAGAAACTCTTTTAGGTTTCTCTCATGACATTTATAGATTTTTTTACCACTTTTTGGAAGGATTGTAAACTTTTATCCCAAGGGGGAAAAAAAAAAAACATGTTAAATAAAATTAACAAGATCACTTTATGGCAGCAGCCAGGGAGCCAGGTAAGGAGAGGGACCCAGGCGCCACCCCCACCAGGCAGAAAAGCAGGGGGTGGGGGGTGAAGCCAGAGAAGACAACACAGCAGAGCAGTAGCCAGGGATCCAAGTAAGGGGAGGCATTTAGCCCCCAACCCCAATAGGCAGGAAAGCAGGGGAAAAGGAAGCCAGAGGGGATTACAGAGTAGAACAGCATCCAGAGATCCAGTTAATGGGAGGGACCCAGGCCCCACTCCCAAGAGGCAGGAAAGCAGGGGAAAGAGAACCCAGGGGGATGACAGAGCAGAGCAGTGATACAGGTAAGGACAAGGCAGAGAGAGGTTTTGAACAGCTAAGGGAGATAAAATTGTCTGTCTGTTTGTTGTACTGTTGTGGCTTACATGTTGCTCTGAGGCTTGAGGCTGTGCCAGCAGTGTTTTAAGTGCCAGCAGGGATGTGCAGGGTTGCACATGGTGCACAGTTTCAAGGCAGCTTACAGCCTCAGACAGACTAGGAAGAAGGAAGAAGCCACACACTTCTCAAAGATTTGTCCAGGAAAAACCTTATGAATAGCAGAGAAACACTGTCTGATACATTACTGTGCAATTTGATGAATAGCCTGGAAACATCCAATACAGTGAGGGCGTACTAGTCTTTAAGTCAAAATGCTTTCAAAATATGACTAGGAAAGAGTTGCATTTTCAGAGTAGGTCCAATCTTACTGATATAGATAAAGTAAAGCTTTCAAGACTTCCGTTTGCTGACATGGCATGACTCAAATTGAAGAGAAACAGCGCAAACATCTCTTAATAATAGGGACATGGAATGTACTAAATATGAATCTAGGAAAATTGGAAGTTGTCAATAATGGAATACATAGAGATTTATATCCTGGGCATTAGTGAAATGAAATGGATTGATTTTGCCCATTTTGAATCAGACAACCATATGATCTACTATGCTGGGAATGGCAATTTGAAGAGAAATGACGTGATGTTCATGATCACAAAGGATGTTTCAAGATCTGTCCTGAAGTGCAATGTTGTCAGTGATAGGATAATATCCATATGCCTACAATGAAGACTCATTAATACGACTATCATTCAAATTAATGTGTCAACCGCCAAAGCTAAAGATGAAGAAATTGAAGATTTTTATCAACTTCTACAGTCTGAAATTGACCGAACATGAAATCAAGATGTGTTATCACTGGTGACTGGCATGCAAAAGTTGGAAACAAAGAAGGATCACTCATAGTTGGAAAATTTGGCCATGGTGCAGAAATAATAGTGGAGATCACACAGCAGAATTTTGCAAGACCAAGAACTTATTCATTGCAAATACATTTTTTCAACAACACAAACAGCAGCTATACATATGGACTTCACCAGATGGAATACACAGGTATCAGATTGACTCCATTGGTGTCAAGAAGCAATGGAAAAGCTCAATATCTTTAGCCAAAACCAGGCCAGGAGCTGATTGTGGAACAGACCATCAACTGCTCATATGCAAGTTAAACTTGAAGTTGAAGATAATTAAAACAAGTCCTCAAGAACCAAAATATGATCTTGAATATAGCCCTTCTGAATTTAGAGACCATGTAAAGAATTGATTTTATGGATAGAAAATCAAAGACTGAAAACCAGAAGAATTGTGCAATGACATCAAGAACATCATCTATGAAGAAAGAAAGAGGTCAATAAAAAGATGGGCAAAGAAAAAAGTCCAAAATGGATGTCAGAAGAGACTCTGAAACTTGCCCTTGAATGGAGAGTAGCTAAAGAAAATGTAAGAAATGACAAAAGAGCTGAACAGAAGATTACAAAGAGTAGCTCAAGGAGACAAAGCCAATTACTACAATGAAATGTGCAGACATGGAGTGAGAAAACAAAAAAGGGAAGAACACTCTCAGTATTTCTCAAGCTGAAAGAACTGAAGAAAAAAATTAAGCTTCGAGTTGCAATATTGAAAGTTTCTATGGGAAAAACATTGAAAAATGCAGGAAGCATCAAAAGAAGATGGAAGGAATACACAAGTCACTGTACCAAAAAGAATTAGTTAATGTTCATCCATTTCAGGAGGTGGCATAGAATCAAGAAATTGTATTGAAGGAAGAGGTTAAAACTTCACCGAAGGGACTGGCGAAGAACAAGTTTCCAGGAATTGACAGAATACCCATTGAGATGTTACAACAAATGGATGCCCCACTGGAGGCACTTACTTGGTTATGCCAAGAGATTTGGAAGACAGTAACCTGGCCAACTGACTGGAAGAGATTCGCATTTGTACCCTTCCAAAGAAAGGTGATCCCACAGAATGTGAACATTATCCAACAATATCATTAATACCACATGCAAGAAAAATCTTACTGAAAGATAATTAAAATATGATTGCAGCAATATATTGATAGAGAACTTCCAGAGGTTCAGGCTAGATTCAGAAGAGGATGTGGAACAAAGGATATCATTGCTGATGTCAGATGGATCTTGGTTCAAAGCAAAGAATACCAGAAAGATGTTTACTTGTGTTTTATTGACTATGCCAAAGCATTTGATTTTGTGGATCATAACGAATTATGGATAACATTGAGAAGAATGGGAATTCCAGAACACATAATAGTTTTTATGAGGAACCTGTACATAGACCAAGAGGCTGTCTCTTGAACAGAACAAGGGAACACTGCATGGTTAAAAATCAAGAAGGGAGTGTGCCAGGGTTGTATCCTTTCACCATACTTATTCAATCTGTATGCTGAGCAAATAATCCAAGAAGCTGGACTATATGAAGAAAAAGGTGACATCAGGATTGGAGGAAAAATCATTAGTAACTTGTGATACGCTGATGACACAACTTTGTCAGCTGAAAGGGAGGATGATTTGAAGCACCTACTGATGTAAGTTGAAGAATACAGTCTTCAATATGGATTACATCTCAATATAAAGAGAACAAAAATCCTCACAACTGGACCTTAAGCAGCATCATGATAAATGGAGAAATAACTGAAATTGTCAAAAACTTCACTTTGTTTGGTTCTACAATTGAAGCTAATGGAACCTGCAGTCAGGACATTAGACTATGTATAGCACTGGACAAGTTGGCTGCAAAGGACCTCTTTCAAGTGCTGAGGAGCAAAGATGTCTTCTTGAGGATTAAGAAACTCCTGACACAAGCAATGATATTTTCAATCACCTTATATGCATGAGAGAGCTGGACAATAAATAAAGAATGAAGAAAAGTGTATGCTTTTGAGTTGTGGTGCTGGTGAAGAAGACTAAAAGTACCATGAACTTCTAAAAGAACTAACAAATCTGTCCTGGAAGAAATGCAACTGGAATACTCCTTGGAAGTGAGAACAGCCAGATTTTTTCTCACCTACTTTGGTCATGTTGTCAGAAGGGGCCATTCCCTGGAGAAGGATGCTGTGCTTGCTAAGGTGGAGAGTCAACGAAACAGGGGAAGGGCCTCAAGGATATGTATTGATACAGTGGCTGTGGTGATGTGCTCACTTATAGCAGGAATCATAGAGCTGGCACTGGACTGGGCGGTATTTCATTCTACTGTGCATAGATAGGGTCACTATGAGTCAGACATGACTCAAAGGCACCTAACAACAACAACAACAATACTACATGGCAAGAGAAATTAGAAAAAAAAAGAAGAAATATACAAAAACAATTACTTTAGTTATTTCATAAGTGTTCTAGAGCTAAAGGTATGCAAATATATCTGTGAGTATTCATAATTCATTTGTATGTGTGTGTATTTTAATTAACCAATTAGATGTAGGACTCTTATGGGAATTATTATTATTTTCAATTTCTTTATTGTAATTGTGATTTGGGTGAAAGTTTATAGAGCAATTCACTTTCCATACAGCACCTCATATACATTTTGTCTCATGACATTGACTACAATTTACCCCAATGCAGCAGCTCCCCTCCCACTTCCTCACCATAGTTACCATTTCCCTGTGTCCATCCCTCCATGCACTTGTGCCCCTGAGTTGTCTCCCTATGCATATACAACACTTTTATTCTCCCATGTTTGTTCTCTCCAAAGAGTGTATCTACTTCAGGTAAATGTTCAACTCATATGCCTCTTTTGTTTGGCTGGAAGCCACAGGTGTGGGTTAAATTACAGACCTAAAGGGCAGCTAGGGACCATAGTCTAAGTGGTTCCTCCAAGCTCTATCAGACCAGCAAACCTGGTACCTCTTTTTTCCCCCAAATGATTTTGAGTGTTGTTCCACATTGTTCTCCCATTCTATCCAGTATCTCCTAAATAGATCCCCCTAAGAGTGCTTGACAGTGGTAGCCGAGCAAAATCTAGTTCTGGTTTCATAGTCATGTAGGCTGGATCGCATAGTGTATCTGTCGCTTGGACTAATTGTTTCCATGCATCTTTGGTTTTCTTAATTCTTCTTTGCTCTGAATGAGGAGAGACTCATCATTGCATCTAGACGGCTGCTTACAAGCCTTTAAGATCCCAGTGGCTATTCACCAAAGTAGGAGGTGGAAGAATGTTTTGTGTAGTATGTTATGCCAGTTGAGCTTGATGTCCACTGCAACTATGGTCCCAAGCCCACAGGCCCAACTACTAGCTCCCTCTGGGTAGACGGCTGTGGCCAAGAAGTGACTACAAACTTGTCCCTTGTCAGCTCTACTATACTCCTGGGAATTCTTACAGAACATATAAATACACTTGTAGAAACATTATCTGCCAACCTTATACCTGGTTTTCGGTACACTCTCCCCTGCATAGACATACCTAATAGTTCAGCCTGTCCACCCATCTATCCACCCATTGTTATGTTGTTGTTGTTATGTGCCGTTGAGTCAGCCCCGACTCATAGTGACCCCTCCTTGGGTTTCCGAGGCAGTATCACTATGGAAGTAGGATTGCCCAACCTATCCACCCATACATCCATGTTTATCTTCACTGACAACGCAGTACTGTATGTTTAAAAGGGTTCATCTTTGTTGTCTATACTTCCCATGTACCTCTCTATGTCTTCCTCTTCCTCAATGCCACCATATTGATCACTTACATTTGGTACCTTTTCTTCTCTTCACCCAAGTAAACATGTCCTTACCTATCTAACATTGTTTCCTCTCCCATCCCTGGTAACAAACAAAGAAAATTTCCATCCATATAGAAACCTTTCCTTGACTTTTTACAATAGTGGACTAAAACAATATTTGTCCTGCTGTGATTGACTTATTTCACTCAACATAATGTCCTCCAAGTTCATCCATGTTATGCGGTGTTTTGCAGATTCCGTTACTGTTTAGAGTTGCATAGTATTTTGTTGTGTGTATGTACCATAGTTTGGTTATCCATTCTTCAGGTGATGGACACCTAGGTTG
>NW_006922040.1:1490466-1495715 GCF_000298275.1 Orycteropus afer afer
TATTTACATCTCTCTAATGGCTAATGATCATGAGCATTTCTTCATGTTTGATGGCCCCCTGAATATCCTCTTTGGTGAAGTGTCTATGTCTTCTGGATTATTGGATTATTTGTCTTTTTGTTGTTGAGGGGTTGAAGTTTTCTAGAAATTCTAGAGATAAATCCCTTGTCAGATATGTCTTTGCTGAATATTTTTTCCCCGTCTGTAGGTTCTCATTTGACTCTTTTGGAGAAGTCTTTGGAAGCACATATAAATTTAATTTTTAGAAGACCTCATTCATCTACTTTCTCTTCTGCTGTTTGTGCATTTTGTGTTATGCTTGATAGTCTATTTATGCCATATCTTGTTGTTGTTGTTGTTGTGTGCCAGCGAGTCAGACCCGACTCATAGCGACCCCTCCTTGGGTTTCTGAGGCAGTATCACTACAGAAGTAGATTGCCCCATCTTCCTTTTGAGGAGTGGTCAGCATTCTGGTTAGCAGTCAAGTGTCTTAGACACTTTGCTACCAGCGCTCCTATGCCATATATTAGGGCCCCTAAATTTGACCCTAGTTTTTCCTTGAGGAATTATATACTTTTAGATTTCACATTTAAGTCTTTGATCCATTTGGAGTTAATTTTTGTGTATAATATGAGGTAAGATATTGTTTCATTTTTCTGCAAATGGATTTCCAGTTTTGCCAGCACCATTTATTAAACAGACATTCTCTTTCCCATTTAATGGATTTTGGAACTTTGTCAAAGATCAGCTGACCATAGGTCGATGGCTCTATTTCTGGGTTCTCAATTCTATTCTATTGGTCTATGTGTCTGTCATTTTAGCAATACCAGGCAGTTTTGACGTCTGTGGCTGCATAGTAGGTTTTGTGATCCAGCAGTTTGAGACCTCTTACTTTTTTCTTCTTCAATAGTGCTTTGCTTATCCGAGGTCTCTTTCCTTTCCATATTAAAGTAGTGATTGGTTTCTCAATATCCTTAAAAAATGTTGATGGGATCTGGTTTGGGATTGCATTGAATGTATAGATTGAATTGGGTAGAACTGACATTTTCACAATGTTCAATCTTCCTATCAACGAGAATGGTATGTTCTTCCATTTAGATAGATCTCCTATGGTTTCTTAAAGTAGTCTTTTATAGTTTTCTTTGTACAAGAATATTGTGACTCTGGTAAGATTTATTCCTAAGTGTTTTATAATTTTGGTAGCTATCATGAATGGTATTGATTTCCTTGTTTATTTTTCAGGAACCTCTTTGCTGATGTAGAGGAATCCAACTGATTTTTGGATGCTGATCTTTTTTCCTACCACAATGCTAAATCTCTCAATCAGTTCCTGTAGATGTTTTAGTGAGTGTCTTGGGTTTTCTAGATAGAGGATCATATCATCAGCAAATAGGGATAGTTTGACTGCTTCCTTCCCAATTTGGATGCCTTTGATTTCCCTTTCTTCCCTTATTGCCCTGGCTATGACTTCCAATACAATATTGAATAGAAGTGGTGATAGAGGCCATCCTTCTCTGATTCCTGTTCACAAGGAGAATGGTTTTGATTTCTCTCCATTGAGAATAATGTTGGCTGTTGGTTTTGCATAGATGCCCTTTATTATGTTGAGGAATGTCCCTTCTATTCCTATTTTGCTGAGAGTTTTGATAAGGAATGGGTGTTGGATTTTATCAAATGCCTTTTCTGCATCAATTGATATGATCATGTGGTTCTTCTCCTTTGTTTTATTTATGTGGTGGATGATGTTGATTGTTTTTCTAATGTTGAACCATGCTTGCATACCTGGTATAAACCCCACTTGGTCATGATGAATTATTTTCTTGATATGTTGTTGTAGTCTATCGGCTAGGATTTTGCTGGAGATTTTTGCATCTATATTCATGAGGGATATTGGTCTGTAGATTTCCTTTTGAGTGATGTCTTTTCCTGGTTTGGCATCAAGGTTATGCTTGCTTCATAATATGAGTTAGGGAGTATTCTGGTTACCTAGTGCCACTCTGACAAGAATATACTACAAATGGGATAGCCTTAACAAACAGGAGCTTATCTCTTATAGTTCAGGAGGCTAGAAGTCCAAGTTCAAAGTGCCAGGCTCTCAGAGCTGGGAGAAAGCCCCTCAACCTTGGGCTTCAGCTCTTCCTCTTGCTCCCAGCCCACTGAAGCTAGGGGTATCTCTTCATTCAGGCAGCTACTGGCCGCTGAATCTAACAAGGCCAAGGTCGATAAATAAAATGGCACAGTCCTGATGTTACCAAACCACACAGCAGGACATTAATTTAAGTCCATTGTAAGTTCCAAGGTTGGCATAATATGGCAGGCTGCTGAACAATGACATGGCTGCATGCAGGGCCCAAGCATGCCATTAACTAGATGCCATTCCCAAAGCTGCTGCTTATATATGGGAAGAAGACAACATATCCAAAGCAGCTACTCATCTGCTTTGTGGTAGATCCCACCATGAATTTGATTACCAGTCTCATCATGTGGAATAACTATCATCAGCTGCCCAGCCACTCAACCAGGCCCAGCCAAGTTGACACACAAACATAACCACCACAATTCCTCCCCTTGTCAATTTGGCACCTGTACATATCTTTAATGGGTGGTGTCTGTACAGGTCTCCTTCCTGGGTGACTCCAGTCCCCTAGTTCCTGAGTGGTGACCTCACCCCCTTGGCCTGGTGGGGTCCATTTCTCTCCTTCTTGGTCATAGCAGCCCTGCCACCTCTCTCTTGGACAGCAGCTATGGCTCCATCCTACTGGCCTACATGAACAAGCAGCCCCACACTCTAGAACCAAGTTAGTGAAGGTCTGGCTCTTTGAAACCTAGGGAGCTATGGTTGTTCCACCCAAAAAGACCATGGCCCTATCCTTAAGGCTGAGGCAGCTCTGCTTCCCATTTCCTTGGTCTCTCCACTTCTGCTGATTAATGTCAAAGACAACCCATTCTGCCAAAAATCTTCCTGCCCAAAAAACATTCAGCCTTCTTGCTCAATGGGCCGGCCAATCTGCCACTCCATTTCTAACAATTAATGCCTGAAGGTAACCCACTCTGCCAGAAAGCCACCTACCCAATAACATCCAGCTTTCTCCTTCATGAGGTGGTAAGCCTGTTGCTGTTTAATGTCAGTCTCTGGGCTCTGTTACTACCATGTCTCATGCTGGTCTCTGGGTTCTGCTTCTGCCATCTGTCATGTGAGTTTCTTGTCTCTGCTTCTGTCATCTCTCATGCCATATGCCAGGGTCTCTCTGCCAGGGTCTCAGGTCAAGGATGCACTCCACTCCTGTTTCCACATTTTAGGTATTTGTCAGAGCAGCACCCCACTCTCAGCACCATATTCTGTTCCGGTTACCTAGTGCTGCTCTGACAACAATATGCCACAAATGGGATAGCCTTAACACATAGGAGTTTATTCCCTTACAGTTCAGGAGGCTAGAAGTCCAAGTCCAAAGTTCCAGGCTGTAGGGGCTGTATGAAAGCCCCTTGACCTTGAGCTTCAGCTCTGCCTCTTGCTCCCATTCTATTTGACTGCACCGCAGAAGCTAGAGGCATCTCTTCCCTCAGGCAACTACTAGCTGCTGAAGCTAACAAGCCCAAGATCAACAAATAAAATGGCACAGTCCTGATGTTACCAAACCACATGACAGGCCATTAATTCAAGTCCATTGTAAGTCCCAAGCTAGGCAAAGTACAGCAGGCTGCTGAACAACGACACAGCTACATGCCCGGTCCAAGCATGCCCTAAGCTAGAGACCATTCCCAAAGCTGCTTCTTATATATGGGAAGGAGACCACATACCCAAAGAAGCTATTCAGCTGCTTGTGGTAGATCCCACCATGGAGTTGATTGCTATTCTCATTATGGGAATAACTATCACCAGCTGCCCAGCCATTCAACCAGGCCCAGCCAAGTTGACACACAAAGATAACCACCACAGGGAGGATTCCATCCTTTTCTATATTTTGGAATAGTTTGAGTAGGATTGGTGTCAATTCTTCTCTGAATGTTTGGTAGAATTCTCTGGAGAAACTGTCTGGGCCAGGACTTTTTTTGTTGGTAATTTTTTCATGACCTGTTCAATTTCTTATTTTGCTATGGATCTGCACAATTTTTCCACATCAGAATGTGTTAATTTAGGTAAGTGGTGTGTTTCTGGAAATCTGTGCATTTCTTCTAGATTTTCAAATTTGTTGGAATACAGTTCTTCACACTATTCTGAATAATAAGTGAACTAGTATTCTGATATCTTTTTTATTTCAGTTTTTTTAAGTAAGTTTTTTTTTTTTTGTTTTGCTTTGTTCTGCAAGAGAATAAAAGCTTTATATTCAAAGTTGCTTTATAAACAAGCATATATCTTATACAATTAGAATATAGTTATTTAGAATTTTTTGTTTGTATGTGTTCTTTAGTGAAATTGCCAAATATTGTCCTCTGCATTGAAATGCTTATATGTAATAAGTAATTCTAAAAGTTTTAAGATGGTAAAACCATCCTATCTGCTACCACAAAAGACTCAGAGTATAATATTTGAGCTGGATATAACTCAAAGTCTCTGGAAGTTTCTTTACTCAGCACCCCACTTAACTGCATCACTGATGGCACAGGCCTGTACTGAGTTATTTAATGATGCCAATAGAAACCAAAGGCTGCTGTGACCCCAAGATGGTTATAGACTTCTTGGTGCTGTGGTGATCTCTCTTTGGACATACCATCTCTGTCATTCAGTAAATATCTTGTGTTTTCCTTAATCAGAGCCCCTTTTTAATCCTAGTGAATAATTTGCTGTGTATATCATTTTATCTAGTTTCCTATGCTCATGCCCTCTCCTTTATCATTTATTATCCTGAAATAATTATTCCATTAAAAAACACATTCTATTTGACTGCACCATAGAACATCATATTACCCATGAATGTTCATGTTCTCTTACCCTCTCCACCCACTCAAAAACTGTTCTGTTTACTAGAAAGGAAAGATAGAATTGTGAATATGCTTTCTTCGGTAGCACTATAATTATGAAAATACTATCTAATACTATATATATGTATGTTGTTGTTGTTAAGTGCCATCGAGTCGTTTCCTACTCATAGCAACCCCATGCACAGCAGAACGAAACACTGCCCGATCCCGCGCCAGCCCCACAATCCCTGCTATACTTGATCCCATCATTGCAGCCACTGTGTCAATTCATCTCGTTGAAGGCCTCCCCCTCATTCATCGACCCTCCACCCTACCAAGCATGACATCCT
>NW_006922040.1:1497569-1498741 GCF_000298275.1 Orycteropus afer afer
TCATTTTGTTATGTGTTTGTCATTGTGTTCCTGGTTTCTTTGTTCCATGTGATTTTCTGTGCTGAGCTCATTATGTTCTTGAATCATGTTATCATGTCCTTTGTTGCTATTGTTTTAGTTTTTGCTAAATATTTGTGCTTGTCTTCTTTTTTTTTTTTATTTTGATGTGAATGTTTATTATTTTTCTTTGAGGTTACCCTGTGATTTATAACTTTCTCCCCAAGTTTAGAGCAGTCCATTCTATTTTGCAACTCTCTTGAATTCCTCACCATTTAGATATTTTGTAACTATAGTATTTTTTTTTTCTCACCTTTTGGTTTGTAGTTTTTCTCGGGTGCCAATTGATGTTTCTGGTTCCCTGTTTATAATCTTGTAAGCTTATTTTTATTTTGGATACTTCCATAGCTGTGTTGGTTTCTGGGTTATGTCATCTCATGTATTAATGGTCAGTTGTTTTTTGCTATTATTCGTTCTCTGCTCAAAGAGGTCCCTTTTGTATCTCTTGTAAGCTTGCTTGGCTTTTAAAAAATTCCCTTACTTTCTGCTTATCTATAAATCTCCTAATTTCACCTTCATATTTGAGGAACAGTTTAGCTGGGTGTATGATTCTTGGTTGGGATTTTTTTCCCTTTCAGAGTTTTATATATATGATCCCATTGCCTTCTTGCTTGAATGGTTTCTGCTGAGAAATTAGAGCTTATTCTTATTGGTTGCCCTCTGTAGGTAACTTTTTGTTTTTCCCATGTTGCTTTCAGGATTTTTTCTTTGTCTTTGGTTTTAATGAGTTTGCTAATGATATGCCTTGGTGATTTTCTTTTGGGCTGTATCCTGTTTGGGGTTTGTTGGACATATTCTCATCTTTCATCTATCAGGGATGTTCTTCCAACAAGTCTTGGACAATTTTCTCAGTGGTCTTCTTTTTCTCTTTCTGTTCTGGAATTCTAATGACATGTAGGTTATTCCTTTTGATGGTATCCCACATGAACCTTAGGCTTTCTTCATTTTGTTTTGATCTTTTTTCTGATTCATCCCTTTCCAAAGAAGTATTCAGGTATTTTTCTTCAGTCTTATTAATTCTGTCTACCATTGATTCAATTCTACTCCTTTGCCATTTCAAAGTGTTATCTATTTATGATGATTTAGTATTAATCTTCTGGATTTCTATCTATAGA
>NW_006922040.1:1498962-1504992 GCF_000298275.1 Orycteropus afer afer
GCTGTTTCTTCCTCAAGAATGTGTTCTGGGTCTGTATCCTGCTTCTTTGTTTTTACTACTTTATGTTGCTTTTTTTGTGTGTGAACTGTGATAGTCTGTTTTCTCTGACATTTTTGTATTTAGTTGTCTGTTAACTGTTTGTGAAGAGCAACTAAGGGTGAGTCAGGCCCTTCTCGGTGGTGGTTTATCATTGGCCCATTGGTGGAGAAGGAAGTGGTGGCTCTCACTCAGTAAGTGAACATGCCGGAGGTTGTGTGTAGTTGTGTCATATGGGTACTGTTGCTGTCTTCCACTCTTTAGATAAAAATAACAACTGAATAGCCATAAAAATGTAAAAGCAAGTGGACAAAAAACACACCATGTAATCACACAGGAACAATAACCAAAGAAAGAAAAAAGGAAAAAAAATGCAATACCTGGGGAGAGGGCAATAAGAGAAAAAAGGTACAGTGGTAGAATAGTTGGGGACAAAATGGGAAAAACTCAAAAAGAAAAACAAGGAATGGAGTTAACCATAAGAAATAAAATAAAATTGGAACCAGGAACAGGGAAAAGAGAAAAAGCTAAAAACTAGAACCTGAGAAGGAAAGAATAAATAATAATAATAATAAGGACCATAATAACAACAATAATAATTTTAAAACAGACAAAAACAAACAAAAAGACAAACAAAAATTTGGCAAGGCAGGGCACCCAAGCTGCATCTAAACATACAGACTGGGATGGAATTTCTGCCAGCCTAAAAGGTGAGTGAGAGTGAGGGACGGCCACTCCTCTGTTCACCAAGAGGGTGTGGGGTATAAGAGTAACAAGGGGAATATTGCACCTTCAGTAGTTGATGTCTGGAATGTCCTTGCAGTTCCTGGAAAGTGGAACCTATTCTTAAATCCCTGAATCTGGGAGAACACTGTTACTTTAAATATCCAAAATGGTTGAACCACTTATAAAATTCAAAATGACTACACCCTCCATACAGGCAAAAGTCCACAGCTTAGCCTGCCAACTTTTTTGCTGCTTCACATTTTATTCATGAGCCACTAGAGCAGCCCTCCGTGCAGTCCTTGGGTAGCAGGAATGATTTTTAGGTTAATTCTGAGGTCCTAACACCACTTGGCAATATCCATGCTGTCTGTGCAGTCAGCATCACTGCCAGACCACTGCTCCATATGACTCTTTTTTTGGTGTTTTCATATAAATTTTTCTACTAATTGGAGTTCAATCTACTTCTATATCCTCCCCTTCAAAGCTCAGGGCTCCAGGAATATCTTCTCTATCTGTGTTAATTGGTTCCCCTTTCTTTGTTGAAGAGGGTCTATGCAGTCTTTCTGCCTATTCCACCAACTTACCTGAACTCTGAATTATTTTTTTAATGTATAAATTTGAAATGCATAGATGTGTATTTTAATAGGGTATGTTTACATTTTATAAATTAAAATGAAAATATTGTTGTTGTTGTTTTTATGTGCCATTGAGTCAGACCTGACTCATAATGACCCATCCTTGAGTTTCCGAGACAGTATCACTATGGAAGTAGATTGCCCTATCTTCCTTCTGAGTAGTGGCTGGTGGGTTTGAACCACCAGCCTTCTGGTTAGCAGTCAAGTGTCTTAGGTGCTATGCTGCCAGAACTCCTAAAATGAAAATAGTAAAATGATAATATAATTGTTGCTTTTTGTTAGGTGCCATTCAGTCTGCTCTGACTGATAGCCATCCAATGTACAATGAACAAAATGATGCCCAGTCCTGCGCAATTCTCACAATCCTTTCTAAGCTTCAGTCCATCTCTTTGAGGACCTTTCCTTTCTTTGCTTACCCTCCACCTTACCAACTATGATATCCTTCTCCAGGGAATGGTCCCTTCTGAAAACATCACTAAACTAGGTGAAACCATGTCTGACCATTCTTGCTTCCAATATACACACTGTACTTCTTCCAAGATAAATTTGTTTGTTCTTTGGGCAGTCCATGATAATTACAGTTTTCTTTGCCAGTGCCACAATTCAAAGGCATTAACTATTCTTTGGTCTTTCTTACTCATTGGCCAGCTTTCACACACATATGAGGCAACTGAAAGTACCATGGCTTGGGTTAGGTCCACCTAAATCTTCAAGGTGATATCTTTGAGTCTTAGCACTGTAGAGGTTTTTTTCAGCATATTTTCCCAGTGCAATTCTACATCTGATTTCCTGACTTCTGCTTCCATGGATATTGAGTGTGGATACAACTAAAATGAAATTCCTGACAACTTCAAACTTTTCTGTGTTTATCATAGTGTTGTTTATTGGTCTAATTGTGAGAATTTTAATTTTCTTTATGTGGAGGTGTAATCCTTACTCAAGACTGTAGTTTTTGATCTTCATCAATAAGTGGTCTTCACTTCCAGCAAGCAAATTTGTATCATCGGCATATGAGGTTGTTAATGAGTCCCTTTCCAATCCTGATGCCACATTCTTTTTCATACCAGCCAACTTCTCTTCTTATTTATTCAGCATACAGATTGAATAAGTATGGTGAAAGGATACAACCATGACATACACTCTTCCTGTTTCCAAGCCATGCAATATTACATTGTTTTGTAGGAATGACAACCCCTTGGTCTATGTGCAAGTTGCTCATGAGGACAATTAAGTATTATGGAATTCCTTTTCTTTTCAATGATATTCATAATTTGTTATGATCCACCCAGTGAGTTGCTTTTGCATGGTCAATAAAATACAGGTAGAAATCTTTCAGGTATTCTTTGCTTTCAGATAAGATACATCTGACATCAGCAATGATATGACTTGTTCATGTTCCAATTATTAATGTATGTTTACAGCTGTTTATTCCCATTTTTAGTTTTACCTTATCAGCAAATGAAGGTCTTGGATGCTTTCCTTCATCCACATCATTAAGGTCTACTCCACTTTGGGATGGCAGCTCTTCCCCAGTCAGATTTTGAGTGTCTTCCAACCTGAGTTGTTCATCTTCAGACACTATTTCAGACAATGTTTCAAGGGTATTAATAAAATTTTCCAGTAATATATCTGATGCTACTCATAAGGTTTCAATGGCCAGTTTTTATTTCAGAAGTAGATGGCCCTGTGATAGTTGGAGTTGTGTGTCAACTTGGCTGGACCATATTTCTGTGTGGTTTAAGCAATTGTGATGTGGGTTGTTCCAATGATGGGATCAGATGTACATGTTTTGAGCAGCCAATTCATTGAAAGGGAGTTTCTCTGGGGTGTGGTCTGCTTCCAGTATATTTATGGACATACTAGGAAAAGAGACACTCTTCTCTGGATCGGGATTCTGTTGTGCTGCCTACAACTGTCTGTGAGCGAACAATCCACCATTCAGCCTTGAGATCTTGGATTCATCATTATTTGGAGTCAACAGCCAGTATACTGCCAGCCAACTTTGTGCTCTTCAGCCCCTGCAGCTGCATGAGTGGGGAAAAGCCTCCAGCTTGACATTTGATCCAGGAACTTGGGACTTGCCAACTTCTATATGTGTGTGAGCCATTTTCCTAAGATGAATTTCTCTCTCTCTCTCTCTCTCTCTCTCTCTCTCTCTCTCTCTAAGCTTTACTGGTTTTGCTTCTCCACAGAACACAGTCTAACACAGGCCCCTTCCTTCTTTCTAGTCTATCTTCATCTGGAAGCTCCACTGAAACCTGTCCACTGTGGGTGACCCTGCTGGTATTTGAAATACTGGTGGCATAGTTTCCAGCTTCACAACAATATGCAAACCACCACAGTTTGACAAGCTGACAGATGAGTGATGGAAAATGATAATAGATATTGTATATTTATACGAAATGTAGTGCTTAAAGTATTTGGCTGATAACCAAAAGACTGGCAGTTCAAACCCACCAGCCACTCTTCAGAGGGAAGATGGTGCAATCAATCTACTTGTGCAGTGATAAAGCCTCAGAAACCCAAAGAAAGGTCACTATGATTCAGATCTGACTCAATGGAACTAAGTTTTTTAAGTACAGCATAATGCTTAAGGCAGTTGACTGCTAACCAGAAAGCTGGTGGTTCAAACCCACCAGTCACTCCTTGGAAGGAAGAATGGGAAATCTACTTCTGTAGTAACACTGCCTCAGAAACCCAGGGAAGGGTTGCTGTAAGTTGGGTCTGAATCAATGGCACAAACAACAACAGCATGCCAATATTTCAAACACAGAAAAATTATTCCAAGCCTGTTAATGAAAAGTACTTTACTCATATATGAAGAGCATCAAAGGTGTTATGTTCATATTCTAAATGGCCTGTACACTGACAATACATATAAGAAAAAGTTGGACTGATGTCATTTAGATACATATTTTATTATTATTATTATTATTATTTTCAATCTCAACCACTTTTGCTGAATACACTTCATTCTTCTTAGATATAATTTTCTCAGTTTAGTTAGTTAAACCTCACTTTTTTTCTTTTCAGTGCCTGGCTCTGATGTCAGCAGAGAGTGATTCTACAAAGATTTACAGCCTTGTAATACTTATGGTGCATTTCTACCCTGTTCTATAGGATTGTTAGGAGTAGAAATTGACTGGATGGCAGTGGGTTTCATTGGTTTTTGGTATACACAGTATCTCAGGCTTTTACTATTGTCATTCTTTCTACAATTCTCTCCTCACATTCTAAGACTTGTCATTATTTCTAAGGTAATCTTCTTGTTATTTGGGCCTAAATACACAGGGCTGTCTATCAGTTTTAGGTGCATTAGAGGCCCTGACTTCAGCCTTCTTACAGATGAAAACCTTAATGAATAGCACATAATATGCTGGTCTTTTATACTCCATTTTCTACTGTATTCCAGAATTTTTAACTTTGTTTTTCCTCATTTCCAATGCATTTATGTAAGTAACTTTCTTGTATTTGTCTAGAGATTTTGGTTGTTATCTGTGGGAAAGGGATTAGGGTTCATTAAGAACTTGCCTATATACACCAGTAGCAAACCCTTAGGTTTCGACTCAGCATAAAAGGTGATGATAACACTGAGAACACAGGCTGAGGATAAAGGGAATATGTTGAAAACAGATCCCGTGATCCAGAGGACACTATATTTGAATACAGGAAAAATCTGAGATTATGTAATTTCTGGAATATTTAGGCCTTATAGATATTAGAATGGCCCATCATGAGCCAAGAAGCTTGATTCTGGGAGTGAGGTGAGGCAGTTGTGGTAAAGAATGGTAGAATTATCTTTTGAAGGTTCTTTGTAGGAGAAAGGCTGATGGAGTCCAGATCACTGTGCTGGGGTCCAAATCTTTAATCCTGCAGTTCTAGTTGAAGAAGCAGCTCAAGTGCTGGGAAATAGCCTTAAAAGGACTTCTAGTAAGCTCTTTAAATTGTGCCAGCCTGAGAGAGTTGATGCCTCTCTGAAAGAATGAGTATAGATATGTCTTCAGACTAGGACTATGAACATGTGAAAAAGGAGATGTTTGGAAACCTCTAATCAGACACACTTATTATATCAACAATAAGCAGCATAGATTGAAAAGCACTGTTTTCTTGTTTTTATTTTTTCTTCATTTACTTCCATTTTCACACATGAAAATGATGAAAAACAAACACTGTACTTTTTACTTGTATTCCAGTCTTTGTTTATACGCACACACACACACACACATACACACGGTTTTATTTGTTTGTTTGTTATTTGTTACCAAGTTTGTCCTTTTGGCAATGGAAAAAATAAAGCAATGCCATCTGATCCTGTGTCATCCCAAGATTACTATGGATGTAACTGTTGTAATCCATAGATTTTTCAATGGCTGATTTCAGCAGTAGATTGTCAGATTTTTTTTTTTTTTTAATTGTGGTTTGGGTGAAGGTTTACAAAGCAAATTCACTTTCCATACAGCAGTTCACATACATTTTGTCTCATGACATTGACTACAATTTCCCACAATGCAACACCTCTCCTTCCACTTCCTCCCCATAGTTACCTCTTTCCGTGTGTCCTTCCCATCCCATACACTCCTGCCCCCAGAGCTGTCTCCCAGTGCATACGAAGCCCTTCTATTCTCCCATGACT
>NW_006922040.1:1505367-1507129 GCF_000298275.1 Orycteropus afer afer
ATCATTGCATCTAGATGGCTATTTGCAAGCTTTTAAGATTCAGATCACGACTCACTAAATGACAGAACAATGTTTTTGTGTAGTGTATCATGCCAGTTGAGATTGATGTCTCCTGTGACTATGATCCCAAGCCCACAGGTCTAACTACTCACTCCCTGTCGGTAGCTGGCTGTGTCCAAGTGGTGACTACAACCTTGTCCCTTGTCAACTCTACTCTATACCTGGGAATCCAAGTGACTCAGTTTGGATCCTTACAGAACATGCAAATACATTTGTAGAAATGTTGTCTGCCAACCCTATACATGGTCTTGGGTACATCCACCCTGTGCAGACATACCTAATACCTATCCACCCATCTATTCACTCATAGAAAAATGTTTGCCCTCACTGACAATGCAGTATTGTATGTTCAAAAGGGTTCATCCATATTGTCTGTACCACCCATGCACCTCTTTATGTCTTCCTCTTCTTCAATGCCACCATGTTGATCATTCATATTTGGTACATTGCCCTTCTCTATATCCAAATCAATACTTGTTTCTACCTATTTAGCAGTGTTCCCTCTCCTCCTCTTCCACCCCTAGCAAACTAGCAAAGAAAATTTCCTTCCATATATAAACCTTTCCTTGACTTTTTACAATAATTGACTAATACAGTATTTGTCCTTCTGTGATTGACTAATTTCACTCAGAATAATGTCCTCCAAGTTCATCCACATTATCCAGTGTTTTGCAAATTCTGCATTATTTCTTAAGGTTGCATAGTATTCCATTGTATGTAAGTGTAATAGTTTGGTTATCCAATCTTCGGTTGATGAGCACCTAGGTTGTTTCAGTCTTTTTTGTTATTGTAAATAATACTGCAATGAACATGAGAGTGCATACTTCTGTTCTTATCTTGCCTCTCACTTCTTTAGGATATATATCTGGTAATGGAATGGCAGAGTCAAATGGTATTTCTAATTCCACCTTTTTAAGGAATCACGATACTGCTTTCCACAGTGGTTGTACCATTTGAAAGTTCCAACAGCAGGTATCCTCACCACATTTGTTATTTTCTATTTTGTTGAAGTTTGCTGTTAGTGCTAGGGCAAGATGTTATATCTCATTGCTATTTTGATTTGTATCTCTCTAATAGCTAAAGAATGTTGATGGGATCTGGATTTTGGGTTGCATTGAATGTATAGATTGCTTTGGGTAGAACTGATATTTTCACAATGTTCAAAATTCCTATACATGAGCATGAGATGTTTTTCCATAGAGGTAGATATCTTATGGTTTCTTGAATTAGTCTTTTCTAGTTTTCTTTGTACAGGTCTTTTGTGTCTCTAGAAAGATTTATTCCCAAGTATTTTATTATTTTTGGTAGCTATTGTAAATGGTGCAATATCTCCACGTCCTCAACAGCATTTGTTATTTTCTGTCTTGTTTAACTTTGCTACCAGTGCTGGAACAAGATGGTATCTCATTGTTGTTCTGATCTGCATCTCTCTAATGGCTAATGATCGTGAGCATTTCTTGATATGTTTGTTGGCTGCTTGAATATCATCCTTGGTGAAGTGTCTATTCATGTTTTCTGCCCATTTTTTAATTGGATTGTTTTTCTTTTTGTTATTGAGGTGTTGGGGTTTTCTATAAATTCTAGAGATAAGTCTCTTGTCAGATATGTCATTACCAAATATTTTTTCCCACTCTGTAGGTTCTCTTTTGACTCTTTTGGAGAAGTCTTTGGAAGCACATAAAAATTTAATTTTTAGAAGGTC
>NW_006922040.1:1507560-1508628 GCF_000298275.1 Orycteropus afer afer
TGGGTTCTCAATTCTATTCCATTGGTCTATGTATCTGCCATTAAACAAATACCAGGTAGTTTTGACTACTGTGGCTGTATAGTAGGTTTTGATATCTGGTACTGTGAGACCTCCTACTTTGCTGTTCTTCTTCAATAGTGCTTTGCTTATCCGAGGTCTCCTTCCTTTCCATATAAAGTTAGTGATTAGTTTTTCCATATCCTTAAAGAATGTTGATGGGATCTAGATTGGGATTGCATTGAATGTATAGATTGCTTAAGGTAGAATTGACATTTTCACAATGTTCAATCTTCCTATCCACGAGCAAGGGATGTTCTTCCATTTAGGTAGATCTCCTATGTGTTCTTGAAGTAGCTTTTTATAGTTTTCTTTGTACAGGTCTTTTGTGTCCCTGGTAAGATTTATTTCCAATTTTTTTTTTTTTGTTTCTTTTTTTTTATAGCTATTGTAAACGATATTGATTTCCTTATTGCTTTTTCAGCAATCTCCTTGCTGGTGTAAAGGAATCCAACTAATTTTTTTATGTTGATCTTATATCCTGACACAATGCTAAATCTCTCAATTAGTTAGTTCCAGTAGATTTTTGACTGACTCTCTTGAGTTTTCTAGGTATAGGATCATATAATTAGAAAACAGAGATAGTTTGACTTTTTCCTTACCAATTTGGATGCCTTTGATTTCCCTTTCCTGTGTTATGGCCCTGGCTAGGACTTCCAGTTCAATGTTGAATAAAAGTGGTGATAGCGGGCATCCTTGTCTGGTTCCTGTTTTCAAGAGGAATGGTTTCAATCTCTCTCCACTGAGAGTAATGTTGGCTATAGGTTTTGCATTGTTGTTGTTGTTATGTGCCGTCGAGTCGGCCCGACTCATAGCGACCCCTCCTTGGGTTTCCGAGGCAGTATCACTACGGAAGTAGGACATGCCCTTATTATGTTGAGAAATGTCACTTCTATTGCTATTTTGCTGAGAGTTTTGATCAGGAATGGGTGTTGGATTTTATCAAATGCCTTTTCTGCATCAAGTGATATGATCTTATGGTTCTTCTCCTTTTTTTTTTTTTTTACATGG
>NW_006922040.1:1527731-1538152 GCF_000298275.1 Orycteropus afer afer
AAATTTTGCAACCAGGAACAGGGAAAAGAAAAAAAAGCTGAAAACTAGGACCCGAGAGAGGAAGAATAAAGAATAATAATAAAAGGGACAAATGTGTTTATAATAATATTAGTTTTGAAATAGACAAAAACAAGCAAACTAAAAACCAGAAAAAAGAGAGAGAAGAAAAATAAAATAAAAGAAAAGAAAAAATCAGGTGAGGGCAGGGCAGGACACCCATGTTCCGTCTGAGCACACAGACTGGGATGGAGTTCTTGAGGGCTCAAAAGGTTGGTCGGAGTGGGGGATGGCCTCACCTCCATTCACCAAGCAGGTGTGGGGTATAAGACTAACAAGGGGAATATTGTACCTTTTCAGTCATCCAGGTCCGGAGTGTCTTTGGGGTTATTGGCAAGCAGAACCTGTTCTTTAGCCCCTGGAATCTGGGAAAGTGCTGTTGCTTTAAATATCCAAAATGGTCAAGCCCTTGTAAACATTCAAAAAGTTTGCACCCTCCAGACAGGCAAAAGTCCCCAGGTCAGCCCGCTTTCCTCTTCGCAGCTGCTTCACCTTTTATTCCCAGCTACCAGAGCAGTCCTCTGCAGTCCCTGGCTAGCAGGGCTGAGTTTTAGGTTAATTCTTAGGTCCTACCACCACTCGGCTGGCAGTTCAAACCCACCACCCCTCTTCGGAAGGAAGATGGGGCAATCTACTTCTGTAGTGATATTGCCTTTGAAATCCAAGGAGGGGTCCCTATGAGTTGGGTCTGACTCAATGACAAATAAAAACAACAACAAATACCACCACTCAGCAATCTCCAAGCTGTGTGTGCCATCAGGATTGCTCAGGATTGGTGCCAGACTGCAACTATGTATGTGTCCTTTTTTGGTATTTTCATGCTAATTCTTCTGCTAGTTGGGGTTTAGTCCACTGATATATCCTTCCCTTCAAGGCTCAGGAGTCCAGGATTATTTTCTGTGTTTCTGTTAATTGGTTCCCCTTTTCTTTGTTGAAGAGTGTCTGTGCAGTCTTTCTGCCTATTCCACCATCTTACTGGAACTCTGGATTTTGATCTTGTATCCTGCCACAATACTAAATCTCTCAATTAGTTCCAGTAGAATTTTGACTGATTCTTTGGGTTTTCTAGGTATAGGATCCATGTTGTCAGAACGGACCATTTCCTGGAGAAGGATGTCATGCTTGGTAAGGTGGAGGGTCTACGGAAGAGAGGAAGGCCTTCAAGGAGATGGATTGACACAGTGGCTGTGACGATGGGCTCAACTATACCAGGGATCATGGAACTGGTGTGGGATTGGGTGGTGTTTCATTTTGCTGTGCATGGGGTTGCCGTGAGTTGGAAACATCTTGGCAGCACCTAACAACAACAACAGGTACAGGATCATTTCAGCAAATAGAGATAGTTGTACTTCTTCCTTACCAATTTGAGATGTCTTTAATTTCCCTTTCTTGTTTTATTGCTCTAGCTAAGACTTCCAATACAGTGTTGGATAGAAGTGGTAATAGAGGGTATCTTTGATTCCTGTTCTCAAGTGGAATGGTTTCAGTGTCTCTCCACTGAGAAAAATATAGGCTGTTGGTTTTGCATAAATGCCCTTTATTATGTTGAGACATGTCCCTTCTATTCCTATTTTGCTGAGAGTTTTGATCAGGAATGGGTGTTGGATTTTATCAAATGTCTTTTCTGCATTGATTGATATGATCATGTCATTCTTTTCCTTTGTTTTATTTATGTGGTGGATACTGTTGATTGCTTTTCTAATGTTGAACCATCCTTGCATACCTGATATGAACTCCACTTGGTTATCATGAATTATTATTATTATTTTTTTTTCATATGCTCTTGGAGTCTATTGACTGGGATTTTTTGAAGATTTTTGCATCTATATTCATGATGAATATTGGCCTGTAGCTTTCCTTTTGAGTGATGTCTTTGCATGGTTTTGGTATCATTGATATGCTTGCTTCATAAAATGAATTGGGGAGGATTCCATCTTTTTCTATATTTTGGAATAATTTTAATAAAATTGGTTTCAGTTATTCTCTGAATGTTTGGTAGCATTCCCTGGTGAAATCATCTGGACCAGGATTTTTTTGTTGGTAATTTTTTATGACCTGTTCAATTTCTTCTTTTTTTATGGATCTGTTCAACTTTTCTGCATCAGTGTTAGGTTAGGTAAGTAGTGTGTTTCTAGAATTCTGTCCATTTCTTCTAGATTTTTAAATATGTTGGAGTAGAGTTCTTCATAGTATCCTGATATTATCATTTTTATTTCAGTTGGTTCTGTTGTGATGTCTCCCATTTTGTTGCTTATTAGTGTTATCTGTATTCTCTCCCTCTTTTCTTTTGTTAAATTAAACAGTGATTTGTCAATTTTTTTGATCTTTTCAAAAAACCAACTTCTGCTCTTGTTGATTTTTTCTATTGTCTTTCTATTTTCTGTTTCATTGATTTCTGCTCAAATCTTGATTACTTCCTTTCTTCTGGTGACTAAGATTATCTTACTGTTGTTTTTTTTTAATTTTTTGAGATGTTGGTTTAAAGTGTTGATTTTGGCTCTTCCTTCTTTTTTGATATATGCATCGATTGCTTTAAATTGGCCTCAGATCACTGTTTTTGCTGTGTCCCAAAGATTGTTGTTTGTTATGTTTTCATTTTTATTTGATTCAAGGAATTTTTGAATTTCATTATTTATTTCTTAAGGAGGGTGTTGTTAAGTTTCCATGGGTTTATTCTTTTTCTATTGATCTTCCTATTGATTTCTAATTTTATACCACTATGACCTAAGAAAATGCTTTGTAGTATTCCAATGTTTTTAAATTTATTATGGCTTGCTTTATGGCCTAACATATGATCTATTATGGAAAATGATCTATGTGTCCTGGACAATAATGAATATTGTATTGTTGGGTGAAGTGCTCTGTGTCTGTAAGTTCATGATTTGAGGATTCTTTCTTTGTCTTTAGTTTTGGTGAGTTTGATAATGGTATGTCATTATAATTTTCTTTTGGGTCTATCCTGTTTGGGGTTTGTTGGACTTCCTGAATGGATGTATACTCTTCTTTCATCACATCAAGGAAATTCTCTTCTGAAAATTCTCAGACAATTTTCTCAGTGGTTTTCTTTTTCTCTTCCTGTTCTGGAATTCTGATTACACATTGGCCGTTCCTTTTGATACTATCCCACGTGAACTGTAGGCTTTCTTAATTATTTATTATTTATTTTTTTTTTTTGCTGGTGGGTTGACCCCTTTTCAACAAGTATTCAGATATTTTTCTTCAATCTCATTAATTCTGTCTTCCATTGATTTGAACCTACTCCTTTGCCCTTTCAATATGTTATCTATTTCTGAAAATTCAGTATTAATCTTCTGTATTTCTAGCTGTAGAGTTAGTAACATTTCTATTTTTCCTTTTTTTTTTTTTTTTTACTCTTGTATTTTCTTCCAAAATTGTTCTAGGGTTTACTCTGTATTTTCCTTAATTTTGTCAGTGTTTTACTAGATCTCTCTCTTAATCCTTTGAAGATACCTAGGTATAATTCTTTTTTAATTCCTTATTAGGGAGTTCCAATACTGTCTCTTCCTCAGGGATGTTTTCTGGGTCTGTATCTTGCTCCTTTGTTTCTACCACTTCATCTTGTTTCTTTTTGTGGACTGTGATGGTCTGTTGTCTCCGAAACATTGTGATATTTTATTTGGATCTCTGTTAACTGTTTGTGAAGAGCAGTTAAGGATGAGTCAGACTCTTCTTGATGGTTGTTTACCTTTGACTGATTGAGGGAGAAGGAAGTGGTGGCTCTCACTCAGTAAGTGGAGCTTCAGGAACTGTGGGAGTGGTTGTGCCATAAGGGCATAGTTGTTGTAAGGAAAAATCAATGATATAAAAACCATAAAAAATATAAAAGCAAGCAGACAAAAAAACACACTGCATAAACATACTGGAACATTCACAAAAGTAAGAAAAATGAAAACCAAAAATATGCAATGTCTTGGGAGTAGGCAATAAGAGAAAATAAATTAAATTAGTGAATAATGAAGAAAAATGGTAAAAATGCAAAAAGAAAAACAAGAAATAGCGAGAACCACAAGAAAGAAAAAAATGAAACCAGGAATAGGGAAGAGAGAAAAAGTTGAAAACTAGAACCTGAGGAGGGAAGAAGAAAGTATAATAATAAAAAAGATGAAAATAATAGTATTAAGAATAATTTTAAATTAGACAAACACAAACAAGATAAGAGAAATAGGAAGAAAATCTGAGCAGAGTGGAGCAGGACACCCAGGCTCTGTTAGGGTACACCAACTGGGATGGGATTCCTGCCAGCCCAGAAGGTGTGTGGTTGTGACGGATGGTTGCACCTCCATTCACCAAGAGGGTGTGGGGTCTTAAAGTAACAAGGGGAATATCACACCTTTCCATTCCTTCCTGTCTGGAATGTCCTTGTGGTCCCTGACAAGTGGGGCCTATTCTTAGGTTCCTGGAATCTGAGAGAACTCTGTGGCTTTTAATATCCAAAATGGTTGTAAACATTTGAAATGGCTGCTACCTTCATACAGCAAAAATTCCATAGTTCAGTCAGTCTCCCTCTTTGCTGATTCTGCTTTTATTCATCAGCCACTAGTGCAGTCCTCCATGCAGCCTTTAGCTAGAAAGGCCAATTTTTAGTTTAATTCTTAGGTCCTAACAGCACTTACCAATATCCATGCTGTCCGTGACATCAGAATAACTGACAGACTGTGGCTCTGTATGTCTCCTTTTTCAGTGTTTTCATGCAGGTTCTTCCACTAGTTGGAGTTTAGTCCACTTCAGTATCCTTTCTTTCAAAGCTCAGGAATCCAGGATTATCTTCTCTATCTGTGTTAATTGGTTCCCATTTTCTTTGTTGAAGAAGGTCTGTGTAGTTTGTCAACCTATTCTTCAATCTTACCAGAATTCCTCAGATTATCAGATATTTCTTCCTCGTTTATTCTATTCTGGAATTTCTGATGACACCTGTTCAGCTTCAATGTTACACAAGCCTTTGCTAACAGGAAGGTAGTGGCTGGGTATGAGATGCATTGGTTAAGGAAATAAAAATAAAAAAAAAATCAAAGTCTCCTGTATGAAAGGTGTTATGTGTGTGCATGTGTGAGGGAGAGAGAGAGAGAGAGAGAGAGAGAGAGAGAGAGAGTTTTCACACTACTTCAATACTCTGATAAGATGTGTCATTTTAAATTTTCAAAATTAGATAAATTAGATTTGGAGGCACCACATGAATTAAGACAGACAACAGAAAAGAGTTTGGTAACTATAGATGGCTTACTTTTTACATGGATTGTTTATCTGCAAAATTATTGCAAATGAATCACAGACAATCTCTTATTCAATATGTTTTTAAATATCAAGTATTGATTTCATATAAAATATCTTATATATGTTCTTATCCTTCTATCACTGTAAATTTTGCACAATGCATCACTTCTTTTTTTTTTTCACCATAAGTAAACAGATTTGTCAGCTACAAACTTTGTTCTTGTTCTTTTTCTATTTTTTTTTTCTTTCCAATTATTATCGTACAGTAGAATAATTTTGGTCACTAGAGAACACTCTAGGATCTCAGCCTAATTGTATTTTTATTTTCACACACCAACCTAGGCCATCTGTTCCAGGTTCCATAGTAGACTTCATGACATATGTTTTTACTTATTTGTTGACATACATCAGCATTTGGGATGAGGTTGCAAAGGGAAATCTGCACATTCATCATGCAGTTGAGGAACAGGCAGCTTCCTTCCTTAGCTAATTTTAAAGATTTAAAGCTTTGTCTTTTATCTTCCTGTATATGACTGAACAACTGATGTGTTAGGTTGTTGTTACTGTGTGCTATTCTAATGCTATTCAAATGATGTTATATTCCCTTATATTATGTATGTATTTATTGAAAATGCTTTTATTAAAATAAGGTTGATGTAAAATTTTTAAGTACTAAACAGCATATTCACTTTAAATATTTATTTTTCAAGTCTCACATGAAATATTATCATCAAATTTATTAGTACATATTTTTTCACTATTATTTAGCTTACTAATTAGGAGAACACATATGAAGCAAGAATATCATGACTCATATCTTATTAACTGGAATAGATAACAGTACCTTCAGCTGAAAAAATAATTTGCCTTAATAATCTAAAAAACTAAGAAAAACAGATTGTAGTGATCCTATTTACCGAAAGATAGTGTGCTGTGACTTCTTATAGAAAACATGTACTTCAAAACAGTTTCTCTTTGTGCCTTCAGTGAAATAATTTAGGAATGATTCAGTATATATATATATATTTTTTGTCTCTCTAATACTTTATTTATTTTTACTTTAATGATAATTTATACTAATTTTACCTTTGGAAACAACATCTAGATAGTCTTAAAAAAAAAAAAAAAAAAGAAAGAAAGAAAAATCCAGAAATCAAAATTTGAGGCTTCTCAGTAAGTAGATTCAAAACAGAATTATGCAGGGTGAACATTGTGGGTAAATATGTCTTCTCTGTCTTCAGTGTATTGACCCTTAAATCACTGGTAGGTATTGGCAAGCACTCATGAACAAGAATGACCTAACCTTTTAGCATCTCTGAATTGAGATTTATTCTGTGAACATACCTCCACTCTGTGAACATACCTCCTTGATCACATGTCATTGTTCATGGGGGTGGTACACTGTCTGTCAAAGTTTGACATATTAATTGTTAAAGATATATATTATCTATTACCTAATATTTATCCTTCTGAAATATGTATATGAATATTTCTACCATGACCACCATGAATTACATATTAGAGTTTGACTTCAAAAGTGAATGGCTAACTATGAATAAATTTTATAGAATCCAAAATTGTGGGTGGTATGTGCATAAATATTGGGAATTTGTAAAAAGAGATTTTGCATTTGAGCTAAGACAACTTCCTGGATATGTATTCTTTGTAGTTACATAAGGGCCTGTACTGAGAAGGGCCCACACTTATTTCAATACTCTGTTGTCATACTGAAATTCTTAGTAATTTTGTCATTGATATTGTATTCTGGACTGACAGCTGATTGGACAATGAAGTATGCATGTGACTGACAAAAAGAGATACCTTAATATGTGTATTCATCATTGCTTGCCATGACATTTACTTATAGAGTTCATGATGCCCCATGAATACAGAATTCAAGAGAATTCAAGATGTCTGGGTTTAGCAAGACTTTAAGCAAATACAATTTAAATATGCCACAACTATGTAACAGTATGCAGGGATTCTGAAGGTTCTGAGAGGTTATGCTTTCCATTTGAATGATTACTTTCTTTGAATGCTGAAGGAAGACAAAGATGTTCTAAGAAACACAAGCAGCCAAAGAGTTCTTATTCTTTTTTGCTCATGATAGTTTCTGTATTAACCAAGTACTTAGGCAAAAAAATGATGACAAAAATGTTGAAATAGTGTGACCTGTAGACCCTTTTCCTTTCAGTTGGCCAACGGTAGAGAGTATTGGTAGAATATGCCCATGTAAAGAAGTAAAGATGTCTGATGTTCGGATTGGTTATTTTGTCACTCTGCCAGGCTTCAAATGAGCCTTCCTAGAGACAGAAGGGGGGATCTCACTGTCATCAAGAGAGAAAAGCTTGTGTTGAAGTGGAGTATGTACTTGGACCAGAGAGCCATGTGCTGGACCTCCTTGGCTTAAAGACATCCTGGCAGAAAGATGGTGGCAGTGGAAACAAGAGGCACAAGACAGAGTGACAGACTTACCTGGCCCACAGAGGCAGAGGCTAGGCTGAGAGGTCAGGGGCCAGAGAGGCACAGCAGAGTGGAGACTTTCCTGATCAAAGAATCATGGCCTGAGCATGTTCCCGAGTGTGTTGCTTCCTTAACAAACCACATAATAGTGAGTGTTTTCTGTGAGTTATGTGTGGCCATTGCAACGGATTATTGAACCCCAAAGGGAGGTAATGAGTACCACAGGAAGGATGGTTGGTGTCAAAGTCAGTAAAAAAAAAAAAGGCTGGAGGGTGCTAGCATGTCTGGCCTCATAGGAATAAGCCTTCGACTGGTGATGGTAATTCTTTCTTCCTCTTGTGAAGTGAGAGGAGGTCAGAAAAGGCCACCTTCATGCCCTTTCCTCATTTAGTATCTTAGTGGTACTTTTTCTATCCCCCTGCTTTTGAACAAGGAGACTCACATTTTCATTTTTCACTGCCCCTGCAAATTAACTTGCTGGACCTTGATTTATTCAATCATTCAAAGTTGTACAGAACTATAATATGACTGTTGTTGTTATGTGTCATCGAGTTGAACCCGACTCATAGTGACCTCTCCTTGGGTTTCTGAGGCAGTATCACTACAGAAGTAGATTGCCCCATCTTTCTTCCGAGGAGTGGCTGGTGGGTTTGAACTGCCAGCCTTCTGGTTAGCAGTCAAGTGCCTGAGGGACTACACTCCCAGAGCTCAAATTTATGATTGTTAAGGTAAGAAGACAGGTTTTTTTTTTTTTTTAATAATGAAGAGTGAAGGAAAAGAAAATCTTGACATGAAAACTACACTAAGATTAGGTTTGCTAGAGTTCATTCAAAATATCAGATTTGATGAGATTATTAATTATTTTGCCCTTCCCAGACATATCAAAAATGATTGATAGATGACTTGTTGCAGTAGTGACATTTTTTACATGTATTTGACAAAAAAGTGCATCAGGACATCTCTCCTACTGTAGCTACCTTCATGTGTTTTAATTTCTGTCATACACAGATAATGTCATGCTATCTTATTGTCACCATTTAACATTGCAAAAATAAATTATGTATGTTCTTGGAACAATTTCACACTTGTGTTCAAATTGTTGTTAGGTGCTGTTGAGTCAGCTCTGACTCATAGTGACCCTATGTACAACAGAACAAAAACTGCCGGGTCTTGTGCCAGCATCATTGTTTTGGTTGGGCCCTTTATAGCAGCCACTATGTCAATCCATCTCATTGAAGACCTTCTCCTTTTTTACTGACTCTCCACTTTACCAAGTATGATATCCTTCTCCAGGGACTGGTCCCTTTAGAAGACATGACCAAAATAGATAAGAAGAAGTCTAGCCATTGTGACATCCAAGAAGCATTCTGGCTTCACTTCATCCAAGACAGATTTGTTAGTTCTTCTGGCAGTCCAGGATATTTGTAGTATTCTTTGCTAAAACCACAACTTGAAAGCATCAATTCTTCTTTGGTTTTCTTTATTCATTTTCAAGATTTCACATGCAAATGTTGTTGTTGTTAGGTGCCCTCGAGTCATTTCCAACTCATAGCGACCCAATGCACAGCAGAATGAAACATCGCCCGATCCCACACCGGCTCCATGATCCTTGCTATAACTGAGCCCATTGTCACAGCCAATGTGTCAATCCATCCCATTGAAGGCCATCCCCTCCTTCGTTGACCCTCCAATTACCAAGCATGACATCCTTCTCCAGGGAATGGTCCCTTATGACAACATGACCAAAGTAGGTGAGACAAAGTCTGGCCATTCAGGCTTCCAAGGAGTATCTCAGCTGCAATTCCTCCAGGTCAGATCTGTTAATTCTTTTGGCAATCCATGGTATTTTCAGCATTCTTCACCAGTACCACAACTCAAAAGCATCAACTTTCATCAATCTTCCTTATTCATTGTTCAGCTCTCACATGGATGCAAGACAATTGGAAATATCATGGCTTGTGTCAAGCACACCTTAGTCCTCAAGGAGACATCCTTGCTCCTCAGCACTTGAAAGAGTTCCTTTGCAGCTGACCTGCCCAGTGCTACACATCATCTAATGTCCTGATGCTGCTTCGATTAGCCTCAATTGTAGAACCAAGCAATGTGAATTACTGACAGCCTCATTTTTTTCTCCATTTATCGTGATGCTGCTTATTGGTCCAGTTGTGAGGATTTTTGTCTTCTTTATATTGAGATGTAATCCATACTGCAGACTGTGTTCCTCAACCTTCATCAGTAAGTGCCTCAAGTCATCCTCACTTTCAGGAAACAAGGTTGTATCATTAGCATTTCTTAGGTTGTTAATGATTCTTCCTCCAACCCTGATGCCACATTTTTCTTTATATAGTCCAGCTTCTCATATTATTTGCTCAGCATATATATTGAAGAAGTATGGGGAAAGGATACAACGCTGACACACTACCTTCTTGATTTTAAACCATGCAGTGTCCCCTTGTTCCATTTGAATGACAACCTCCTGGTGAAGGTACAGGTTCCTCATGAGTACAATCAAGTGTTTGGGAATTCTCATTATTATCAATGTTATCCATAATTTGTCATGATCCACACGATCAAATGTCTTTGCATACTCAATAAAACACAAGTAAACATCTTTCTGGTATTCTTTGCCTTGAGCCAAGATCCATCTGACAGCAGTTATGGTATCCCTT
>NW_006922040.1:1538252-1538866 GCF_000298275.1 Orycteropus afer afer
GTCCTCTTCTGAATCCAGCTTGCACCTCTGGAAGTTCTCTGTCAATATACTGCTGCAACCCTTTTTGAATTATTTTCAGTAAGAGCTTACTTGTGTGAGATATTAATGACATTGATAAGTTCCATATTGTGTGGGGTCACCTTTCTTTGGAATGGGTACAAATACGGAGATCTTCCAGTCAGTTGTCCAGGTAACTGTCTTCAAAATCTCTTGGCATAACCGAGTGAGTCCCTCCAATGGGGCATCTGTTTGTTGAAATATCTCAATCGGTATTCCGTCAATTCCTGGAGCCTTTTTCTTCACCAATTCTTTCATTGAAGCTTTGACTTCCTCCTTCAGTACCATTGGTACTAGATCATATGCCACTTCCTGAAATGGATGAAGATCGACCAGTTCCTTTTGGTACAGTGATTCTGTGTATTCCTGTCATCTTCTCTTGATGTTTTGGCATCATTCAATATTTTGGCCATAGAATCTCTCAATATTGCAACTCAGGCTTACATTTTTTCTTCAATTCTTTCAGCTTGAGAAATGCTGAGCACATTCTTCCCTTTTGGTTTTCAAACTACAGATCTTTTCACATTTCATTATAGTAACTGCTTTTTTTTTTTTTT
>NW_006922040.1:1541101-1544056 GCF_000298275.1 Orycteropus afer afer
TGATTTCTTGACTGCTGCTTCCATTGATGTTCATTGTGAATACAAGTTATATGAAGCCTTTAACAACTTCAGTCATGTTCTTCCCTTTTGATTTTCTATCTCCAGGTCTTTAAACATTTCATTGTAATAGTTAACTTTTTCTTCTTGAGCTGCTCTTTGAAATCTTCTGTTCAGCTCTTTTACCTTGTCATTTCTTCCATTTGCTTTAGGTACTCTCCATTCCAGGGCAAGTTTCAGTGTTTCTTCTGACTTCCATTTTGGTCTTCCTTTCCTGTCATTTTAATGACCTTTTGCTTTTTTCATGTATGAAGTTCTTGATGTCATCCCACAATTCATCTGATTTTCAGTCATTGGTATTCCAGGCATCAAATATATTCTTCAGGTCTCTAAATTCAGGTGGGATGTAAGCAAGGTCATATTTTAGCATTCATGGACTTCTTTCATAGTCTTCAGTTTCAACTTAAAGTTGCAGATGAGCAGTTGATGGTCTGTTCCACAGTCAACTCCTGACTTATTTTGGATGAATATATTGAGCTTCTCCACTGCCTTTCTACAGATGTAGTCTATCTGATCCTGTGTATTCTCTCTTGTGAAGTAACATGTATAGACACCACTTATATTGATGAAAAAAAGGTATTTGGAATAAATAAGTCATTGGTTTTGCAAAATTATATCATGCAATCTCCAGCATCATTTCTATCACCACAGTCATATTTCCCATCTACTAGTGATTGCTCTTTGTTTCCAACTTTTGCCTTCCAAACACCAGTAATAATAACAAAACTTGATTGCATGTTTGATAAATTTCATATGTAGAAAATGGTAAAAACTGCAATTTCCTGGTCTTTGGCTTTGGTGGTCAGTTCATAAATTTGAATAATAGTAGTATTAACTTGTCCTTGTTGGCATATGAATATTATCCTATCACTGACAGCATTGTACTTCAGGATAGATCTTTTTATTTTTTAACTTTTATTGTGGTGAATACATATACAGCAAGACATTGCTGACATAACATCTTTCCCTTTTATAGATCAGGTATGCTGAGTACATTTTTCATGTTGTGCCACCATTATTGCTATCCTTCTCCAAAGTATTCCACCATAAACTCAGTGCCACCTAAACAAAACCTTCCCTTTTCCCCTTCTTTCCTACCCCTGGTAACCACTAATAATCTTTGATTCCTCTCTCTCTATATTTTTTTTTCAATCTATCTAGAAAATTTCCTTCCCCTACCCTGCCATCCCTAGTAATCAACACAGAAACTTTCCTTCTGTGTGTAAACTTTTTCTTGACTTTTTACAATAGTGGACTAATACAATATTTGTTCTTCTATGATTGAATTAGTTCATTCAGAATAATGTTCTCCCAGTTCATCCATGTACATGGTGTTTTGCAGATTCTACATTATTCTTAAGGGTTGCATAGAATTTGATTGTGTGTATGTACAACATTTTGCTTATCCATTATTTGATTGTTAGTCACTTAAGCTGTTTCCAGCTCTTTGCTCTTCTGAATAGTGCTGTGATGAACATGTTTGTGCATATATCTATTTGCATCCTGCCTCTTACTTTTTTAGGATATATTCCTACTATCAAGATTGCTGGATAAAATAGTATTTCTGTTTCCAATTTTTTAAGGAATCACCATACTGATTTCCACAGTGTTTGTGTCATTTTACAGTCTCACCAACAGTGTAAGGGAGTCCCAATCTTTCCACATCCTCACCGGCATGTGTTAGTTTCTGTCTTGTTGAAATCTGCTACGAATGCTGGCGTGTGATCAGATTTTCTAACTCAATCAGTTTTTCATAGTATCCTGATATTATTCTTTTTATTCCTGTTGTTTCTGTTGTGTTGTTAACCCTTTCATTTCTCATTCGTGTTATTTGTATCTTCCCCTTCTATTTCTTTGTCAAGTTTGCCAGTGGTTTGTTGGTTTTATTAATCTTCTCAAGGAACCAACATCTAGTCTTGTTGATTATTATCTCTTCTATTCTGATGTCCATAGTCTTTTTTTTTTTTTTTTTCTCTTTTTCTAATTGTTGGAGATATTGGGTTAAGGTGTTGATTTTTGTTCTTTATTCTTTTTTGATGTGTGCATCTGTTGCAATAAATTGTCCTATCTTTGATTTGCTGTGTCCAAAAGATTTTGGAATGTTGTGTTTTCATTCTTTTTTGATTCAAGGATTTTTTTTTTTATTTGACTTTTTATTTCATCTATTACTCAATCATTAATAAAGAGGGTATTATTCAGTTTCCACGTGATTGGTCTTTTTCCATTGGTATTCCTATTGTTGATTTCTAATTTTATAGCATTGTGATCTGAGAAGATGCTTGGCAATATTTAAATGTTTTAAATTTTTTGAGACTTGTTTTGTGTCCTAACATATGTTCTATCCTTGAGAATGTTCCATGTGCACTAGAAAGGAATGTGTATTGTGCTGTTTTTGGGCAGAGTGCTCTGTAGATGTCTGTAGGTCAAGTAGCTTGATCATGTTCTTTAGTTCTTTTGCATCTTTGTTGAGTTTCTTTCCAGTTGTTCTATCTCTTATTTAAACTGGTTTATTAAATTTTCCAACTCCTTCTGTGGAGTCATCTAATTGTCTTTTTAATTCTGTGAAACTATGAAGTATGTATTTTGTGGCTCTTTCATTAGGTGGATATATATTTATTATGATTATATCCTATTGCTCAATTGATCCTTTAATCATTACATAATGTCCTTCCTTATCTCTTGTGGTGGTTTTTGTCTTAAGACAATTTTATCATTAAGTAATATTGCCACTCCAGCTCTTTTTTGGTTGCCATTTGCTTGATATATCTTTTTCCAACCTTTGATTTCTAGTTTATTTTTGTCTTCATATCTAAGATAAGTCTCTTGATGGGTCATGTTTTCTTATCCATTCTGCAACTCTCCATCTCTTCAGTGGTGCATTTAACCCATTGACATTCA
>NW_006922040.1:1544734-1545847 GCF_000298275.1 Orycteropus afer afer
ATCCCATTGCCTTTTCCCATACATGGTTTCTGCCAAGTAACCAGAGTTTAGTCTTATTGGTTGCCTTTATAGGTAACTTCATTTTTCCTGTGCTGCTTTCAGAATTATTTCTTTGTCTTTGGTCTTGGTGAGTTTGATTATGATATATCTTGGAGATTTTCTTTTGTGGTCTATCCTTTTTGGGGTTCATTAAACTTTTTGAATGGATATATTTCTGTCTTTCATCATGTTAGGAAAATTCTCTTCCAAGAAATATTTGACAGTTTCCTCTGTGGTTTTATTTATTTCTTCCTGTTCTAGATGTGCGATTACATGTTGGTTATTCCTCTTGATAGCAGCCAACATGAACGTTAGGCTTTCGACATTTTGTTTGCGCTTTTATCTGATTGATCCTTTAACAAAGTAGTATTGAGGTACTTGCCTTCCATCTTATTACTTCTATCTTCCATTGATTTGATTATAATTCTTTGCTCCTTCAATGTGATATATATATATAATCTTAGTATCAATCTTCTAGATTTTTGTTTGTTGTTTTTGTATCATTTCTAATATTTTGTCAATTTGTTCTTGTATTGTTTTCCTATATTGTTGCAGAGTTTTGTCTGTATTTTCCTTAATTTTGTCATTTTTTTCCTTGATCTTGTCAGTATTTTCTTTGCTCTATTGTTCAATACTTTGAAGGTACCCAATTATAATCCTTTGGATTTCTTATCGTAGAGTTCCAATGCTACTTCTGCTTCAAGAAAGTTTTCTGGGTTTATATTCCGAACCATGGTTTCTACTATTTTATTTTGCTTCTTTGTTTGACCTATGTCTGCTGTCTATGAAGCATTGTGGTAGTGTTATATTTATGTTTGTCATTTGAAAGAGAATGAGAATGTGTGCATAGATCTCTGATAGCAGTTTGTAAGGATTGTTGGAGGTGAGTTAAGCTAGTATTGGTTGCCATCCATTATTGGTCCATTGATGCAAAAACAAGTGGTGGCCCTCACTCAGTGGGTGGGGCTGCTGGAGGTACAGGCTTGGTTTGGTTGTGTTGGAACAGTCATGGTCAGACATAAATAAATAAATAAATAAATAAATAAACACACACCAAAAAAAATAAAAGGAAAA
>NW_006922040.1:1545993-1547299 GCF_000298275.1 Orycteropus afer afer
AAAGTAACGAGAAAAAGAGAAAAAAAAGCCACAATATCTGAGGAAGGAGGAGTTAGAGAAAAGAGCAAGAGTAAAAGAATAGTAAAGGAAAAATGAGAAAACTGCAAAAGGAAAATATAACAGAGGTAAGAAACCAAAAGAAATAAAATCCAAAAGGGAGGGAACCAGGAAAATAGGAGAGAAAGAAAGGGGAAAAAAAAATACAAGGATGGGAAAGAGATTTAAAAAAAGAAAGAAAGAAAGAAATGAGGATAAAAAGAATAATTTTAAAACAAAAACAAACAATTCAAACAAAACTGTGGTGTGGCGGAGTGATGCATGGCATCCAGTCTCTGTAAGGGCACAGACTGGGATGGAATCCCTGCTAGTCATAATGGTGGGTACAGATGGGGTATGGATACTCCTCTGTTCAGCAAGAGTGTGTGGAGTATAAGACTAACAAGAGGAATGTTGTACATTTCCAGTTACCAGCCTCCAGTGGGTCTGCCCTTCCTGTCTTCAGCAAGCAGAGCCCAATGCTATATCACCATGCAGGTAAAAATGCCACTGACATATATTAAAAAATGGTCTTGCTCAATGGTTGCTATTATTCAGAGTGGCTCTGCCTTCAGGACAGCCACAGGCAGTCCACAGGTCTGTTTGTCTCCTTTGCTGTTTTCATTTCTGGTTGTAAGGCATCAATGCTGTCCTTGCCCATTCAGTCTTTAGCTGTTGTTGTTGTTATGTGCCGTCGAGTCCGACCCTACTTGGCTTTCTGAGGCAGTATCATTACAGAAGTAAATTGCCCCATCTTCCTTCCAAGGAGTGGCTGGAGGGTTTGAACCATCAGCCTTCTGGTTAGCAGTCAAGTGCCTTAGGCACTAAGCTACCAGAGCTCCTTCAATCTTTAGTAAGCAGAGCCAATTCTTAGGTTGCTACCAGGATATATTCAAAATGGCTGTCCCCTAAGGACAGGCAGCAGTTTGTATCTCCGTGTGTCTCCTTACTCACCATTTTCATTCAGATTCTTCTACTAAACCAAACCAAAGCAAACCCACCACCATCAAGTCAGATCCAACTCATAGAGACCCCTCCTTGGGTTTCCAAGGTGGTATCACTATGGAAGTAGATTGCCCAGCCTTCTCTCCGAGGAATGACTGTTGGGTGTGAACCACAAGCCTAATGGTTAGCAGTCAAACACTTTGTTGTTGTTGTTGTTATATGCCGTCAAGTCGGACCCGACTCATAGCGACCCCTCCTTGGGTTTCCGAGGCAGTATCACTATGGAAGTAGATTGCCCCATCTTCCTTCTGAGGAGTTGCTGGTG
>NW_006922040.1:1547784-1549461 GCF_000298275.1 Orycteropus afer afer
AACTTCTGGCACTATATCAGACAATGTTTCAGGGCTGTTCAAATGTTTTCCAGTAATATAACAGACAGTGTTAAACTGCTATTAATAAGGTTTTCAATGACCAATTCTTTGAGAATTCTTCTTAGTCTGTCTTAGTCTGGAAGCTGAACCCTTTCCACAATGGGTAGCCCTACTGGTATTTGAAACACTGGTGGTATAGTCTCCAGCCTCACAGCAACATGGAACATGTCAGTATGTTGTCTCATGGTTGCATGTGTGTTACATGTGTTCAAGTTAGCAAGATTGAAATGTCTACAAAAATGTAAAATTAACAAGACATCAAGAATTAAAAGTGGGGGAATCAGTTGTACATAAAAACTTAAAGTGTCCAACACAACTATAAAGATTTGTGGTGTCTTTTCTAAGTATGGTTATGATGTATACATGATAATTTTCTCCTCATTTAATAAATAGGTGTCCTTATTTCTATACCACATAGTTTAAAATGTTTTAGCTATCAACTGAGTTATACCATATCCATACTATACAGATATCATATTGTTCATGCATATATATATACCTCAATCCTTTATTTACCTCTATATTAATTTATAGTTTTGTATTTTTCACTATTTTCATTTCAGTTCTTTATCTTGTATAAGATATAATTATTTAATATCATGTGAAATTCAGATGATTTCCTTTAAATTTGTCTTTCCTCCTTTGGCCTTGGTAAAAATATGAGCCTCTTTGATTAAGCAGGACAGTTTCCCCCTTGCTTAAACTCTGTTTCTACTAGATTTGTTTGTCAGACTCTATCTTTCAATCAATCAAATTCATATAAGATATGTATCAGAAAGGATACATGAGCTACAAGTATGACAAGCCTTTAACTGATTTGAAAAGACATTAATTAACCAATTTGACTGGAAATGTCTCATGAAGACAGTATTCATGTTTGTAAATAAAACATTTATATTAAACATTTCATGGAAAATACAATTTTAATGATAAGGCATGAACACATACAAATACATGCAGTTTCTTACATGTCAAAGTGGATATATTTCTCATGAAAACATGTTTTGTATTTGTATAACTATTCTTTAATGAAAAAGTCAAAAAACAAAATCATTATCTCAAGCAATCAAATGAAAGAATGTGTGAGTAACAAACAGTCTGCAAAGATAAATGTTCGAAGAAAATGTTAGCAATTTAATTATGAAATTAGAATATATTGAACATTTCATAATTTTAAATTGTTTTCATTACTTTAACAAAGTCTAACAGGTTTTTAAAGTAATACTTAAGAATTCTTAAATTGCCCAAATTAATTAAGGAAAACTGGCATTCTGTGAACCTTCAATTTTAATGTACCAATTGTTAAATATAGGATGAGGAACTATCCTGTGATAATTAACTTATTTTTTGTTACTATGTAAGGCAAGCACCAGGTAACATAATCTACCCTCCCAATCCATCATTAATTTTGACTTGAATTAATGATAATTACCTTACATATTGTGTACTTTTTGTGTAGAATTGTGTAGAAGGAAAAATGTGTTCCACTACATGAGCCATGTACCATTATCCAGATGGTTAAAACATATGGTGTTGCTGGAATTGTCACTCCTAGGATGCCACATAGGTACTGAAACAAGGCGGGCTTGTGCTTACTCACTGATCTGCACTGAACAC
>NW_006922040.1:1553316-1559038 GCF_000298275.1 Orycteropus afer afer
TGATACAGTGGCTGCGATGATGGGCTCGAGTATAGCAGGGATTGTGGGGCTGGTGCGGGATCGGGCAGTGTTTCATTCTGCTGTGCATTTGGTCGCTATGAGTCGGAAACGACTCGACGGCACTTAACAACAACAACAACAACAGGATGCCACATGCTGTAACCACATGATTGAATGAATATACTACATGTTCTCCTGACTTTGTAAAATGATAGAATTATCCTCTGAAAATATATATTGATTTTAGACAAAAAGATTCCATTACAAAAGTAGATTCTTACAAAATTATTTAAATGAAATATGCATTAAATATTTGAAACTAAAAATATCTGAAAGGGTTAGTCAAATTATTTTTGTTGTTAGGTGCCTTTGAGTTAATTTTGACTCATAGCAACCATTTGTAAAACAGAATGAAACATTGCTTGGACCTATGCCCTGCTCAAAATTGTTGCTATTTTTGAGCCCATTGTTGTAGCCACTGTAACTCTGCATCATTGAGAGTCTCACTCTTTTTCATGAATCCTCTACTTTACCAGGCATGATATCCTTCTCCAGGGATTTGTCCCTATTGATATCACCTCTCAAGTGTGAAAGACAAAGCCATTCTCAATTCTGGGAGCATTCTCACTGTCCTTCCAATACAGATTTTCTCATCCATCTGGAAGTTTTGGTATATTAAATATTCTTTGCTAGAATCATAATTCAGGGTTTTAATGGAGCTTGCAGACTAAGACAGGCTGGAAACAAGGAAGAGGCTAACCCATTTTCAAAGAAATGGGCAGTGAAACCTTTATGAATAGCAGTGAAACACAGTCTGATATATTACTGGAAACTTTATGCATAGCTCTTGAACATTGTCTGATGTAGTTTCAAAAGATAAGACCCACAGGTTGTAAGGTACTGAAAATATGAATGAGGAAGAGCTGCCTCCTCAAAGTAGAGTCAACTTTAATGACAGTGACCTTTATTTGCTGATGGGAGACCACTCAAAATGGGAAGACACAGCTGCAAACATTCATTAATTTTCAGAACGTGGAGTGTATAAATTATGAATCTGGCAAAATTGAAAATTGTCGAAAATGAAATTGAATGCATAAAATTTGATATCCTAGGCATTAGTGAGCTTAAGTGCGCTGTTATTGGCCATTGTGAATAAGACAATCATATAAACTACTGTGGTGAGAATTATAAATTGAAGAGGAATGGCCTGACATTCATCATCACAAAGAATGTTTCAAGATGTATTCTGCAGTACATTGCTTTCAGTGGTAGGACAATATCCACCTGCCTACAAGGACCACAAGTTAACATAACCATTATTCAAATTTATGCAGAAACCTCTACAGCCAAAGATGAAGATATTAAAAATTTTACCAATTTCTGCAGTTTCAATTAACCAAACTTACAATCATGATGTGTTGTTGTTAGGTGACATCAGACTGTCTTAGACTCATTGCAACTCTATGTACAACAGAACAAAACACTGCCTGGTCCTGCACCAGTCTTACCATCCTTGGTATACTTGAACCCATCATTGCAGTCGCTGTGTCAATCCATCTCATTGATGGCCTTCCCCTTTTTGCTGACCCTCTACTTTATCAAGAATGATATCCTTCTCCAGGGAATGGTCCCTTCTGAAAACATGACCAAAGTAGGTGAGACAAAGTCTGACCATTGTTTCTTCCAAGGAACATTCCAGCTGTACCTCTTCCAGCACAAATTGGTTAGTTCTGGCAGTCAATGTTTCTTTCAGTATTCTTTCCCAACACCACAACTCAAAATGGTATTCAAAGAAAATAATTTAATCATCAAAGAGAAACTTTTGCTCTTCAACACTTTAAAGAGGTTTTTTTTTTTTTTTTTAAATTGTGATTTGGGTGAAAGTTTACAGAGCAAATTCACTTTCCATGGAGTAGTTCATATACACTGTCTCATGACATTGACTACAGTTTACCACAATGCAACAGCTCTCTTCCCACATCCTCCCCGTGGTTACCTCTTCCATGTGTCCTTCCCTCAATGTACTCCTGCTCCCCAAGGTGTCTTCATGTGCTTACACAGCCCTTCCTTCCTGCCATGATTGATTTCTCAAAGGAATGTATGTACCTAATGTAAATGTTCAGCTCATATGCCTGTCTTTTGTTTGGTTGGAAGCCACAGGAGTGGGTTCAGTTCCAGACCTGAAGGGCAACTGGAAACCGTAGTCTCAGTAATTTCATCAGGCTCTATCAGACCAGTAAACCTGATGCCTTTTTTTTTCTTTTTTCTTCTTATGATTCGGAGTTTTGTTCCACATTCTTCTCCCACTCTACCCAGGATCTCCTACATAGAACCTCCTCTGAGGGGTTGACAGTGATAGCTGGACACAATCCAGTTCTTCTGGTCGCATGGTTTTTGGATGAGGATCTCATGGTGTACCAGTCACTTGGACTAATTGTTTCCATGACTTTTTGGTTTTCTTTATTCTTCTTGGGTCTGGATGAGGAGAGAGCCATCATTGCTTCTAGATGGCCATTTGCAAGTTTTTAAGATCCCAGTGGCTACTAGCCAAAGTAGGATGTGGAACAATGTTTTTGTGTAGTATATTATGCCAATTGAACTTGACATCCCCTGCAATTACTGGGCCCA
The DNA here is from genome assembly GCF_000298275.1 of Orycteropus afer afer. Lineage (NCBI taxonomy): Eukaryota > Metazoa > Chordata > Mammalia > Tubulidentata > Orycteropodidae > Orycteropus > Orycteropus afer. The sequence goes on from NW_006922040.1 coordinate 1,555,945, forward strand.
CAGGTCCAAATACTCCCTCCCTCTGCATAGATGACTGTGGCTAAGAAGTGACTACAACCTTGTCCCTTGTCAGCTCTACTATATACCTGGGAATTCTTGCAGAACATACCAATAAACTTGTAGAAACATTGGCTGCCACCTTATACATGGCCTTGGGCCCACTCCCTCCTGCATAGGCATACCTAATCGCTCAACATTCCACCCATCTAGCCACCTATATATCAATGTTTGACTTCACTGACAATGCAGTACTGTATGAGCAAAAGAGTTTATCTTTGTTGCCTGTACCTCCCATGTACCTCTCTATGTCTTCTTCATCCTCAATGCCACCACGTTGATCACTAACATTTGGTACATTGCCCTACTCTTCACCCATATCAATACTTGTCTCAACATATCTAACAGTGTTCCCTCCTTTTCCCTCCCACCCCTGATAACCAACAAAGAAAATTTCTTTCCATATATAAGCCTTTCCTTGATTTTTTACAATAATGGACTAATACAATATTTGTCCTGCTGTGATTAACTTATTTCACCCAGCATAATGTCCTCCAAGTTCATCCACATTATGTGGTGTTTTGGCAATACTACACTGCCTAAGACACTTGACTGCTAAACAGAAGACTGGCCGTTCAAACCTACAAGCCACTCCTCAGAAGGAAGGTTGGACAATATACTTCCATAGTGATACTGCCTCAGAAACCCAAGGAGGGGTCACTATGAGTCAGATCTGACTCAAGGGAACATAACAACAATGACATGTTATTCTTTAGGGTTTCATAGTATTCCACGGTGTGAATGTATCATAGTTTGGTTATCTATTCTTCTGTTGATGGGTACATGGATTGTTTCCGTATTTTGGGTATTGTAAATAGTGGTGCAATAAACATGGGTGTGGATATATCTGTTCCTGCCCTGGCTCTCACTTCTTTAGGATATATACCTAATAATGGAATGGCTGAATCAAATGGTATTTCTAATTCCAACTGCTTTCCACAGGGGTTGTAGCATTTTACAGTCCTAACAAACAGCAGTGTATCAAAGTCCCAATCTCTCCATATCCTCACCAGCATTTGTTATTTTCTCTCTTGTTGAACTTTGCTGCTAGTGCTGGACCAAGATGGTATCTCATTGTTGTTTTGATTTGTGTAGCAAAGTGCCTAAGGCACTTGACTGCTAACCAGAAGGCTGGTGGTTCAAACCCACCAGCCACTCCTCAGAAGGAAGATGGGGCAATCTACTTCCGAAGTGATACTGCCTCGGAAACCCAAGGAGGGGTCTCTATGAGTCAGGTCTGACTTGATGGCATATAACAGCAACAACAACAAATGTCTAATGATCATGAGCATTTCTTCATATGTTTGTTGGCAGCCTGAATATTGTCTTTGGTGAAGTGACTATTCATGTCTTCTCCCCATTTTTTAATTGGATTATTTGTGTTTTTGTTGTTGAAGTGTTGAAGTTTTCTATAAATCCTATACTTATCTCTAGGATATGTCATTGCCGCATATTTTTTCCCAATCTGTAGGTTCTCTTTTGACTCTTTTGGAGAAGTCTTTGGAAGCACATAAAATTTTAATTTTTAGAAGACCCCATTCATCTAGTTTCTCTTCTGCTGTCTGTGCATTTTGGTTAATGCTTGATAATCTACTTACACCATATACTAGGGCCCTTAAATGTGCCCCTAGTTTTTTCTTGGGGAATTTTATAGTTTTAGGTTTCACATTTAAGTCTTTGATCCATCTGGAGTTAGTTTTTGTGTATGGTGTGAGGTATGGATCTTGTTTCATTTTTCTACAAATGGATATCCAGTTTTGCCAGCACCATTTTTTTAAACAATCTTTTCCTCATTTAATGGACTTTGGCACTTTGTTAAAGATCAACTGACCACAGGTTAATGGATCTGTTTCTGGGTTTTAATTCTATTCCATTGGTCTATGTATCTGTCATTAAACCAATACCAGGCAGTTTTGACTGCTGTGGCTGTATAGTAGGTTTTGAGATTCAGCAGTGTGAGACCTGTTCTTTTTCTACAATAGTGCTTTGCTCATCTGAGTTCACTTTCCTTTCCATATAAAGTTAGTGATTGGTTTTTCTAATCCTTAAAGAAAGCTGAAGGGATCTGGATTAAGATTGCATTGAATATATAGATTGCTTTGGGTAGAAATGACATTCTCACAATGTTCAATCTTCCTACCCATGGGCATGGTATATTCTTCCATTTAGGTAAATCTATTATGGTTTCTTGAAGTGTTTTGTAGTTTTCTTTATACAGGTATTTTTTGTCCCTGTAAAATTTATTCCCAAGTATTTTATTTCTTTTTGTTAGCTATTGTAAATGGTTTTGATTTTCTTATTTCTTCTCCAGTAATCTCTTTGGATGTTGATCTTGTATTCCACCACTATACTAAATCTCTCAATTAATTCCAGTAGATTTTTGCTTAGTCTGTTGTGTTTTCTAGTATAGGATCATATCATCAGCAAATAAAATAGTTTGACTTCTTCCTTACCAATTTGGATGCCTTTGATTTCCCTTCCTTGCCTTATTGTCCTGGGTAGAACTTCTAATACAATGTTGAATAGATGTGATAACAGAGGGCATCCTTCTCTGGTTCATGTTTGCAAGAGGAATGGTTTCAGTCTTTCTCCATTGGAAATAATATTGGCTATTGATTTTGCATATGTGCCCTTTATTATGTTCAGGAATGTATCTTCTATTCTTATTGTGCTGAAAGTTTTGATCAGGAATGGGTGTTGGATTTTATCAAATGCCTTTTCCATTGATATGGTTATGTGGCTCTGTTCCTTCATTTTATTTATGATGGATGATTGTTTTTCTAATGTTGAACCATCCTTGCATACCTTATATGAACCACACTTGGTCATAATGAGTTATTTTTTGATATGTTGTTGGAGTCTATTGGCTAGGATTTTGTTGAAATTTTTTGCATCTATATTCATGAAGAATATTGGTCTGTAGTTTTCCTTTTGAATGATGTGTTTGCATGGTTTTGGTATCAAGGTTTTTCTTGCTTCATAAAATGAATTTGGGAGGATTCCATCCTTTTCTATGTTTTGGAATAGTTTAAGTAGA
>NW_006922040.1:1559334-1565941 GCF_000298275.1 Orycteropus afer afer
AAAAAAAAAAAACTTCTAGTCTTGTTAAATTTTTTTTTTTATTTTATGTGTGTTTTCTGTTTCATTGATTTGTGCTTGAATCTTTATAATTTCCTTTCTCCTGGTGACTGTAGGATTTTCTTGCTGTTCTTTTTCTAATTGTTGGAGATATTGGTTTAAAGTTTTGATTTTAATTCTTTCTTCTTTTTTGATGTGTGCGCATTGATTGCTATAAATTGGCCTCTGATCACTGCTTTTGCTGTGTCCCAAAGATTTGTATATTTTGTCTTTTAATTCTTGTTTGATTCAAGGAATTTTTGAATTTTATTTTTTATTTCTTCTAATACCCAGCCATTCTTAAGAAAGGGTGCTGTTCAGTTTCCATGTATCTGCTCTTTTTTTCCGTTAATCTTCCTATTGTGGATATCTAATTTTAAAGCATTGTGATCTGAGAGGATGCTTTGCAGTATTTCAATGTTTTTAAATTGATTAAGGCTTGCTTTATGGCCTAACATATGGTGTATCATAGAGAACGTTCCATGTGCACTGGAAAATAATGTATATTGTGCTGTTGTTGGGTGAAGTGCTATGTAGATGTCTATAAGGTCAAGTTGGTGGATTGTATTGTTTAGCTTTTCTGCATCATTGCTGAATTTCTTTCCAATTGTTCTATCAGTCATTGAAAATGGTGTATTAAAGCCTCTTATATGAATGTGGAGTAATCTATTTTCCTTTTCAATTCTGATAAAGTCTGATTTATGTATTTTGTGGCTCTTTCATCAGGTTCATACATATTTCTTATGGTTATATCTTCTTGTTCAATTGATATTTTAATCATTATATAATATCATTCCTTGTCTCTTGTGGTGTTTTTGTTTTAAAGTCAATTTTATCAGACATTAATATTTCCACTCCTGTATTTTTTGGTTTCCATTTGCTTGATATATCTTTTTTCAACCTTTGATTTTTAGTCTATTTTTGACTTTGTGTCTTACGTGTTTCTCTTGTAGACAACATATTGGTGGGTTATGTTTTCTTATCCAGTCTTCAACTCTCCATCTCTTGAGTGGTACATTTAATACATTGACATTCAGTGTAATTATCAACAAGTATGAATATGTTGCTGTCATTTTGTTATGTGCTTTCTCATGGTGTTCCTCCTTTCTTTGTTCTATATAATTTTCTGTGTTTATGAATTGTGTAATCATTTCCTTTGTTGCTATTGTTTTAGTATTTGCTAAATATTTTTGCTTACCTCCTATTTTATTGTAATGTGAATGTTTATCATTTTTCTACTTTAAAGAGGTCTTTTTTGCAGCAGATTTGCCAAGTGCAATATGTCATCTGATGTCTTGACTACTATTACAATTGGTGTTATTTGTGGAACCTAGTCATATGAAATATTTGACAACTTCAATCTTCTTTCCATTTATTGCATGGTGCTTATTGGCCCAGTTGTGAGGATTTTCGTTGTCTTCTTATTGAGCTGTAATCCATACTGCAGATTTATATAGTAAGTCTTCCTAAGTAAGTGCTTTAAATTATTTTAGCAAATAATGTTGTGCCATCTGCATATTGCAGGTGGTTAATGAGTCTTCAACACTGATGTCACATTCTTCTTCATAGAGTCCAGTTTCTCATATTATTTGTTCAGTATACAGATTGAATAAGTATGGTGAAAGGATACAACCCTGACACACTCCCTTCTTGATATTAAAGCATGCAGTGTCCCCTTATTCTGTTCTAACAACAGCCTCCTGGTCTATGCTAAGTTCCCTCATGATTACTATTATGTGCTCTGAAATTCCCATTCTTCTCAATTTATCCTTAATTTTTTTTTGATCCACCCACTCTAATGCCTTTGCATAGTCAATAAAACACAAGTAAACAGCTTTCTTTTATTCTTTGCTTTCAGCCAAGATCCATCAGACATCAGCAAGATGTCGCTAATTCTACATCCTCTTCTGAATCCAGCTTGCATTTCTGGAAGTTCCCTGTCAATATATTGCTGCATCTCTTTCTGAGTTGTCTTCAGCAAAATTTTACTTGTATGTGATAATGATATTTTTCAATAATTTCCACATTCTGTGGGATCACCTTTCTTTGGAATGGTTACAAATATAGATCTCTTCCAGTCAGTTGGCCAGGTAGCTGTCTTCTAAATTTCTTGGCATAGATGATTAAGTACTTCCAGTATAACATCATTTTGTTGAAACATCTCAGGGGTATCCTGCCAATTCCTGGAGCATTGATTTTCACCAATACCTTCAGTGCAGCTTTGATTTCTTGCTTCAAAACCATTTGTTCTTGTTCATATACCACCTCCTGAAATGGATGAACATCAATCATTCTTTTTGGTACAGTGACTCTGTGTATTCCTTTCATTTTCTTTAGATGTTACCTGCATCACTAAACATTTTGTCCACAAAATCTTTCAGTTTTGCAACTCAAGGCTTGAATTTTTTCTTCAGTTTTTCATCTTGAGGAATGCTGAGTGTGTTCAAGATATGTTGATTATTATTACTGACTGAAATGCTAAAGTTGGGACCAAAGAACAGTCACCAGTAGCTGGAAAATAGGCCTAGGTGATAGAAATGACCCAGAAAACACATGAAAGAATTCTGCAAGACCAATGACTTATTCATCACAAATATCTTTTTTTTTTTTTTTTTAACAATACAACCAGTGAATATACACCAGGACCTCACCATATAGAATACACAGAAATTAGATAAACTACATCTGTGGAAAAAGGCAATGGAGAAACTCAATATTTTCAGCCAAAACAAGGCCAGGAACTGACTATGGAACTGACCATCATTTGATTACATGTAAGTCCAGGCTGAAGTTGAAGAAAATTAAAACAAATCCATGAGAGCCAAACATTATCTTGATTGCACTGTAACTGAATTTAGAGACCATATAAAGAATAGATTTGATTCACTGAACATCAGTAATCAAAGACCAGAAAAGTTGTAAGATGGCATTAAGAACATCATACATGAGGAAAGCAAAAGGTCATTAAAAAGACAGGAAAGGAAGAAAAGGCCAAAATAGATGTCAGAAGAGACTATTAAACTTTCTCTTGGAAGGAGAATAGCTAAGCAAATGGAAAAAGATGATGACAAGATAAAAGAGCTGAACAGAAAATTTCAAAGAGCAGCCAGTGAAGACAAAGTCAATTGTTATAATGAAATATGTGAAGACCTAAAGTTAGAAAACCAAAAGGGAAGAACATGCTCAACATTATTTCTCAAGCTGAAATAGCTGAATTAAAAAATTCAAGCCTCTAGTTGAAATATTGAATAATTCCATGGACAAAATTGAATGATGTAGGAAGCATCAAAAGAAGATGGAAGGAATTCAGAGTCACTGTACCAAAAAGAATTGGTCAATGCTGAACTATTTAAGGAAGTGGCATATGATCAAGAACCAATGATATTAAAGGAAGAAGTCAAAGCTGCACTGAAGGACTTGGCAAAAATACATGCTCCAGGAATTGATTCAATACCCAGTGAGATGTTTCAACACATGGATGCCACACTAGAGACATGTACTTATAAATTTCAAGTAAATTAGAAAATAGCTACCTGGCCAACTGACTGGAAAATATCAATATTTGTGTCCATTCCAAGAAAACATTATCTAACAGAATCTGGAATTCATTGAACAATATCAATAATATCACAAGCAATTAAAATCTTGCTGAATATAATTCCAAAATGGTTGCAGCAGTATATTGCCAGGGAACTTCAAGAAATGCAAGCTGGTCAGAAGAAGATATGGAACGCAGGATATCATTGCTGATGTCAGATGAATCTTGACTGAAAGGAAAAAAAAATGCTAGAAAATGTTTATTAGGTTTTATTGACTAGGCAATTACATTCAACTGTGTGGATCATAGCAAATTATGGATAACATTGTGAAGGATGCAAGTTCCATAATATTTGTGCTCACGACGAAACTGTACATAGACCAGGAAAGTGTCATTCAAATAGAAAGGGAGTATTGCATGTTTTAAAATCAGGAAGAGTGTGTGTCAGGTTTGTGTCATTTTTAGTAAACTTATTCAAACTGTACATTGAGCAAATATTCTGAGAACCTGAAATATAAGAAGAGGGTAGCATCAGAATTGGAGAAAGGCTCCTTAACAAGTTGTGATATGCAGACGACACAACCTTCCTTGCTTGATGAAAGTGAAGATGACTTGAAACTTTCACTGATGAAGATTAAAGACTACAATTCTGCAGTATATAAAGAAAACAAAAATCCTCACAATTGGAGCAATAAATAACATCATGATAAATGGAGAAAGGTTGAAGTTGTAAAAGATTTCTTTTTTACTTGGATCTGCAATTAACACCCATGGAAGTAGTAGTCAAGAAAGTTGATATCATATTGCACTGGGAAAATCTGTGGTAAAAGATTTATTTAAAATGTTGAGAAGCAAGCATGTCACTTTGAAAACTAAGGTGTACCTAACTCAAGCCATGGTATTTTCAATTACCTCATGTGCATGTGAAAGCTGGACATTGAATAAAGAAGACTGAAAAAGAGTTGATGCTTTTGAATTGTGGTGTTGGTGAAGAATACTGAAAATGTCATGGACTGCCAGAATAATGAACAATCTGTCCTGAAGAAGTGTGGATTGAATGTCTTGAAAGCGGAAATGGCCAAACTTATTTCCACCTACTTTGGTTGTGCGTACAGAAGGGACCATTTCTTAAAGACAGATAGCATTCTTGATAAAGTAAAATTCTCTTTCCAAAAAAGAGGAAGAGGGTCAACAAGATGGATTGACAAAGTGGCTGCAAGTATGAGCTCAAGTATAGAAAGGATTGTGAGGACAGCACACATCTGGGCAGTTTTTTGTTCTGTTGTACATAGGGTTGCTATGAGTTGGAGCTGACTAGATGGTATCTAACAACAGAAACAACATAATTCTGAGGAATCAATCTTTCTTGGTTCTCCCTTATCCATTGTCTAGCTTTTGCTATATATCATTTACCTGAAAATACCATTCCTTGCTTTTGCCAAATATCACATATTAAATTGAATTAATTGAACCATAAGTTTGTGGTCACTATTTGTTATATAGTATTATATGAATCAAGTGGTTATGTGTTATGATTTTGCTTAAGAACTATGTTTAGATTTAATGAAAATGGCAGGTTTTGCCATCTTTTCATACTAAAACAAAGGTGGTAAAAGTTAGAATAATACTTAATGCTACAAAAAATTAACATCCATTTTTGCTTACTTCTTTAAGCTTTGTCCTACTGTCTATAGCAATATGGAATGGTTTTCTTTTATATTTGTTTCTTTTCTTTCATTGTTTTTACTGTTATGTAGACAAAAATCTTTGCTTATATAGGCGCTCTAAATTATTTTGTAAAACAAGAGATCAAATGATTTTGTGACTAAATGCTTGAATGATTAAGAAGAAAGAGCTAATGTCTTTCAAGATATAATGTGAGAAGTTCTGATTTTGTACACTTAGTTGTACCTCATTCTCAAAGTGAAGAATGAGTCTTAAAAATAAAGTAGATGACACAGAGTATATAATAATAAATTCATGTATTTAGTTCACATTTGTTATTAAAGATGTGAAATAACTTGATTCATTTCTTCTCACATGAGTTTTGTATCCCATTATTATGGATGAGATTTCAGTTATTAGTTTTCAAAATATCCTGAGATTAACAGGTAACGTGGCATTGTATTTAATTTTTTAGTTGTGGGAAGGTTTAAGGGAATTTTTCCTGCCTATCAGAGTTCCAAAGATTATTACTAAGTAGTTTAATAAAGGAACTTGAAAATAATAGTATCTAAATGAACAATTTTACTTCAGAAAAAGGAATAGGGTTAAGACAATCAGCAAAATTTTGACTGCATTGACTAAAGTTGTTGAGAGGTGTTCCTTTATAGGAAGTTAGATAGTCCTTTCTGAATACAGAAAGAAAATCTGTGTTAAAAGTAGCATTTTAGTAGTAGTAGTTGTTGTTGTTCTTGTTGTTGTTTTGCCGTCGAGTGGGGCCCTACTCATAGCAACCCCTCCTTGGGTTTCCGAGGCAGTATCACTATGGAAGTAGATTGCCCCATCTTCCATAGTAGATTTGAACCACCAGCCTTCTGGTTAGCAGTCAAGTGCTGTAGCCACTATGCTACCAGAGCTCCCCATTTTAGTAGTAGGAAATGTATTTTGACAAAAATGTTTTATGATATGAATGTTTTGTGATTGTATAGTAGTAAGAATTTCTTACAAGGGAAAAGACTAATCTTTGCAGAAGAATATAAAAAAGCATACAAAGAAATTCTAATTTTGTCCTTCCTTCTATACCAAAGGAGAAAAAGTTAATTGAACTTAATGATTTAAAAGAACAGAAACATATGTAAAAACTGTGCTTTGGATGTTTAATTTTTACATGGCATCAGTATATTTCTATAGACAGATATATATATATATATATATAGGCCCAAAGCAGCAGGCGGATGCATTGAACACCAGCAACTGGAAGCCAGATGAATTATGGGAAGAAGATATCAAGAACATTATCCATGAAGAAAGCAAGAGATCACTAAAAAGACAAGAAAAGAAGAGAAGACCAAAGTGGATGACAGAAGAGAC
>NW_006922040.1:1568074-1575682 GCF_000298275.1 Orycteropus afer afer
ATTATATTATATTGTATTATATATATTATATATATACATACATACATATATATATATACACACACACACATATATATGTTGTTTTGTTACATATTTAAGTAATTTATTACAGAACAAAAGAAACAGTGATTTATAATTCATAATTTGTAGAGATAATTTTTAAACATAAATGTAAGATAAAACTGACTCAGGAGAAACTCAAAAATATATTTTTACATCAATGACCTTTACAGCACTAGTCATAAAAGAAAAAAGGTGGAAACAAACTAAACGCCCATCGAGATGAAGGGATAAATAACAAGTAGTACCTACATACAATGGACTACTACTTAGGCAGTAGGAGGAAATCTTGATACATGCTAGAGTATGGATGAAGCTTGAAGATATGTGTTGAGTGAAATGTGCTGGTAGTATTTAATACAGGAAAATATTTTAAAAAGATTTTAGTGTAGAGACTAATATTTCTTAGTGGTTACCAGCTGTGGTAGTGGTGGGGAGAAGGGAAGGCCACAGTGATGAAAAAGTTGCATTGATTAACAGTAGAGTTGCACAGCTCAATATTGTATTTTCTGTCAATAAATTATATATTTGTAAGGAATTGAATTGGCAAAAGTTGTACCATAGACATATTTGTGTCAAAAATAAAAAAAATAGCTGCTGAGGCTGCTTACCCACAAGAAATGATGGGATTTTTTTTCTGGATGTGAGGTTTACAGCCATCTTTTCGTGGCCTGATAATATGTGTAGTGCTTTTGGTCTGTCTCCTACTTCATTGTTTAGTATCTGGTATCTTAAAAGCTTTCAAATAGCATTTAAGACATAAAAATTGGTCTGAATTTTCCTGGACTCCACAAAGGAAGAAGGACAGTCAGGAACAAGAGGAAGGTATATATATATAATGTGTGGCTAATTGCCTCCATGAACAACTGCCTCTTTTTCCATGAGACCAAAAGATAGGCTATCATTACTAAACATTTTGATCAAAGATTCCAGAGAAGAATCCTCATGAAAAAGGAAAAATGCAGAACAGAATTTAAAATTCTCATGGACTCCAGACTTTCTGAAGCCATAGAGGGTGAATGAACCACTGAAATTATTACCCTGAGATAATCTTTAAATTTAAATAAAAAATATCCTCTGAAGTCACCTTTGAATTGAACAATAGTTTAGCTTAACTAGTAAGAAAGGTTTGTTTTGAGCTTTATGCTCTTTTACAAACTATTTGTATGGCATCAAATTGACAATAGCAACTTAAAAGATATGAGAGGAACTTTAGGGGCAGTGAGTTTATGGTCATGAGGGCAGAAAAAGAGGGTGAGAATGATTGCAAATCTCAAAGAATGTAATCAGTGTCACTAAACTGTACACGTAGAAACTCTTCCATAGGTATATATTTTGTTGTGTGTATTCTCAATAACAACAAAATAAATAAAACTTAGAAAAGAAGAAATGTATCTCAGGATAATTTCACAGGAAAATATATATTTTGATTATTAAGTCTAATGTGAAGGTATAAGGCAACATACACAATTTGGTGAATTTGTCATTATTTTAAAAAGTAGATTTAGTTTATATTGAGTGAGGGATTGATTAATTCTGTGTATGTTCTCTTTTGAGATATTTTAGTCTTGTCTTTAAATGTTATTTAAAAGCTTAAATCATTTATGTTTTTAATTTATGGAGGTTAAAAGATAAATCTAAAAAGTCAGGAAGACTAGATGACAGCTATATTGCTATAGAGAACTAAATTACACAGGGTGAAATTGAATATCAAATAAATAAAATTAAGTATAAAAATAACGCTTAATTGGTATAAAGGCAGCTGGAAAAAAATAAAATAAAATTTTTGTTGAGGATAAACTCAGGTGATATAGTTGATAAACAGTTAAATACATATTAGTGCCAATTATTTATGTCATCTGGCTCTAGGAACAGAATAGCCTTAGTACAGATAAAACTGATCAAAGCATATGTAACACATTATGCCTATTTCTAAATAACATATTTTAAGGGAGAAGTTGATAGTTAGAGTGTTTATGAAATAGGATAAGTATAGTAGTGCAGAGTGGGACAAATAGAGCTTAATAGTTCACTACCATAAAATGGGTTTTCATTTTGGGGAAAAAAAATTAAAGTGTGTCCAGTAATGTACAAAACTTACAATCTATACTCTAAACTATTGGATTTTTTGATGTTACAGATGTTCTGTAATTTTTACTTTGTTTTTATGTTAATCCTTTAAGCCATAATACTATAATATCCCTTTCTTTATCTTTACACTAAAGCTCTGGTAGCGTAGTGCCTAAGGCACTTGACTGCTAACCAGAAGGCTGGTGGTTCAAACCCACCAGCCACTCCTCGGAAGGAGGATGGGGCAATCTACTTCCATAGTGATACTGCCTCAGAAACCCAAAGAGGGATCACTATGAGTTGGGTCCAACTCGATGGCATATAACAACAACAACAAAGATACTTTAAGATCTTCAATGCACTATTTTCACACGTTCTTACTGAAGACCTTTGGCAGCCCAGAACAGACACCATTATACCTGAAGAGATAACAGGCGTTTATTTCATACTGAATAAATAGGCCAGGGATTAGTAGAACTGCCCCCTTCCTCATCAGACAAGTTTTCCCAAAGTTAGGCTCCCTCCTGTTCCAACAATAGATCACATCCAATAACACCTTAATTCCCATCTTGGGTTGTTGTTAGGTGCTGTGGAGTTGGTTCAGACACATACCCACCCTATATACAACAGAATGAAACACTCCTGGGTCCAGTGACAGCCTCAGAATTCTTTCTCTGCCTGAACCCATCATTGCAACAACTGTGTCATTCCATCTCTTCTAGGTGAGACAAAGTCTGGATATTCTCACTTCCAAGGAACATTCCGACTGTACTTCTTCCAGGACAGATTTGTTTGTTCTTCTGGCAGCCCATGGTACTTTCAGTACCACAACTCAAAAGCATCGACTCTTCTTCAGTCTTTCCTATTCATTGTCCAGTTTTCCTAGGCATATGATGTGATTGAAAATACCATGACTTGAATTAAACAGACTTTAATCTTAAGGGACAAATTTGTTCTCCAGCACTTCAAAGAGTTCTTTTGCAGCAGATTTGCCCAGTGAAATATGTCATCTGATTTCTTGATTGCTGCTTTCTTCTGTGTTGATTGTGGAACCAACTAATATGAAATCTTTGATAACTTCAATCTTTTTTTTCCACTTATTGTGATGCTGTTTATTGGTCCAGGTGCAAGGATTTTTGTTTTCTTTATGTTGAGATGTAATTCATACTGCAGACTGGTGCCTTTAATTTTCATCAATAAGTACTTCAAGTCATCTTCATTTTCATCAAAGTTGTGTCATCTGCATATGACAGGTTATTAATGAATCTTCCTCCAATCCTGATACTATTCTCTTCTTCATATAGTGCAGCATCTTGGATTATTTGCTCAGCATACAGACTGAATAAGTATGGTGAAAGGACATTACTTACCCTGACACACTGCTTTTCTGATTTTAAACCATGCAATATCTACTTTTTCTGTTTGAACAATAGCTTCCTGGTCTATGTACAGGTTCTTCATGAGTACAATTAAGTGTTCTGAAATTCCCATTCTTCTCAATGTTATCCACAATTTGTTATGACCCACACAGTCAAATGCTTTTGCATACTTAATAAAACACAAGTAAACGTCTTTTTGGTATTCTTTGCTTTCAGTCAAGATCCATTGGACATTAGCAATCATATCCCTCATTCCACATCCTCTTCTGAATTTAGATTGCATTTCTGGAAGATCTATGTCAATAATACTGCTGCAGCCATTGTTGAATTATCTTCAGCAAGATTTTATTTATATGTGATATTAATGATATTGTTTGATAAATTCCACATTCTTTGGAATCACCTTTCTTTGAATAGGTACAAATACGGATCTCTTCCTGTCAGTTGACCAGGTAGCTGTCTTCCAAATCTCTTGGCATAACTGAGTGAGTGCCTCCAGCAGGGCATCTGTTTGTTGAAACATCTCAATGAGTATTCCATCAATTCCTGGAGCCTTGTTTTTTGCCAATTACTTCAGTGTAGCCTTGAGTTCTTCCTTCAATGCTATTCATTTTTGATCATATGCCATCTCATGAAATGGATGAAAATCAACCAATTCTTTTGAGTACAGTGACTCTGTGTATTCCTTCCATCTTCTTTTGATTTTTCCTGCATCATTCAATAGAATCTTTGCCATAGAGTCTTTCAATCTTGCAACTCGAAGCTTAATTTTTTTCTTCAATTCTTTCAACATGAGAAATCCTGAGTGTTTTCTTCCCTTTTATTTTTCTAATTCCAGGTCTCTGCAAATGTTATTGCAATAAACAATTTTGTCTTCTTGAGCTGCTCTTTGAATTCTGTTCAGCTCTTTTATCTTGTCATTTCTTACATTTGCTTTAGCTAGTCTCTATTTAAGGGAAAGTTTCAGAATCTCGCCTGGCATCCAGTTTGGTCTTTTCTTCCTTTGCTGTCTTTTAAATGAACTTTTTTTTCTTCATGGATGATGTTCTTGATGTCATCCCACAATTCCTTTGTGTTTCAGTCATTGGTGTCCAATGCATCAAATCTATTCTTTAATGGTCTCTAAATTCAGGAAGGATATAATCAAGTTCATATTTTGGCTCTTGTAGAGTTGTTTTAATTGTCTTCAGCTTCAACTTGAACTTGCATGTGAGCAACTGATTTTCTGTTCCACAATCAGCTCCTCGTCTTGTTTTGGCTGAAGATACTGAGCTTCTCCATTGCCTGTTGCTACAGATGTAATTGATCTGATTCCTTTGTATTACATCTGATGATGTCCATGTGTGTAGCCACTATTTATGTTGTTCAAAACAGGTATTTGCAATGAATAAGTTATTGGTTTTGCAAAATCCTACCAAGCGTTCTCAGTGTCATTTCTATCAACAAGGCTGTATCTTCCAACCACTGATGATTCTTCTTTGTTTCCAACTTTTGCATTCCAATTGCCAGTAATTATCAACACATGTTGATTGCATGTTTGGTCAATTTCAGACTACAGAAGTTGGTAAAAATCTTCAATTTCCTCATCTTTGGTTTTGGTGGTTGGTGTGTAAATTTGAATGATAGTACTATTAACTGGTCTTCCTTGTAGGTGTATGGATATTATTCTATCACTGACAGTATTGTACTTCAGGATAGATCATGAAATATTCTTTGTGATAATGAATGCCATGTCATTCTTCTTCAATCTGTCATTCCCAGCATAGTAGATCATATGATTACCTAATTCAAAATGGCCAAAACCAGTCCATTTCAGCTCACGAATGCCTAGGATATAGATCCTTTATGTGATCCATTTCTTTTTTGACAACTTCCAACCTTCCTATATTCATACTTTGTACATTCCATGTCCCATTTCTTATGGATGCTTACAGCTGTTTCTTCTCATTTTGAGCGGTGCCACATCAGCAAATGGAGGTCCTGAAAGCATTACTCCATCCATATCATTAAGGTTGACTCTACTTTGAGGAGACAGCTCTTCCCCCAGTTGTATTTTGAGTCCCTTTCAACCTGAAGGGCTCATTTTTCAACACTGTATCAGTGTTTCAGGGCTATTCATATAATTTTCTGGTACTATGTCAGATAATGTTTCATTGCTATTCATGAGCTTTTCACTGGCAATTCTTTGAGAAGTAGATGGTCCCTTCCTTCTTTTAACTCTGTCTTAGTCTGGAAACTCCATTGAAACCTGTCCACCATGGGTTACCCTACTGGTATTTGAAATACAGGTGGCATAGCCTCTAGTGTCACAGCAAAATGAAAGCCACCACAGAATGACAAACTGAGAGATGAGTAGTGGCACAGCTTGGCAGAACACCTATATTCATCTCTCTTTGGAATAAAAACTAATAGAACAGACATTTCTTCAAGCCAAATAGCATGCATGGAGAACAGATGGAAAAAGGGTGTACTAAAATACAGTTAATAAAAGGTAAAAGTAGATATAAATAGAAGGCTTCCTGCTAACAATGGATACCATTTATTTCTCCTGTTTTGGGAGGGTGACTATCTCCTGTGGACTACTCTAGATTGTACTGGTATCAGGAGCAATTCTTCCTCCTTTACCCCAGCAAGGTAGCTTAACAAAGTTCTGGTTTTCTTCAGTAGGCAATTATCTCCCACTAAGGTACATACTTTACTTTGTGTCCATTAGTAGCTATTATGTCCATTAGCAATTATGGCAAAAATGAGGGGCAATTATAGTATAGCACATTAATGCACCCAGCAAAGTCAGTCTCCAAAACTATCTCATCCACTTGCTTCCTTGCACTAATTTCCTCTTTTGTGATTGCCAATAGAAATTGGCACAGTAGAGATCACATTTTTACTTGTATAATAATATCTGAGAAGGTTATTCAAATTCCCAGAGAAGGTATGAGAATCTGTCTTCATTAACTTTATAGTTCCTACAGTGTTTGGCACAGTCTAACAAATATCTAGAAGCACTCAGTTAATTAAGTACCTCTTAATATTTAATTAAAAACAAAATTATACATTTCTTAATATAGAGTGAAATAGATGTAACAAAGGGGCAGGCACATTTGTACAAGTAGAAAAAATGCTGTAAGTGATGAAATCAAATATTTTTTTAATATGATTGTTTGAAGACAATAGACTTCTCCTCACAAACATATAGGAAGGGAAAATCACTATGAAAAAGCATGCATAGAAACAAATGAAACTAGATGAAATTGAATAGCAAAAAATTAAAATTAAGTATAGAAATAATCACTATTTTGTGGAGCTGGCATACTGGCAGGTGAAAGAAAGAATGTAATTCTTGTTGAGGAAAAACTCAGATAATACAGTTGATAAAATTGATTAAACATATACTAGTAACAATTGATTATGCCATCTAGCTCTAGGAAGACACAGTTCAAAGAATTATACAAACTAGAGGGGAAATACATTTTTTGTAATAATAAAGAAAAAATTGAAAATATATGTCTAATTTTAATTTTAAGTTTTCAGGAGATAATTAATATCAAAGGGTATTAATAAGTAATTTTCCAATTGTTGTATACCATCAAGTTGAGTGCAAACTCATAGAGACCTTATAGCACATAGCAGAACTGTTCCATAAATTTCATAGATTTTTAGTCCCTTCCAACCTGAAGGGCTTATTTTTCGGCACTGTATCAGTGTTTCAGGGCTATTCATATAATTTTCTGGTACTATGTCAGACAGTGTTTCGTTGCTATTCATGAGCTTTTCACAGGCGCAATGATCTATGTCTGAAAAGATTATGTTGAAATACAGGTGGCATAGACTGTATAATCTTTACAGGAGCAATGATCTATGTTTTTTCTCCTGCAGAGAAACTAGTGGGTTTGAACTACCAAACTTTGTTAGCAGCTGAGTGTGTAACCATTGTGCTATCAAGATACCTTGTACGTTCCAAAAGCATAACCATAGACTGAAGAAGAGTTGATGCTTTTGAGTTGTGGTGCTGGCAAAGAATGCTGAAAGTACCATGGACTGCTAAAACAACTAACAGATGTGTCCTGGAGGAAGTGCAGCCAGAATGCTCCTTGGAAGC
>NW_006922040.1:1575782-1586712 GCF_000298275.1 Orycteropus afer afer
GAGAAGGATGTCATGCTTGGTAGGGTGGAGGGTCGATGAAAGAGGGGGAGGCCTTCAACGAGATGGATTGATACGGTGGCTGCAATGATGGGCTCAAGTATAGCAGGGATTGTGGGGTTGGTGCGGGATCGGGCAGTGTTTTGTTCTGCTGTGCATGGGGTCGCTATGAGTCGGAAATGACTTGACGGCACTTAACAACAACAACAACATCACTGAAAAATCATATTTGACATCCAATATTGGTCATGCTATAAAGACAATATTTATTTTTTTATATACGGTTTCTATAAACTGAAATAATATAATGGAAAAAAAAATGTTCCTAGAGTGCTTTTAGCAATAACATCTAAATTTATGCAGCAATGCAATTCTTTAGCATCAAAATAACACAGTATTAGAGTAATGAAATATAAATTTCAATCTAAAAAACATAGATCTGAATTGTATCTGTCTCTCTTTAACAAACATATTTGACGCCTTTTGCCCTTGTATGACTTTAGAAAGAAAATATTTCATATTGTAAGTTCTAAAAGGCAGTTACATCTTATTATTTTCAGTCATAGAAATCAAATAAAATTTAAAATAAATATTTTGATATTAGTAAAAGTACAATTAAATTACCATCTTTAACATTATGAGGATATTTGGTAAAATAAATTGTTTTTTGATAATGTACATTTTCTTTCTGTTACTAATTTCAATGCTACTTCAACAAGTAAAATAATGTTTAGCACAAAGAGCAGACTATGATCTTTTAAAAAGAGGTTTTTGCATGACACTATTCCTAAGAGATTTGCTCCCTTTAAAAGCATTTTTCTGTCCTGTGGATATTTGTGTACTTGTCTGATTTAGTGGAAAAAAATGCTGGAGAAAAATGAGATAAGAAATGTATGTTTTGGCTGCCTTCAAGTCAATACAATAATAGGTTGGCAAAAACATCAAAACACAATCAAAAGGTGCCTTCAGTGTCTGAAAGCAGAATTCACAAGGCAGTCAGCCAGAAAAGGTCATTTTTTCCCATCTCATGAGTAATCATGAAGAAAATAAATTTGAGGATCATGGGTTTTTGTAAAAATGTTAATGTGGTTTTCTTATAGAAAAATAGTTTCAATCTTAGTGAGTGTATGCATTGATTTGTCAGGACAATTTATGCTTACAAATAATTAAAACTGAAAAAATAGACAATAATTCAAGATATACTCATGAAAATTGGCATGCATTTAAACTATGTTAATACATAGAAATCCTTTGGTGCATTTTTGAAGATAATAATGCAGAATGAAGATACAGACTAAAAAGAAAAATTATATTTGATAATTTCATCTTAATTACAATAACTTGAATCTGAAGAAAGGAATTATTTAATCAAATCAATATTACACTGAAAATCCAAGGCAATAATGCTTTATAAATATTATATAAATCAAAAGAAAAACATATACACACAAAACAATGAATCACTTTCCCTCACTATGTTGAAAATTTGCTTTTAATAAATACATTTAATTATATATCTACTAGGAGAAAACAAATCCCAATGTATAAAATAAGCAAAATTCACCACTCAAGATATTCTATTAGATTATAATCTAACAGGTGAACATATAAATGAAAAATAATGGTTGCATCTCTGATTTAGGAATAATATAAAAACACAATCATCTAATATTTTTCTTTTATATCTGGCCATGCTTACATTAGATGTGTATTTTACACTAGACACCAAATATATTTTATTCTACAATTTATCTATTTATTTAGTAAGAGTGGAAGTGAGAGACATATGCATATTTAGAATGCAACATGATTACTGTTACAATTAAATTATGAAGAGCTCTGAGAAAACAAACAATATACTTATAATATGTTGTATAGTAGAAATTGACAATCAATATAGTTTGCTAAATTTAATTTAGCATAAACAGAGTTCTTCCTTCTATCTGAACTGTGAGGACATTGCCCCAAAATGTTTTATTTACATATAAGAGAATGACATACATAGTGGTTCAAACCCACCAGCCACTCCTCGGAAGGAAGATGGAGCAATGTACTTCCGTAGTGATATTGCCTCGAAAACCCAAGGAGGGGTCGCTATGAGTCAGGTCGGACTCGACGGCATGTAGCAACAACAACAACATACTACCAGAGCTCCTATTATTTTTTCATAATATTTTTATTCTAGTTCATTTTTATCTTTCTAACTATATGCACACTTAATTTCTGGTTGATGAAATAAGTTATATTTTGTACTGAGAATTATGATGGTAAAAATGTGAAAAGCATGAATTTAACATGTCTAGCAATTTAGAAAGTTAATAAAATAAGTTATAGGAGGTTAAATGCCAATATTCTCTTCTCAACACAAAGAGAAATGCAACATTGAATATTATTTTATAAACTAGAGATATATATCAAGAGTTGACTGCCAAAATCAAATTATTTTCAAAAATAATTATTGTGAAAATTATTTATTAATTAACATTAAAATTTATGTACCCAAATCTATCCTGATAATAACAATGATGTCATCATTATCAATAACTATTACTTTGTTGACTTTCTATGATTCAGGTACTGTGCTAAGTTATTAAAACATTATTTTATCTTTATAATAACAATGATATGTAATAGATGTCAAAATCTTCATTCTACAGGCAAATTAACTGCAATATAGGAGAAATTTACACAGCTTGAACATGCCCTATGAGGTCCAAATATTATTCTGCTAATTGATACATCACTTAACTAGGGATCTTTTCCATATCCTGCGTGAAAAATAGTTTCCTTGAAATTCTCAGTTTACAACAAGGCATTATAAGTAGATTGCCCAGTCTTCCTTCCCAGGAGTGGCTGGTGGGTTTGAATGCCAGCCTTCTGGTTAGCAGTCAAATGCCTTAGGCACTATGCCACCAGAGCTCCTAATAGATTATTACAACAGTCTAATTCAATGATTCTCACATCTTAGTACACACCAGAACCATGCATTTGACTGCTAAATAGAAGGCTAGTGGTTCAAATCCACCAGCCACTCCTTGGAAGGAAGATTAGTCAAGCTACTTCTGTAGAGATACTGCCTTGGAAACCCAAGGAGGGGTGGCTATGAGTCAGGACCCACTAACGGCAGTGAGTTTTTTGTTTTTTTTTTTTTGAACCATGCAGAGAGTTTGTTAAAACACAGGTTGTTGGACCTTCTCCCTAGAGTTTCTGAGTAAGTCTAATGTAGAGCTAGAATATTTGCATTTCTATGGAATTCTCTTGTGAAGCTAAAACTACATAGTGCCTAAGACATTTGGGGAGCCCTGGTAGGGTAGTGCCTGAGGCACTTGACTGCTAACCAGAGGACTGGCAGTTCAAACCCAACAGCCACTCCTCGGAAGGAAGATGAGTCAATCTACTTCCGTAGTGATGTTGTTGTTGTTGTTGTTATGTGCCGTCGAGTTGCCCCCAACTCATACTGCCTTGGAAACCCAAGGAGGGGTTGCGAGGAGTTGAATGGACTTGATGGCAGTGAGTGTTTTTTTTTTAGGGACAATACTTGAAGATCTGCTGCTGTATGTGTTTCTAATGTAAGGTTGGAATGAAAAAACACTGACATAAGACAGAATGGATCAGAATTTCTTCACCTAGGACTAATCCATCTATCTACATCGGAGCACGTATTCCTGAGGATTCAGATGGATAGAGGAATCTTCTTGGCAATGAGGAATTTTGAAGAATTTTTATAGATGAAATGCAACTGTCTCAAATATTCTTTAGTTTATTTTTTAAATATATACATTATATAAAGGCCAGGACAACATAATGTAAGACTTACGCCATTTCAATAAGAAGGAGGCTACTGCTTCCTTCCCACTACTCTCCTCAATAGACATACTGTATTTCTCCAATTTCAAAGGAAAGATGCCTGTCAATACCTGATCTAAGAAGACCCTTGCCACTACAAACTGAAATGTATTTTCATTACAAAAGAGAATGATGCTTTTTTCACAAAACGATGTGGACAAAGGAACTAACTGGGCCACGTGCACCAGAAGGTAGTTTGGCAAGAGTGGAGTTGTTTGCAGCCAATTTCCAGACTTATTATCTAGCTCCTAGACTTACCTAGGAGAAACAAATGGGTTTTCAGAATTTTGAAATCAAAATTGGAATAGCAGATATATTTTGGTAAAATCAGTTATGATGTACCTTAGTATTGACAGTTTTCATAAAGGAATACTTTTTGAGACAGTTGCTCTAGTTTGATGACAATTTCCAATGAATCTTGCAGCAAACTTCTGGTCTTTGTGCATTCAAAATGGAGTAATACCAAAAAGAAATCCACACTCACTGTTACCAAGTTGATTTAGACTTACAGCAATCTCCACTGGAATTTTGAGGCTGTAAATCTTCATGGAAGAAGATTGACTCATCTTTCTTCTGTGGCTGGTGGGTTTGAACAGCCAACGACCTTCTGGTTAGCAGCCAAATGCTGCTATCCACTATGACGGCAGAGTAGTTTCAAGATTGAATATTGTTGTTGTTGTTGTTATGTGCCATCGAGTCTGAGCCGACTCATAGCTACCCCCCCCTTGGGTTGGAAGTAGATTGCCCCATCTTCCTTCCAAAGAGTGGCTGGTGGGTTTGAACCACTAGCCATCTGGTTAGCAGTCGAGTGCCTTAGGCACTATGCTAGCAGAGCTCCTCAAAATTGAATAGACTCTAGATTCTGATAAATGTTACTTATAAAACCTGCCATCCAGTTTTAAAGAGGTATTTATGTTACATCATTTTTTTTTATTTCAGTCAATTAGAAAATATATTATAATTTACAAAATAAAACTACAGTAGATAACCTATTAGGTTATTATTAGTATTACTATTGGTTTGTTATTTTAATAGAAAAGGCATTAACTAAGAATTTTGCTTGTTATCACAGGAATTAAAAAAAAAAAAAAAAAAACGGGGGGAGGGAAGAATTAGAGAATAAGAGAATTCAGATTATACTCATGATTGCTCCAAATCAGATATAATGAGCAAGGTCTAGTATGGATTATCAGTTGAGTATTAGAAGTAATTATTCTGATGTGCAAAGAACACAGTGCAAACAGTTTGCACTTGTTTACTACCTTAAATGTTGATAGTTTTAACAACTCTAGCAGTATTGCAGAAGAAAAGGCCTGTTGATCTGCTTCCAGTAAGATTATAGCCCAGAACACATTTTGGAACCGTTCTACCTGTACCACATGGCATTTCCATGACTTGGAATAAACTCAATGGTAACTAACAACAACAAAGAAAATGTTATTGAAGAAGTTACACAACCTTTTGATTTATATATTTTTAAAGCTATACAGTATACTGACAAAAAGACCATCTTAGGGTACTTATCACTGCTACTATGTTTCAGATGTTTTAAACTGTGAATTGTGAAATATAGCATATATGCAAAAAAACTTATAAAACAGCTAGGTGTGTTACAAAGATGAAAAATATTAAACTTCTGTGTATCTACTACATAGATTCAACTATAAAATATCAAAATTCCTGCAGGGTCCTCTGGGACAAGTTTTGTTTTCTGTCCCCTGCTATTGTCAACAAAATTCAAGTTTACATTGTAGGATAAATGCAGAGCCAGCATCAGGGCTCAGCTTGCCTTTAAATTTTCATACATTCAATTAGTTTTTTGGACTAATTATTCTTTACTTTCCCTTTAAAATTTATTAATCCAATAATATATTTACTTAGAGTAGAAAGAGTGGTCGATTTACCATTATCCTGCTTGAAATGTCAGTTAGTCAAACATTTTTATGTTTGAAATATATTATTATCAAGATGTTTTTAGTTAAACGAGGTCATTTTTTCATGCAAATGATTTGCATATCTTATAATAACAAGAACATGACTGAATCATTTGTTAGCTGTAAGAGCTAAAGGAAAAGTGTTTACTTCTGCAGAAGCACTCTTTCGAAAATTATCTTGAAAGATATTAGATCAGAGTATTACAACCTAAAACATCTCCCATGCCCTGAAAATGTGTCAAGGGAACAATTCAGGGCAGAAAAACAGAGTATTTTTATTAAAATGGTCAGAGTGTCAATGTTGGTAAATTCTAAAATAGCTGTAAAATAAAAATAATGACATTATAACATAAGGAGATCAAACATTGTCGTGTCTTTATTTGAAGAAATGTTTTCTTTATGCAAGCAATATTTGAGAACTTCATAAAAATATAGAAAATAGGTAGAAAACCTGGAATGAAAAATAATGACATTGTGGCAGATGTTTCAGGAACAGTTAAAATGGTTAATGTGGCAATAGCTCAAGAATAATGGAACAACAAATGACTCATAAGCTACCACTTTAAAGGGAAAAGCCTTAAAAATTTGCCTTAAAATACCATCATGGGCTACTTAGGATGTATTTGAGATATAATCAGTAGAGCACTTTGAGGTACATGCTATCTCTCTAATAATCACTATCTGAAGAAATACTTGATATAGTCAAAATAATACCAGTACTTGAACTCTTTGATCATTTCACTTTAAGTGTATTTAAATTATGAAAACATAAATAATTCCAGAAAATATGTGTTTGGTTAGGCCTTTCTTCTTTCATTTTTCCTCTTCTGGCAAACTGAACAAAAACACTTTTCTTTTCTTCTAAAGCAAACTATATTTAACTGTACTTGATGTAGCATTCAAAAAAAAAAAAAAAATCATTATCATCGAGTTGATTCTGACTCATTGGATTTCCAAGGCTGTAAATCCTTACAGAACCAGATTGCTTCATCTTTCTTCTGTGGAATAGGTGATGGGTTTGAACCTCAGAATTCCTTGATGTCACATCATTGAATTTTATTTATCTGTTCTTATTCTTAACATGCGGAAGATGCTTTACACTTCTAGAAATATTTATAGCTTTGGAAACCATGTGGGGAATTTCTACTCTGTCCTGCAGGGTTGCTATGAGTAGGAATCAACTTTATGGCAATGGCTTTTCTTTTTGGTGAGGTAGGAGTAAGCATGACTGAAGTAATCAATGAAGTAAATTAGGAGGGAGGATGTATGTTGGGCAATTCCACCAATATCACTTGGCCCTCACTCAGCACTTCTTAGTTTTTAGCTATAAAACTTTCAATTTATAACTCTAGTTTTTATTTAGTAAGAGTTTCTTGATTACAATTATCTGAAACATATATATACATTTTTCTTTGAAAGCAAAATAAAAGGATATAATTACGTAATTCTTTGAACATAGGTTGACAGGAATTTATGTTCTGTTCGATTTTAAGTTTGAATTATGGTTTTGATGAAATAATTGTCAGTCATTAAGCTAACAAAATACTGCAATTCTCACAACTTGACCATTAAGCAATACCATGATAAATGGAGAAAAGATTGAAGTTGTCAAGGAATTCATTTTACTTTCTTTGCATTTATACACACAATCAATGCCCATGGAAGCAGCAGTCAAGAAATCAATCTGCTGTAAACGACCTCTTTAAAGTGAAAAATACCAAAGCTGTCACTTTGAAGACTAAGAGTCACCTGACCCAAGCCATGATATTTTCAATAGCCTCATATGTGTGCATGTGAAGCTGGACAATGAATAAGGAATAACAAGTGAAAGCTGACCAATGAATAAGGAAGAATGAAGAAAAGTTGTTACATTTTAGTTGTGGTGTTGGTGAAGAATATTGAAGGTAGCATGGACTGGCAGAACAAGAAAAATCTCTCTTGGAAAAAGTGCAGCCAGAGTGCTTCTTAGAAGTGAGAGTGGTCAGACTTTGTTTCCTGCACTTTGATCATGTTTATCAGAAGAGACAATTCCCTGGAGAAGGATACCATGATTGTTAAAGTAGAGGGTGGACTAGAAAGCAGAAGATCATCAATGACAAGGATTGAAACAGTGGCTGCAACGATGGGCTCAAGCATAACAGGGATTGTGGGGATGGTGCAAGACTGGGAAATGTTTAGTTCTGTTGTACATAGGGTCGCCATGAAATGGAATCAATTCATCGACAACTAACAAAAAACAAAAACATTAATGATGGAATACCATTATCTATTTGAAAGTATTAAAATAGCCAAAACTTTTATCCAGGTTGAAGGGATGGCAAAACAATTTCTGTTAGTCTTTATATTTGACAAAATTTTCAAGATAAAATTTGTTTACTAAGAAATTAGTAAGTCATGTTTTCAAACATGTGCTCAATCTGAAATTGTAAATATTGGATAATGATTTCTGGTTTTATTAAAAAAAAAAAAAACTAAATGTTTTTAAATTTAAATATATCATTTTCCAAGGTTTCTCTAGTGTAAATCCAAAGATGGTTACCAAGAATGATGTATCCCTGACAAAAAATTATGACAAGGAATGTGAAATATTCTCTATGCATCTTAATTTATTATGTATATATATTTTCTTTTTTCAGTTCACTTTATTATTCCATGATTTACATTTTCAGCATGGGATTTTGATGGTATTTTGTTAAATTTTTAACCTTGTGTGTACTTTGTTTTTTGTGATCATTTGTTGGTAGGGATGAGCACACATTCAGGTTTTTTAGCTGTTAATATGCAAGAACAAAAATTACTACTTATAATTTTTTTAACTCTTATAAATTGTACCTTGAAACCTCTGTAATATATTTTTTCAAGAAAAGGCATTAAAGCACAAATATATACATTTTAAATTATCTTCAAAATTACATACTCATATACCTCTCAGGAGTAAGAATTTCCTCACTTTTAACATCTAAGTATGTTTTCAACATTAAAAAAAAATCAACAATATTATCAGATTATCTGAACTATAGACATTTTACTTTTTTTGTACACTGAATGGCGCTCTGGTAGCATGGTGCCTTAGGCATATGACTGCTAACTAGAAGGTTGGTGGTTCAAACTCAGAAGCCACACTGTGGAAGCAAGACTAGGCAATCTACTTCTGTAAAGATATACCACCTCAGAAACCCAGTGGGCTCACTACAAGTCAGAATCAACTTGATATCAGTGTTTGTTTGCTTGTTTCTTTTTTAAATCAACTAAAATGTCTTATTTGCCTCAATTTCAAAATTAGAAAAAATCTAACAAAAATCATATTGAATATTAGTGATATTAATTTTAATTAATAATTATTCAAAAACATTATTTTTTTGTTATATGGTTGGTTATTGCCTATTAAGGATCTCTGGTGGTGTAGTGGTTAAGGCATTTGGCTGCTAAACAAAAGTTCAGTGCTTCAAACCCACCGGCAACTCCACAGAAGAAAGAGGGGCAATCTTTTCCATAAGATTTACCACCTAGGAAACCCAATGGATGTTGCTATGAGTAGGAATCAACTCAATGGCAGTGAGTTTGGTTTTCTTTTGGTATAGACCACAGAGTATCCTATGTCAGTAAAAAAGAATGGCTATTACTCGGTATAAATTATGTTTAAGAAAATAATTCACATGTTCTATGGGTATGAGAAGAAATCTGAAGAATTATGAAATTGTGGTTTGTAATAATACACAAATAGAGATATATAGTCACTATAGTCACTTTCAAATGGTTACAGTTATGGCAGTAGTGAATGATTACCAACACAACATATCTATCACTCTATCCAAGTCCTGGAATTTGAACAACTTCAATTTGATGAATGAGACAAACAGCAAATTTTAGTTAGTGAATTTTTTCCTAGAAGTGCTGTTGGCATGTATAGGAAGACACGTTAAGAAACAGATATGCAGGAAGAATACTGTTTGTACACAGCATGGCAAAGAACTATGTTGGCTATGGAAAAATCATTTTCTAAAAAACCTAGGAAGTATTCATAGGAAAATAATCTTTTATTAAGAAGGTGACTAGAAAAGAAAATGATCACAGAACTGAGAAATTCTTATTCAGAGGAATCTGGCTTTTATTTCTAGCCTAGGTACTTCGGAGATCTTCCTTTATATCCTGCATATAGGGGACAGTCAGAAAATGAATAAAATAAAAGAAAGTAATTCACACTTATGTGTACTTCCAAGAGACATGCACCGTATTTTGCACCTTCTATCATTATGAAAACAACTAATGATTTTGTATAATAAGTCTCCAGAGAGTCATATTCTTTCTCCTTTCACAGAAAGATGTGGTCAAACCTCCATCCATTTTTTTTTTTCAGTAAAACAATGCATATATGAAACAAAGATATATGAAATCACTTAATAAAGGTTTCAAGGTCTGAGATGTTAGATCATTTGAACTATTTCATATTCTGTACACAAATAACATATAATAATGAAATATACAAAGACCTGGAGTTAGAAAATCAAAATGGAAGAATACACTCAGCATTTTCCAACCTGAAAGAATTAAGAAATAGTCAAGTCTCAATTTACATTACTGAAATATTCTGTGGGCAAAATATTTAATGACACAGGAAGTCACTATTGAAGTCACATTTCATCAAAAGTGAATGAAAGGAATACATAAAGTCGCTTTATGAAACAGAAACAGTCAACATTCAAACATTTCAGGGAGCAACACGTGACCAAGAACTAGTTGTACTGACAGAAGAACTACAAACTGCATTTAAGGCATTGGTGCAAAACAAGATTCCAGGAGTTGATGGAATGTTGATTGAGATGTTTCAATAGAGAGATAAAACACAGAAACTGTTCTTTCATCTATGCCATGAAATTTGGAAGATCAAACCATCCAGTACACTGGAAGATATCCATATGTATGCCCACTCAAAAGAAAACTGACCCAAGAGTATATAGAAATTACTGTACAATATTCATACACAAATAAAATTTTTCTGAAGATAATTCAAAAACAGTTGCAGCAGTGTATTGACAGGGAACTTCCAGAAATTCAGAAGAGGATGTGGAATAAGGGATATCATTGCTGATGTCAGATGGATCAAGGTTGAGCATACCAGAAAGATGTTTACCTGTGTTTCATTGACTATGCAA
>NW_006922040.1:1586812-1611946 GCF_000298275.1 Orycteropus afer afer
AAAAAAAAAAAAACTATTGTAGCAGGAAATCAGTAAGGATCTGCCAGAAATTGTAGCTGGATTCTGAAGAGGACATGGAATGAGGGATAGAATTGTTGATAAGATGAACTTAGCTAAAAGAAGAGAATACCAGGCATATATTTACTGTGTTTTATTGATTATGCAGGGGCAATCAACTGTGTGGATCATAACAAATTATAGACAACAATGCAAATAATGTGAGTTCCATAACAGTTCATTATGCTCATGCAGGATCTATACACAGACCAAGGGGTAGTCATCATTCAAACAGAACAAAGGGATATTGAGTAGTTTAAAATCAGGAAAGGTGTGTGTTAGGGTTGTATATTGCCACCATATTTCTTCACTCTGTATACTGAGTGAGCAATACAAGAAATTGGACTGTATGAATATGAATGTGGCACTAGGATTGGCATACCGATGAAATGCTGATAACACAACTTTGCTTCCTGACAGTAAACAGGACATGAAACCCTTTCTGATGAAAATCAAAGGCTAAAGACTTCATGATAGATTACACTTCAATGTAAAAAAACAAAAACAAAAACACTGCTGTTGAGTCAACTCTGACTCAATGCTCAGTGTAAAGAAAACAAAAATCCTCACAACTGATAATAAGGGATGTGATGACAAAGAAAGGAGAAAGATTGATATTGTGAAGGATTTCATTTTACTTGAATCTGATCAATGCCCATGGAAACAACCATCAAGAATTCAAACAACATAAATACATGTGGGTTTAGATATAATACTCTGTAGCCACTGAAAAGAAGAAATGCAGGCTAGCTTGTTTAGAATGATTTCTTCTATATAAATAAAAATGTTAACACCAAAAAAAAAAAAAAGAAATAAAAAAATCAAACACCGCATTGCATTGGGCAAATTTGCTGCAATGACCTCTTTAAAGTGCTAACAATGCAAATTTTTTACTTTGAGAATTAAGATGAGTCTGCCCCAAGCTTTGGTATTTTCATTCACCTCATATGCATGAAAAAGCTGGACAGTGAATAAGGAAGAAATAATGAATAATGAACAGATGTATTTGAATTATGATTTTGGTAAAGAATATTGAATATACCATACGCTGTCAGAAGAACTAACAAATCTTTCTTAGATTATTATAGCCAGAATTCTCCGTAGAAGCAAGTTTGGCAAGACTTCATTTCAAGTAATTTGGACATGTTGTCAGGAGGAACCAGTTGCTGGAGGACATAATGATTGATAAAGGACATAATGATTGATAAAGTACATAATGAGCTAAGTAGAGGAAGCCCTTCATTGAATTAGAATGACACAAAGACTACAACAATGTGTTCAAACATAGCTATATTTGTAATGATGGTGCAGTCAATATTTCATTGTGTTTTCTTAGGGTTCCTGTGAGTAGGAATTGACTCCATGGCAGGTAACAACAACAACACATGGAATTTCTATTTCAACTGAAACATGTGGATATTCCCCATATATCTATCCAATGTGTCTCTAACTCCTACATTTGTTATAACACCATGTTATGTTTTAATCTCATTCTAACAAACTTATCTTCTTCTTCAAAGAAAGCTCATAAGAGATCATGCATCTTGTTTCCTTTTACATGTCTTCTACTGGTCAAAACTACTGCTGGATGACCATGGATGCCCATCTTTATTCCATATCATGAAGTTATTGTTGGTCATGAGGAAGTGTGCAGATAGCCAGTGAATTCCAAATAAAACCTCACAAAGAAAGAAAGCCATTAGGATCTCAGCTAGATATCCTATTTAATAAGTACATCTCTGTAAAACTCTGTATAGTCTTTACATTCTTGAAAATAGCTATATCTAATTTTTTATTAAAGAAGAAATATTTTTCTGATAAGACTGTGCACTTTTCCCTTACTATCAAAGTGTTTTCAAAGTGGAATGAATAATACAGAGGTGTCTAGTTATATTGAAAAATAGCATAAGTTAAGATATATCGTTTTTCCCCTCTAAAGTGAATATGACTTGAAGCACTTACAGAGGAAGATTAAAGACTACTGTCTGAAGTATGGATTACACCTCAACATAAAGAAAAGAAAAATCCTTACAAATGGGCCAATAAACAGCATCATGATAAATGGAGGAAAGATTGAAGTTGTCAAAGATTTCATAATACTTGGGTCCACAATCAAGACCAATGGAAGAAGCAGTGAAGACATCTGATGACATATTGCACTGGGAAATCTGCAATAAAACACTTCTTTAAAGTGCTGAAGAGCAGAGTTGTCCCTTTGAAGACTAATGTGCACCTAACCCAAGTCATGGTATTTTCAATCACCTCATACACTTGTGAAAGGTGAACAATGAATAAAGAAGATTGAAGAAGAGCTGTTGTTTTTTAGTTGTGGTGTTGTAGAAGAATACTGAAAATACCACGCCAAAAGGATTAACAAATTTTTCCTGGAAGAATTCCAGCCAGAATGCTTCTAGGACACAAGAATGGCCAGACTTCTTCTCAGAATGGAACATTCCCTGGAAAAGGATATCATGCTTGGTAAAGTGGAGGGTCCATGAAAAATGGGAAGTCCCTCAATGAGATGGAATGACACAATGGCTGCAATGATGGGCTCAGGTTTAGCAAGGATTGTGAGGCTGGCACAGAACCAGGCAATGTTTCATTCTTGCTATGAGTGAGAACCAATTCGATAGCACTGAACAATAACAAATGTTGAATTCCACTCCATTAACTGATTTTATTCACCTTTTCCTGGAAAAGAGTCGCACAATATTGGTAAAGGAAATTTGCCAATTTTTCACAAACACAGGCTTTTTAACATAACCAGTAAAGTTTTTTTTTTTCTTTTTAATGTGCATATACCATATTTCAATATTAGTGCCGATGCATCTTAGAGAGAAAACCATGCATACACTACATTAAGAGTAAAAACAAATTTTATAAACCTAAAACACTGATTAAATATTTATTTAATAGTGAGTAAAGGAGCTCTAGTGGTGGAGTGCCAAAGGATTTGACTGCTAACCAGAAGGCTAGTGGTTCAAACTCACTAGCCATTCCTCAGAAGGAAGGTTGGGCAATCTACTTCCATAGTGATACCACCTTGGAAACTCAAGGAGGGGTTGCTATGAGTCGGATCCAACTTGACGGCAGTGAGTTTTTTTTTTTTTTTTTAAAATAGGGTGCTATGGCAAATCAATTATTAACACAATACAATATGAGATACTTGAAATAATGATTACAGTGATGAAAACTGAATCTGAGGCCTGGTCCTCTGTGATCATTCAGGGAAGACATGTATGGTTAAAGAACACAAAGCTTTTTTTTTTTTTTTGGTGTTACAAGCATGTGTTGCTACATTTTGGATGTTATCAGGGTGTTATCACTGGATAAATACTTGGTAACACTTGGATGTTATCACTGCTTAAAATTCTCTGTTATGTTCTTATGGATTGCCAGACATCTTATCTCTTCCTTTCCTTTTGTCTGATATCTGAAGAAATATGTATTTTGTTATTTCAGTCAGTTCACTAACAGAACACTTTTAAAAGTCAAATTATTCTTTTCAAATATAGTACACCCATTTTTTAAAATTATTATTATATATAAGCCATACCAGTGGCCATTACTCTGCTTTACTCTCCCAATTATAATAAGACACCACATAGAAAATCACTATGGAAGTAGATTGCCCAATCTTCCTTCTGAGGAGTGGCTAGTGAGTTTGAACCACCAGCCTTCTGGTTAGCAGTCAAATCCTTTGGCACTGTACCACTAGAGCTCCTTTACTCACTATCTATTCCTCCAATCTGTGCTCCCTATCTATTCCTCCCTGCTGTGCATGGGGTCGCTATGAGTCAGAAACGACTCTCCCTATCTATTCCTCCCTGCTGTGCATGGGGTCGCTATGAGTCAGAAACCACTCTACAGCACCTAATAACAACAACAATTCCTCCAATCATTAAAACAGAAATCAAGGTGTGCATACATATGTCCATGAAAGTGTGTGTGTGTGTGTGTGTGTGTGTGTGTGTGTGTATGAGAGAGAGAGGGAGAGAGAGAATCTCAATGGGATATGATGACTTTCTGGAAAAAAACATATTTTCAAGTGGAAAAAGACGAGTGTGTAAATATAAGTACATGGGTAAACTAGCACAGCTGATCTTATTTTCATAGTTGAGAAGAGAAAAAGGAGATACATGTAGCTAATACCATGTATACTTGCAAAAAAGACAAGGAGGCCACATCTCCTGACCTCCTCTCACCCTGCAAGAGGACAACAGGATCACCATAAGTAACCCAAGGCCTATTTCTACAAGGCCAGACATGCTGCCTCCCTCCAGCCCTTCCTCCCAGAGCACCCACCACTTCTCTCCTGGGTTCAATAATTCACTGCAGTGGCCACACAGAACTCACAGATTATGGGGTTTATTAGGGAAGCACCAGGCTAAAATTCAAGTTCAGGAAAAATGCTCAGTCTCTCTCCCAGCCCACAGTCTCTCTCCTAACAATCTCTCACAGTCTCTCTCCCACAATGAGTGTCCCTCAGTGTCTCACTCAGCAATGCATGTCTCTTGTGTCTCTTTCCCAGCAGCGTGTGTCTCTTTCAGGAGCTTGTGTCTCTTTCAGCCGCATGTCTTTCCCAACCAGCAGTCAGAGACTTCTGCCTCAAGGAGGCCTTCTTTTGAACCTGGCAGAGTGGCTAAACTAAGCAATCATAACATCAGAATTCTAAGCACCTGAGAGAGAGCAGGAACCTCCCAGAACATTGCTTTGTGTTGCTCCCAGCAGAAATACCCCAGGTGGATAACTTTTACGATCAGGAGCTCCTCAGTTGCCCACAGCAAATTCCATCATAGAGTTTACAAACACTTATGGCTAGAAAAGCCACACTAAGTAATTTACTATACCACAACACTCAAACACAAAAGGTGAAACAAGGGATTGATAAGGTGCCAAAACTGTGAAAAAACATCTTATGTCCTGGAGCATAGTCTTTAATATATGAGTAATGGAGGCTAGAACATAGTTTCAAGAATTAGTAATAAGAGCAAATTGTTGTTGTTATTATTATGTGCCATCAAGTTGGACCTGACTCATAGCGACCCCTCCTTGGGTTTCCGAGGCAGTATCACTATGGAAGTATATTGCCCATCCTTCCTTCTGAGGAGTGGCTGGTGGGTTTGAACCACCAGCCTTCTGGTTAGCAGTCAAGTGCCTTAGGCACTATGCTACCAGAGCTCTTAAGAGCAAATTAGAGGGCAAAAATATATAGTGATGGAAGTGATTTTGTGTCCAGCATTATGATGGATATGTTGAATAATTAAATATAAATAAATTAGTTATGTGTAGTATTTGTCTCTGAGAGATCTATGACAAATAATAGTTTAATGAATAATATTCTGTATTTATAAATCATATAAAATTTATTCCATAATATTCTAAATATTTTTAAAATGTAAATTATCAGATACCAGGTGTATGGTGGAAGAGACACTACTATTATATTTTAATATGATAAAATAATTCATGCTTTATGTGACTTTTTCATTGACATATTCAACCAAAGGTTACTTTTTCCAATTTTGTTTGTAGCAATGTTTTCTGAACAGGTTTGACTGATATTTAGTTTTTGTCAGGAAATGAAGTCATAAATATATTCAAGGAATACATTTGTCATGCCTCTTTTGAAAAACAGTAAAGTAAAGGCCTCTCATTAAAAGTTCGAAGTATTTTAGAAGTCTGAATCTATTAAAAAAAAAGGTGATAAAAAACTGCTGCTTACTCAAACTTACATGCAACACAAAGATATAAAAGTTAAGCATAAGTTATTTGTGACATAAAAGTGCCTGTAGCTCTGAGATTCAGGTACAGAATAAAATATAAAAAGAAAATACGTTGATAGATGCCCCATAGCCTCTAGGTTCCCAGAAGTTTAGATCTTGTTTCTTTCTTTATCTTACTTTAAGAATGCCATGTAATATGGTGTTCTGAGGTACAAAAGCCCTGCTGAACTAATGTTTAAATATGTGACTGAGATTTGATAGTCACAGGGTTAATTATGGGGAAAATATAGTACTTACAAGAAAGGTAAAACTGAATTACGTACATGAAATACACTTTCAGTTTTATGATTCCCAAGACACAAAAATAGTTGGTACCTGTATTTTAGTGGCATCCTTGATGTCAAGATCTAGAATAAGGATACACTCAAAGTAACCTTTATATTAAAGGAAACTACCAAGACCAAAGTATCTAAAAAATTGTCTTACTAAGAAAATTCCCTTATGAAAGAAATACAAAAATATGAGCATTTTTTTTGAATGAGTGGGATAGAGACTGAGGTAAAAGAGTCTGTTTTATGCTCAAGTTAATTACTTATTTATGTATATTAAATTTTGTGATCTGTGCCTTCAGAACCATAAGCTGTATTATCCCTAAGGAGATTAATATTTCCAGGCTATTTCATGAAGATGCTAGTTTAGCAAATGGACACAAAAATTAATGATTAGTACTTCTGAAAGAGTAATACCTTGGAAGCTCAATTCTATGATAAATAATTAAGAAAAGGATTGAAAAACCAAGCCCAGTGTCCAGGTTCTCATAAATCCCCATAAAGATAAACCGCTAAAACAGGAACCATATTTCTAAGCTTCTGGGAAGTGAAAATATGAATTGCAGAAGGTTTTAAAATGTAATATTTTAAATCAAGGAAGAAGTGAATAAGGAAGTCAAGTGTCTTTTAAAAATAAGGAAACAAGCCTTAGACTGCAAAATTTTTTCTTTGGTTTATTTTCATGTAATACTACAAAACATTCTATATGACTTTTCAAGGAGATGTACTGAGGGGAAAATAAAATATTTCATCTTTTTTTTTTTTTCCTTCACTTTCCCTGATGGGAGCTCTGGTGGAGTAGTGTCTAAGGCATTTGGCTGTTAACCAGAAGGTTGGTGGTTCAAACCCACCAGCCACTCCTCGGAGAGATGGTGGGTCAATCTACTTCTGTAGATATCACCCTGGAAACCCAAGGAGGGCATGCTAAGAGTCATACCCCACTCAATGGCAGTGAGTTTGGTTTGTTGTTTTGGTAGGGATGATATTTGCATATTTGCTTTTTCAAAGTTTACCATTACAGTGAATAAAAGGGAACATCTATGCAAATTGAATCTGTTGTTGCTATTAGGTGCCATTGAGTCATCTCTGACTCATAGTGACCTCATGTATAGCAGAACAAAATACTGCCTGGTCATGTGCCAGCCCCACAATTATTGTTGCCCATCTTTGCAGTCACTGTGTCTATCCATCTCAGTGAGGGCCTACCCTTTCTTTGTTGTCCCACCACTTTGCCAAGCATGATATCCTTCTCCAGGGAATGGTCCTTTTTGACAACATGACCAAAGTAGGCGAGACAAAATTTGGTCATTCTTGGTTCCAAGGAACATTCTGGCAGCACTTCTTCCAGGATAAATTTATTACTTCTTTTAGCAGTCCATGGTACTTTCAGCGTTCTTCACACCAACACCACAACGAAAAAGCATCAACTCTTCTTTGGTCTTCTTTATTCATTGTCCAGCTCTTACATTCATATGAGGCCACTCCTCAGAGAGAAGATTGGGCAATCTACTTCCGTAGTGATATCACCTTGGAAACCCAAGGGGGGGTGCTATGAATCATATCCCATGATATTGACAGAGACCTTTCAGAAATGCAAGCTGGATTCAGAAGAGGACATGAAACAAGGGATATCATTGCTGATATCAGATGGATCTTGGCTCAAAGCAAAGAATACCAGAAATATGTTTAATTATGTAAATACCATGAATTGTGTCAAGCACACCTTAGTCTTCAAGGAAACATCTTTGCTCTTTAGTACCTGAAAGAGGTCCTTGGCAAACAGATTTGCCCAATGCTATATGATGTCTGATATCTTGACTGCTACTTCCATTGGTATTGATTATAAAACCAAGTAATATGAAGCCTTCGACAGCTTCAATCTTTTCTCCATTTATCATGGTGCTGCTTATTGGTTCCATTGTGAGGATTTTTATTGTCTTTATATTGAGGTGTAATCCATACTGTACACTGTATTCTTCAATCTTCATCAGTAAGTGCCTTAAGTCATCTTTGTTTTTGGCAAGCAAAGTTGTGTCATCAGCATATCACAGGTTGTTAATGATTTTTTTTTTTTTCCAAACTTAATGCCATGTTCTTCTTCATATAGTACAGCTTCTTGGATTATTTGCTCAGCATATAGATTGAATAAGTATGAGGAAAGGATACAACCCTGATGCACTCCATTCTTGATTTTAAGCCATTCAGTGTCCCCTTGTTCTGTTCAAAAGACAGCCTCCTGGTCTATGCAGTTTCCTCCCAGGTACAATTAAGTGTTCTGGACTTCCCAGTCTTCTCAATGTTATCCACAATTATTATCATCCACACAATCAAATGTCTTCACATAGTAAATAAAACACAAGTAAACAACTCTCTGGGATTCTTTACCTTGAGCCAAGATCAATCTGACAACAGGTATGATATCCCTTGTCCTACATCCTCTTCTGAATCCAGTTTGCATCTCTGGAAGTTCCCTGTCAATATACTGCTGCAACTGTTTTTGAATTATCTTCAGTAAAATCTTACTTGCAGGGGATATTAATTATCAAACAATTAATCAATGTGTGATAATTACCACATTCTGTGGGATCACCTTTCTTTAGAATGGGTACAAATATGGATGTCTTCCAGTGAGTTGGCCAGGTAGCTGTCTTCCAAATCTCTTGTCATAACTGAGTGAGTGACTACAGTGAGACATGCACTTGTTGAAACATCTCAATGGGTATTCCATCAATTCCTGGAGACTTTTTCTTTGCCAATTCCTTCAGTGCAGCTTCGACTTCTTTCTTCAGTACCACTGGTCCTTAATCATATGCCACCTCCTGAAATGGAAGAACATGGATTAATTCTTCTTGGTACAGTGATTCTGTGTTTTCCTTCCATGTTTTTTTGATGTTCCCTGCATCATTTAATATATTGCCCATAGAGTCTCTCAATATTGCAACTGGAGACTTAAATTTTTTCCTCAGCTCTTTCAGCTTGAGAAATGCTGAGCATGTTCTTCCTTTTTAGTTTTCTAACTCTAAGTCTTTGGACATTCCATTATAGTAATTGGCTTTGTCTTCTTGAGCTACTCTTTGAAATAATGCATTCAGCTCTTTTATGTTGTCATTTCCTCCATTTTCTTTAGCTACTCTCCTCTCAAGGGCAAGTTTCAGGGTCTCTTCTGTCATCCATTTTTGGTCTTCTTTTCTCTTCTTTTTAGTGACCTCTTGTTTTCTTCATGGATGATGTTCTTGATGTCATCTCATAATTCTTCTGGTTTTCAGTCAATGATGTTCCAATCTATTCTTAAGTGGTCTCTAAATCCAGGAGGGATATATTCAAGATCATATTTTGGCTCTTGTGGACTTGTTTTATTTGTCTTTAATTTCAGGTTGAACTCACACACGAGCAGTTGATGGTCTGTTCCACAATCAGCTCTTGGCCTTGTTTTGACTGAATATACTGAGCTTTTCCATTGTTGCTTCCCTCAGATTCAGTCAGTCTGATTCCTGTGTATTCCATCTGGTGAAGTCCACATGTATAGCCACTGTTTTTGTTATTGAAAAGGGTATTTGCAAGGAATAAGCCATTGGTCTTGTAAAACTCTGTCCTACGATTTCCAGCATTATTTCTTTCACCAAGGTGAAATTTTCCAACTACTGGTGATTCTTTTTTGTTTCCAAATTTGCATTCCAGTCACCAGTGATAATTAACACATCTTGATTGCATGTTTGGTTGATTTCATACTGCAGAAGCTGATAAAAATCTTCAATTTTCTCATGTTTGGCTTTGGTGGTTGGTACATAAATTTGAATAATAGTCATATTAACTGGTCTTCCTTGTAGTCATATGGATATTATCCTATCACTGACAGCATTGTACTGCATGAAAAATCTTGAAACATCCTTCATGATGAAAAATGCCATGCTATTTCCTTCAAACTGCCATTCCCAGCATAGTAGTATATATGGTTGTCTGATTCAAAATGGCCAAAACCAATCCATTTCAGCTCACTAATGCCTACAATATCAATCTTCATTAATTACATTTCATTTTTGACAACTTCCAATTTTTCTAAACTCATACTTCTTACATTCCATGTTCCGATTATTAATGGATGTTTGCAGCTGTTTCTCCTCAATTTGAGTCATGCCATGTCAGCAAATGGAGGTCTCGAGATCTTTACTTCATTCATATCAGTAAGACTGGTTCTACTCTGATGATGCAGCTCTTCCAGTCATATTTTTGGCTTTGGTGGTTGATGCATACTCCTGCACTGTATTGGACAATGTTTCTGGGCTATTCATAAAGTTAAAAGTTGTGCAGTAATGTATCAGACAGTGTTTCTCTGCTATTCATAAAGTTTTCCCTGGCCAATTCTTTGAGAAGTTGATGTTCTCTTCCTTCTTCCTAGTCTGTCCCAGTTTGCACACTGCGCTGAAAACTTGTGCACCATGTGCAACACTGGTGGGAGTGAAACACTGATGGCAAAACTTTAAGCCTCACTGCAACACAACACCACAGCAGGACAAACTGACAGATATGTTTGTTTTCCTTAGCTGTTTGAAACCTCTCCACCCTCCCTTATGTGGATCCTTGCCTCTTTCCTGCCACTTGGGAGAGGGCCCTGAGTCTCTCCCCTTACCTGGATCCTTGCCACTGCTTTTCACTCTGTCCTTGTCCCCATGGCCTTTTCTCTCCTTTGCCCTGCTTTCTTGCCACCGCTTAGGGAATGTGGCCTTGGTCTCTCCCCTTACCTGGTTCCATGCCGCTGCTTCCTCCCTATTTGCTTTAGCTCCTGTCAATTCAAGAGCAAGTATCAGAGTCTATTCTGACATACATTTTTTTTTTCCTTTTCTTCCTTTCCTGTCTTTTTAATGACCTTTTGCTTTTTCATGGATGATAGTCTTGATGTCATCCCACAATTTCTCTGGTTTTCAGTCACTGGTGTTCAATGCATCAAATCTATTCTTTAAATGGTCTCTAAATTTAGGAGGAATAAAATCAAGGTCATAATTTAGCTCTTGTGGGCTTGTTTTAATTGTCTTCAACTTAAACTTCAGCTTGCAAATGAACAGTTGATGGTCTGTTCCACAATCAGCTCCTGGCCTTGTTTTAGCTGAAGATACTAAACTTCTCCATTGCCTCTTACTACAGATGTAGTCAATCTGATTCATGTGTTCTCCATCTGGCATGGATAGCCATGTTTTGTGTTGTTGAAAAAAAAGGTATTTTTAATGAATAAATCATTGGTCTTGCAAAATTCTATTATGAGACAAAGGTTTTGCTTAAGTAAAGGAAATAAATTTGTAGGTTACTGGGGTGGGGATGGAAGGGGAGGGATTAAATTCAGGCTAGCTGAGGGCCACACATTGACATGGGTAAGGGAAGGAATAGTACAGAATGAGTCTGTGACCACCATGATTTCTTTAGGCAATGGGAGGACACCAAATTGTGCACATAAGATATAAATGACAGAGGCTAATATCAGTATATCCACAATACTACATTACAATTAACACCAGACACCAGGCAATAGATAAACACATAAACATCTGAGAAGTTCAGAAGGGGTTCAGTGAACAGGATTATACTCTAGCCCAAGGATAGATTCAGTTGAGGCTAATATTGCACAGATACCAATGATACAGAATACCGACAATCCTTACAGAAACAACAGAAGACAGACATAGACTAATCCCTCACAGACACCCAGATACTGTGAGAGAGATCCAATGGATCTAACAACTCAGGATCATAGTACTGGAGGACACCAGACTCAATTGGCACAACAAAATACATAAAAATCTTGTTCTTCAACCTACATTGATGAATAGAGACTGGGATCTTAAAAGCTATTAAGTGGCCATCTGAGATGCAGTTAATGGTCTCATATCATCAGAAGCAAAGAAGAGTGCAAAACACCAAGGGCATTTGGAAGCAATCAACCCTAGGACATGATGGACATCAAGACCAGAAAAATTAGAAAACTGGAAAACTGCTGTGATTGCTATTTTATGTAAGCTGGATTTGACAGTGGGAACTTCCCTAATTGAACTAAGACCCTTAACTACGATGGGGCTGATTGGACCCTGTGATAGTAGGGGCCAAGTGGCAGCAGTTAATTGACAAAGGCAAGGTGGGCGTGGTTACCATAATGGACAGCAAAGTCAGAACAATAAGCAGAATAGTCTGACTCATGTGGAATTATGGCATTGACTACTTGTGCATGCTGTTCCTGGTCATGAAATACATGGCAAACCTACCAAGTATTTACTTAATCTGTATTGTTGTTGTTGTTGCTATGTGCCATTGAGTCAGACTCAACTCATAGTGAACTCTCCTTGGGTTTCCAAGGCAGTATCACTATGGAAGTAGATCTCCCCACTTTCCTTCAGATTGTATAGAGAAAAGAATTCTAGGTCACATGAACACCAGTCTAGATTTAATCACCAGAATACAGAGTCATGGCCTCTCAGTCAATTCCCAGACTTTAGTCAGTTTACAGACCCACAACCCCTTGAATGAAGGGGCGGCCAGGTCCCTTTGAGGAAGGAGCACACTAAATTGCCAAAAAATTATAATGTCAATCTTTCTCCAAGCCTTCTTCAAAGGGATCTGAGGCCTTTCAGGAGAGTGACTGCTCATTGGGGAAAAGAAAATAAACAGACTTTTCAGGGATTAAAGGACACTGGCTTTGAACTGATACTAATTCCAAGAGACCCAAAGCATCACTATGGCCCACCAGTCAGAGTGGGGGTATATGGAGGTCAAGTTATTGATGAGTCTTATCTAAAGTGAATCTCACAGTGGGTCCAGTGGGACACCGAACACATTGTGTAGTGATTTCCCCTGTTCCAGAATGCATAAATGGAATAGATATACTGAGCAATTGGCAGAATTCCCACATTGGCTCCCTGACATGCGGAATAAGGGCTATTATGGTAGGAAGAGCCAAGTGGAAGCCATCAGAACTGCCTCTATCTAAGAAAATAGTAAACCAAAAGCAATACTACAACCCTGGAGGGGTTGCAGAGATTACTGCCACCATCAAGGACTTGAAGGATGCAGGGATGGTGATTTCTACCACTCCCCATTTAATTCGCCTATTTGGCCTATGCAAAAAATAGATGGATCTTTGAGAATGATAGTAGATTATTGTAAACTTAATAAGGTGGTGAATACCATTTTAGCTGTTCCTGATGTGGTTTCATTGCTTGAACAAATTAGTACATTTCCTGGTACTTGGTATGCAGCTATTGATCTGGCCAATGCCTTCTTTCAATACCAATTTCAAAGGAATTCAGAAGCAGTTTTCCTTCAGCTGGCAAGGCCAACAGTATACTTTCACAGTACTTCCTCAGGGGTATTTCAGCTCCCCAGCACTATGTCATAATTCCGTCTGTAGGAATCTTGATCACTGTCCCTTCCACAAGACATCACACTGGTCCATTATAATGATGACATTATGCTGATTGGTCCTGGTAAGGAAGAATATCAATGGTCCTAGACTTCTTGGTGAGACATATGTGTGCTAGAGGTTGGGAAATTAACCCAACAAAAACTCAGGCACCTTCCACTTCAGTGAAATTTCTAGGGGTCCAATGGTGTGGGGCATGTCAACATATTCCAACTAAAGTAAAGGATAAGTTTTGTATCTGGCTTCCCCCACAACTAAAAAAGAGGCACAACATCTGGTGGACCTCTTTGGATTTTGGAGGCAACATAACCCTCATTTGGGTGTGTTGCTGCCACCAGTTTATCAAATGACACTGAAAGCTGCTAATTTTGAGTGGGGCCCAGAACAACAGAAAGCTCTGCAATAGGTTTAGGCTGCTGTGCAGGCTGCTTTGCCACTTGGCCCATATGATCTGGCTGATCCAATGGTACTTGAAGTGTTGGTAGTAGATAGAGATGGTATTTGGAGTCTCTGGCAGGTCCCTATTGGTGAATTGCAATCAGACCCTTGGTATTATGGAGCAAAAAGCCCTGCCATCCTCTGTAGATAACTACTCTCTTTTTGAGAAACAGCTTTTGGCTCATTACTGGGATTTAGTAGAGATTGAAAGCCTAAACATGGGCCACCAAGTGAACTGGGTATTGTCTGACCCACAGAGTCATAAAGTTGGATGTGCACAGCAGCACTCCATCATTAAATGGAAGTGGTATATTAGAGTTCATGCTCAAGCAGTACCTGAAGGCATAAGTTGCCTGAGGAAGTGGCCCAAATGCCTATGGTCTCCACCAGTCTCATTACTTTCTCTCCCTGTCTGCACCTCGTGGGGAGTTCCTTATGATCAGTGGACTGAGGAAGAGAAAACTCATGCCTGGTTCATAGATGGTTCTGAACAATATGCAGGCACCACTCGAAAGTGGACAGCAGTGGCACTGCAGCCCCTTTCTGAAACTTCCTTGAAGGACAGTGGTGAAGGGAAATCCTCCCAATGGGCAGAATTTTGAGCCATGCATATTACTGTTCACTTTGCATGACATAAGAAATGGCCATATGTGTGACTATATATGGATTCATGGGCTGTGGCTAATGGCTTGGGTGGATGGTCTGGGACTTGGAAGGAGGAGAATGACTGGAAATTTGGTGACAAGGTTGTATATGGAAGAGGTAAGTGGATAGATCTCTCTGACTGGGCCAAAGGAGTAAAGATATTTGTGTCTCAAGTGAATGCCCACCATAAGGTAACCTCAGCAGAGGAGGACTTTAACAATCAGGTGGATAGGATGACAGGTTCAGTGGAAGCCAGCTACTCCAGTCATTGCTCAATGGGCTCATGAACAAAGTGGTCATGGTGGCAGGGATGGTGGTTATGTATGGGCTCAGCAACACAACATGGATTCCCACTTACCAAGGCTGATTTGGCTACTGCCACTGCTGAGTGCCCAATCTGCCAGCAGCAGAGATCAACACTGTGTCCATGATATTGAATCATTATTCGGGGTGATCAGACAGCAACCTGGTAGCAGGTTGATTACATTGGACCACTTCCATCATAGAAAGGACAGCGTTTTGTTCTTACTGGAATAGATACTTATTCTGGATATGGATTCACCTTCCCTGCACACAATGCTTCTGCCAAAACTACCATCCATGAACTTAGAAAATGCCTTATCCATCATCCTGGTATCCCACACAGCATTGCTTCAGATCAAGGGACTCATTTCACAGCCAATGAAGTGCGGCAATGGGCCTATGCTCATGGAATTCACTGGTCTTACCATGTTCCCCATCATCCTGAAGCAGCTGGCTTGATAGAACTATGGAATGGCTTACTGAAAACACAATTACAGCACCACCTAGGTGGCAATACCTTGAAGGGTTGGGGCAGTGTTCTCCAGGAGGCTGTATATGCTTTAAACCAGCATCCAATATATGGTTATGTTTCTCCAATAGCCAGAATTCATGGGTCCAGGAACTAAGGGGTGGAAATGGGAGTGGTACCACTCACTATTACCCCTAGTAACCCACTCAAATTTTTTTTTTTTTTTTTTTTGCTTTTTATCCCTGCTACCCTATGCTCTGTAGGTCTGGAGATCTTAGTCCCAAAAGGAGGAACACTCACCTGGAGACACAATATTGATTGCTTTAAACTTGAAATTAAGAATGCCACCAGTCATTTTGGCTTCCTCATGCTCTGGATCAACAGACAAAGAAGGGCATTACTGTGCTATCTGGTGTGATAGATCCTGATTACCAAGGGAAAATTGGATTGACATTACATAATGGAGGTAAAGAAGAATATGTCTGGAATACAGGAGATTTTTCAGGATGTCTCCTAGTATTACTATGCCCTGTGATTAAAGTCAATGGAAAACTATAGCAATTCAATTCTGATATGACTACTAATGGCCCAGATCCTTCAGGAATGAAGATTTGGGTCACTCCACCAGGCAAAGAACCATGACCAGCTGAGGTGCTTGCTGAGGGCAAGGGAAATACAGATTGGTTGTTGGATAAGGTAGTTCTGAATATCAGCTAT
Organism: Orycteropus afer afer; assembly: GCF_000298275.1. Classification (NCBI taxonomy): domain Eukaryota; kingdom Metazoa; phylum Chordata; class Mammalia; order Tubulidentata; family Orycteropodidae; genus Orycteropus; species Orycteropus afer. The sequence goes on from NW_006922040.1 coordinate 1,602,899, forward strand.
GACCATGTGACCAGTTGCATAAATGAGGACTGTGTTTGTTTTATTTTTTCATCATATAAGTGCATCAAGATTTTTGTTTCCTTCTGTTATGAAGTGTGAAATGTAAATTAAGTTAATGCATTTAGGTTGTACTTGTGTTAGTGTATCATGTTAGGCACAAATATGACTTTATAATTGGCCTTAATTAGTAATTATATATGTTTAAGAATATGTGTACAACTGCCCAGTTGACAAGGGGTGGACTGTGATAGTTGGAGCTGTGTGTCAACTTGGCTGGACCACATTTCTGTGTGGTTTAAGCAATTGTGGTGTGGGTTGTTCCAATGATGGAATCAGATGTATGTGCTTTGAGCAGCCAATCCATTGAAAGGGAGTTTCCCAAGGAGTGTGCCTTATTCCAGTATATTTATGGACATCCTGGGAAAAGAGACAATCTTCTGTGAATTGGGATTCTGTTGTGTTGCCTACAACTGTCCGTGAGCAAACAATCCACCATTCATCCTGGAGATCTTGGATTCATCATTTGTTGGCGTCAACAGCCAGTATACTGCATGCCAACCTTGAGATCCTAAGTCCCTGAGCTGCATGAGTCAGGAAAAGCTGCCAGCTTGATGTTTGATCCAAAATCTTTGGGTTTGGCAGCTTCTATACGTGTATGAGACATTTTCCTAAGATAAATTTCTCTTTATATATATAAGCTTTACTCATTTTGTTTCTCTAGAGCACTCAATCTAACACATTGCCATTGAATAATATCCAAGTCATAGTGACCTTATGTACAACAGAATGAAACACTACAATGTTGCAGTGTTGTAGTGTAGTTGTCTTTGTCAACTTCAATTTTTTCTATAACAACCATGATGCTGCTTATTAGCCCAGTTATGATGATTTTTATTTTCTATATATTGAGGTGTAATCCATACTGCAGACTGTAAGCTTAATCTTCATCAATAAGTGCTTCAAGTCATCCTCATTTTCAGCAAGCAAAGTTGTGTCATCTGCAAAAATCAAGTTGTTAATGAGTCTTCCTCCAATCCTGAAGACTTGTTCTTCTTCATATAGTTCAACTTCTTGGATTATTTGCTCTACATACAAATTGAATAAGTATTGTGAAAGGATACAATCCTAACACACTCCCTTCCTGATTTTGAACCATGCAGTGTTCCCTTTTTGTGTTTGAACAACAGCCTCCTGGTCTATGTACAGGTCCCTCATGAGTACAATTAAGTGTCCTGGAATTCCCATTTTTCTCAATGTTACCCATTATTTGTTAGGATCTGCATGATCAAATGCTTTTGCATAGTCAACAAAACACGAGTAAACATTTTTATGGAACTGTTTGCTTTGAGCCTAGATCCATCTGACATCAGCTATGGTATCCTGCACTCCTCTCCCCTTGTGAATCCAGTTTGCATATCCAGAAGTTCTCTGACAATAACACTGCAGCAACCATTTTTGAATTATCTTCAGTAAGATTTTACTTACATGTGTTATCAATGATATTGTTCAATAATTTCCACATTCTGTGGGATCACTTTTCTTCAGAATAGGTCTAAATATGGATCTCTTCTGGCCAGTTGGCCAGGTAACTGTCTTCCAAATCTCTTGGCATAGTCAAGTAAGTGTCTTCAGTGCAGCATCTGTTTGCTGAAACATCTCAATGGGTATTCCATCAATACCCAGAGCCTTGTTCTCTGCCAATTCCTTCAGTGCAACTTTGACTTCGTCTTTGGTTCTTGATCATATGCTACTTCCTGAAATGATGATCATTTATCAATTTTTTTTGGTATAGTGACTTTATGTATTCTATCCATCTTCTTTTGATGTTTCCTGCATCATTCAACATATTGTTCATGGAATCTTTCAGTGTTGCAATACAAGGCTTAAACTATTTCCTCAGTTCTTTCAGCTTGAAAAATGCCAAGCATGTTCTTTCCCTTTTGTTTTTCCAACTCCATGACATTGCACATTTCATTATAATAATTGACTGTGTCTTCTTAAGCTGCTTTTTGAAATCTTCTGTTCATCTCTTTTATCTTGTTGATTCTTCCACCCACTTTAACTATTATCCATTCAAGAGCAAATTTAGGGTCTCTTCTGATATCCCTTTTGGTCTTTTCTTCCTTTCCTGTCTTTTTAATGACCTTTTGCTTTCTTCATGGATGATGCTCTTGATGTCATCCTACACTTCCTCTGGTTTTCACTCATTGGTATTCAATTCATAAAATCTATTCTTTAGAAAGTCTCTAAATTCAGGAGAGATATAATCAAGGTCATATTTTGGCTCTTATGGATTTCTTTTAATTGTCTTCAGCTTCAACTTGAACTTGCATATGAGCAGTTGATTGTCTGTTCTACAGTGAGCTCCTGATCTTGTTATGGCTGAATATATTGAGCTTCTCCAACACCTCTTGCCACAAATGTAGTCAATCTGATTCCTGTGTACTCCTTCTGGTGAAGTTCCCATGTATAGCTGTTGTTTGTGTTGTTGAAAAAGGTATTTGCAAAGAATAAGTCAATGGTCTTGCAAAATTGTATCATGTGATCTCCAGCATCACATGTATCACCAAGACCATGTTTTCCAGCTCCCAGTGATTCTTGTTTGTTTCCAACTTTTGCATTCCAATCACCAGTGATATTTAACACATCTTGATTGCATGTTCAAGACTGCAGAAGTTGGTAAATATATTTAATTTCTTCATCTTTGGCTTTGTTGGTTGGTGCATAACTTTGAATAATAGTAGTATTAACTGGTCTTCCTTGTAGTCATATGGATATTATCCTATCACTGACATGCCCACCGTGGGTAATCCTGCTGGCACTTGAAAGAGGCAGAGCCTCCAGCCTCACAGCTACACTCAAGCCACCACAGTATGACAAAATGACAGCCCAGTCTGTCTCCCTTAGCTGTTCCAAAATACTCTGCTTGCTTACCTAGCCCACCCCCAGAGTGCAAACACCCACCTTCCACTGATCCTGGGGCAGCTCCATGAAATTAAACACCCATCATTTGCTGGTCCACAGCTGGTTTACTTACAAGTTGAATACTTATGGTAAAAAGATACAGTCCTGATGCACACCTTTCCTGATTTTGAATCACATGGTGTTCCATTGCCCTGTTCAAATGAACACTTCTTGATCTATGTATAGGTTCTTAATGAGCACAATTAAATGTTCTGTCATTCCCATTATTCACAGTGTTATCAATAATTTGTTACGATCTGCAGTCAATGTCTTTGCATAGTAAATAAAACATAGGTGCACATTTTTCTGGTTTTCTTTGCTTTCAGCCAAGATCTATCTGACATCAGCAATCATATATGTTATTCCTCCACACCCGCTGAATTTGGCTTGAATTTCTGACATTTTTATGTTTATGTACTGCAAGAACAATTTTTTAATTTAATATCTTGCCTGCAATACACCATATCTATCATTTCTGAGTCTGTCTCTAGTCTGATTTATCTCTTAATTATCAGTTAACTTTTCTAGTTTGTTCAAAAATGAAGGGTAGACCATGATGATTTTTCAAGAGTTAAATCTGTTTAATATGAATATGAAAAACACTAGGAAAATCATGAATTTTGTAATTATGTTTGTATATAACTATAAAATGAATCTATGATACACAATTAAATAAATTTATATTTTCATTATTAATATTTTTCAATATCTGTGTTGATATGTCCTATTGCTCTGCATTTACCTACATAATAACTTGATTGCAAATCTGGTGATGTAGTGGTTAAAGTGCTCAGCCACTAACCCAAAGGTTGGTGGTTTAAACCCACCAGCCTCTCTGTAGGAAGAAAATTCTGGCAGTCTACTTCCATTGATATTTATAGCCTTGACTCAATGGCAATGAGTTTTGTTGTTGTTGTTGTTTGTTTGTTTTGTGACAGGGTGTTTTTAAGCATTTTTGTTTCTCTGTCTATAATATGAAACCTAGATTGTAGCTTGTTGGATATTCACTGAATGAATGAACAAATTAACAATAGATGAATAATTTAGTGTTATTTGGTTAGTCAAAAACTCTCATTCACTGCCGTCGAGTCAGACCCGACTCGTAACGACTCTTCCTTGGGTTTCCGAGATGGTATCACTACAGAAGTAAATTGCCCAACCTTCCTTTCGAGGAGTGGCTGGTGGGTTTGCAGCCTTCTAGTTATCAGTCAAATGTCTTAGGCACTATGCCACCAGAGCTCCCTGATTCATATGGCTGTTAATAATATGTTTTATGGGAAATACCCAGAGAACAACAATCTCGGTAAACTGTCATCATTGAATAAAGAAGCCTTTCAATGAGAACAATTTGCAAAGTGATTGCAAATATGGGCTAAAATATAGCAACAATTGTGAGGATGGTGCAGGAGTACTGAGCAGTGTTAAGTTCTGTTGTATTTAGGGTCACTATGGGTTGAAACTGACTCAGTGTCACTTAACAGCAAAATATCTATATATGCATTTCTGTATATATAATTATGAGTTCAGAAGCTATATGGTGTTCATATAACATCCAGCTATTTATGATTATTTTATTTAGCATACTTCTATTATCAATTTACACTTTGCAAATTGGTGTATATATATATATATATATATATATATATATATATACACACACACACACACACACTAATTATATTCATGTAAATTTGTCCACACACAAATGTAACAAAATTGTATGCACAAATGTGTATGAGAACATAAAATTACTTCACCTTTTCAATATAATTGTTACAAGAAAATGCCACAGAAATCAATCCAATTTGACTTATGAAATATGATTTATGATTCTACTTAATCCATTATGAAAACATAATTTAATTGTGAATAAGGAAAATACATTTTTCACATCTTTGTCTTAAAATGAAAATGAATTGTTAAAATAAATAAAATTTTTTCATGATGTTAACAAATATAGGTCATAACAGGAAGTGTGCACTTTTTTTATAATGCTATATTGAAAAATATTATAAAAATATAAAACAAACATTTATAACCTTATTTGACAAAATTTTAAAAAATGAATTACATTCTGATTTGTAAAACAATTCAATAATGAAACTTTATTTTAATATTTTGAAATTTTATTTCCAAAATTTTATTGGCAAGTTATGTTGATAACATTATAGAAGGATTGCTGGTTGTTGTTGTTGTTATTTGCCAGAGTTGGACCAATTCATAATGACCTCTCCTTGGGTTTCTGAGGGTGCATCCCTGCAGAAGTATATTGCCCAACCTTCCTTCTGTGGAGTGGCTGGTGGGTTTGAACTGCCAGCCTTTGGGTTAGCAATCAAGTGCCTTAGGTACTATGCTGTCAGAGCTCCCAGATGGTCCACTGTTAACCAAAACATTGGCCATTAAAACCCACCTAGTGACTCTATGAGAGACCTAATATTCTGTTTCTATAAAGATTGCAACCAAGAAAATTCTATGAGATAATTGACTCTGTCACATGAGTTTGCTGTGACCCAAAACCAACTCAATGGCATCTAAAAATAAAACAACATAAACAATTATTTTGCATGAATTTTTGTAGCACAATTAAAAGTAGATTATTTTTTTAATGTATCCAATGAATTAATCAAATTTGCAAAGAATAATTCCTCAAGGAATATTATTTCAAATTCCAAAAGTCCCTTTTATAAATTTTTTTAAGAGTTTGTTTTACATTCAACAAAACACGTACATTTAGTGTTATTCCCCATTCATCATGTACAACCCTAACCCAGTCTCCTCCCTTCCCTAACCTATAACCTTCCCCCTGTGCCCCTCATATTTATGCACTCCTATTTGCCCTGCATTTCCTCAGTTTGAATGTTGGTCCTCTAGTGTCCCATAGTCTATTGCTCTAAGGGTTTTAGTACCATAGAGTATGTGGGTGTGGCATCCTGGGCTGAGTGGTCTGCATGTACATCCTGTTAACTATTGGGCTGAGAGCCCACCCCTGGGGGTCAGTTTTATTCCAGGTGCAGAATGTATTCCAAGGCCATAGTATTGGGAGTCTCACCAGATTTCATCTGACCAGTAATTCTAGTCATTATTGAATTTTTGGATCTTGTTCCACATTTTCCCTCCCACTCTATCCAGGATCTCCAGATTTAATCCTTTCCTGAGTGGTTGGCATTGGTAGCTGAGCACCATCTAATTTTTCTGGTCTTGAGGTCCATTGTATCCTAGGGCTGATTACTTCTAAATGCCCCCCCCTTTTTTTTTTTTTTTTGCTTTCTTCTTCACTTCCGATGCTAGGAGACCATTAGCTGCATCAAAGATGGCCGCTTGAAAGCTTTTAAGACCCAGTCATTACTGGTCAATGTAGGATGTGGAGTGATGCTTTTATGACTTTTGTTGTGCCAATTGAGTCTGGTTTCCCCCAGTACTATGGTCCTGATGCAGTAGATCTGTTGGATCTCTCTCCCATAGTGTCTTATTGTCTGTGAGGGATTACTCTGTGTCTGTCTTCTACTGGTTTTGTAATGACTACAGGTATTTTGTATCACTGGTGTTTGTCCAAGATTAGCCTCAGCTGAATCTATCCTTGGTCTAGAGTATACTTCTGTTCACTAACCCCGTCTGATCATCTCAGGTGTTTATGTGTTTATCTGTATAGTCTAGTGTTTGGTGTTAAGGACAATGCAGTTTTGTGGACACACTAGTTGGTATTAGTATCTGTTGTCTATCTCTTGTGTGCATAATTTGGTGTCCTCCCATTTCCCAATGTTATCATGGTAGTCATATATCCTTCCCATATATCCCTCACCCTACCCATGCCAGCATGTAGGCCCCAACTAGCCCAAAATTAATTACTCCTCTTCCCTCCCCATCCCAGTAACCTACTAGTGAGTTCCCTTTCCCAAGCAAACTCTTCTCTGTCTTTTTACAGTAATGGGCTCATACAGTACTTGTCTTTCTGTGAACAACTTTCCCAGACATGTCTCACCTACAGAGCAGAATGTTTATCTCTCTCCACTGGGATGTCAGGTCCACTGAAGAGAGGGATATTTGTTTATGTTTCAACATTATCCCCAGAACTTAGAATGTTTGGAAAATAATGGACACTCAATGAGTATTTGTAAACTGAAAAAATTAATGAACTATTAGTTAATTAGCTAATAAATCCTTACCAAAGTCCATTGTTTTTTATATGAACTGATCTCCTTGACTGATTTATATTTTCACTAGCAGCTAAGAACAGTTTTATTAAATTTCAAATATTTGCAATTTTATTTTTCAATGAATGCATACTGCATTATCTTATGTAACAAATTCAAACCAAAGACAGATTCTAAAAGATGGACAGAAAACAAAACATTATTATAATGGAACTTTTTGGGATGTAAAGTTATTTGCCAGTAATGCACATTTTGTGAAATGGAATGATGATTGAGAGAGGAATAACTGTTGAACGGCCAATTCTATTACAGATATTTTCATTCAATACAAACTTCTTTTTCTATACACAGACGTATAATTAGATATTTGGTTAATGAATACTGTGTTTTTGTGACCATTCCTGTATACCAAGATCCTATTCTCTTGAAGTAAATGTAAAGACTAGAAAGAAAATCTTGGAAATGTACTTATGAAATTAGCCATTGAAAACTCTATGAAACACAATAGACTATTATCTAATTCAGTGCTTGAATATAAAGCTCCTAGGTTGGAAGGCACTCAAAGTGCACAGTAGTCACAACAATAAATGTAAGCTTAGAAACAATCTTGACTTTCTTGAGGACACAAGACTGGGCAACTCTTCTGTTGTACAGTAGGATGCCAAAAGTCAGAGCTGACTGGAGGGCAGTTAACAACAATAAAAGATAGCTTGATAGACAAATAATTAAATAGAAATATTCCAGAGAGAGAGAGAGGTAGGAAGACAGAAAGGTATAGAGGTAGATAGATGGATGCATGAATAGATGCAGACAGATGTATATGCATATTTATATGCATGCATATATCTATATTTATATATGTCATTGTGTGTATGCTGCCACCATTTGGCATATAAAACTTGATTATATCCAGCACATCCAAAAAGCTTAGATATGTTTTAAACATACACTATGCTGAAGGGCTACTGATATCACTGATGGTTGGATAACTGTTCAACTTAAGCAGATTTCCTTATAATGGACTTTGGAGTAATTTAACATGTAATAGCTGTGTTGTTTTACTTAGTAACTGGAACTTAATAGAGGGATTGTGAGAGTATTTGACTTGTTTCTGTGCAATATTTATTTTTAAAGTATAAATTTTTGAAAAATTATTCACTGCTTAATAAATTGCATCTTTTCTACAAACACTTCCTCATACTTTGCTTTTCAGAATCCTCCAATGATATTACTGCTTTAAAAATGACTATACTTTTAAGGAGTTCCAGTAAAATGGTGGAATATGCAGAGAAACTACACAGACCCTTTTCAACAAAAGAAAGGAAAACCAATTAACACAGATACAAAAGACAATCATAGAGCCCTGAGCTTTGAAAAGAAAGATACAGAAGTGGACTAACTCCAACTAGTAGAAGAAACTGTATGAAAACACCAAAAGAAGAGACATATGGATCTGTGGTCTGTCAGTGATCTTGGCAAGGATAGCTTGGATATTGCCAAGTGGTGTTAGGACCTGATATTTAACCTAAAAATCAGCTCTACTAGACAGGGACTGCACGTAGGAGTGCACTAGTGGCTGGTGAATAAAAGTGGAAGCAGCCAAGAGGAAAGAAGGCTGAGCTGTGGACTTTTCCCTGTCCAGAGGGCACAGCCAATTTGAGTGTTTACAAGCAGATGGACTATTTTGGATATTTAAAGCAACAGCATTCTTCCAGATACCAGGGACTTAATAACGGGCTCTACTTGCTGGAACCAAAAGGACATTCAGGACACAAACGACTGGAAAGGCACAATATAACTCTTGTTACTTCTATACCCCCATCCTCTTGGTGAACAGAGGTGCAGCTATCCTTCACTCCCACCCATCTTCTGGGCAAGCAGAAATTCCATACCAGGCTCAGGAGGAAGATTGGACAATCTACTTCCATAGTGA
>NW_006922040.1:1612266-1639742 GCF_000298275.1 Orycteropus afer afer
TTTTTTTTTTTTTTTCTTTTAATGATAGTTCCTGTGTGCTTATGTGTTTCTTTTGTTAGTTTGCTTTTACTTTTTTGATGGCTTTTAAATTGATGTTTTTGTCTAACTGAGTGGGAGACAGCAACAGTGCTCATATGAGGCAACTATACCCACACCCATGCAGCTCCACTTATTGAGTGAGGATGACTACTTTCTTCTCCATGACCTGGCCAATGATAATAAACCACCAAGAAGAGCTAGATACACCCTTAGCTGCATTTAACACATAATTAACAGAGATCTGAATACAAAAATATGGCAATGTCTCGAGACAACAGACCACCATAGTCCACATAGCAAGATAAAGTGGTAGAAACAAGGGAACAAGATACAGACCCAAAACACATCCCTGAGGAAGAAATAACATTGGAACTCCCTGATAAGGAATTCAAAAAATTATACTTAGGTATCTTCAAAGGATTGAGAGACAGATCAAGAAAAACACTGAAAAAAATTAAGGAAAACATAAACAAATCCCTAGAACAATTTCGGAAGAAAATACAAGAACAAAATGACAAAATAAATGAAAAATTAGAAATGATACAAAATCTACAGATAGCAATCCAGAAGATTAACACTAAATTTTCAGAAATAGATAACACATTGAAAGGGCAAAGGAGTAGAATTGAATCAGTGGAAGACAGAATTAATGAGACTGAAGAAAAATAACTGAATACTTCTTTGGAAAGGGATCAATCACATAACAAGATCAAAACAAACTGAAGAAAGCCTAAGGTTCATGTGGGATATCATCAAAATAAATAACCTATATATAAACAGAATTTCAGAAAAGGAAAAGAAAAAACAACCACTGAGAAAATTGTCAAGGATTTGTTGGAAGAGAACTTCCCTGATATGCTGAAAGATGAGAATATATCAATTTAGGAAGTCCAATGAAACCTAAACAGGATAGATCTGATCAAATTGACTTTAGAACAAAAACCACCGTATGAAAAAAGGAAGGACATTACAAAATGGTTAAAGGATCAGTTGAATAAGAAGATATAAATATAATAAATATCTAAGGACTCAATGAAAGAGCCCCAAAATACATAAATCAGACTTTAAAACAGTTGAAAAGGCAAACAGATGACTCCACAGTCATTGTGGGATACTTAATACACTACTTTCAATGAAACATAAAACAACTGGAAAGAAGCTCAGCAAAAATGCAGAACAGCTAAATAATACAATCCACCAACTTGACCTTATAGACATCTACAGAGCACTGCACCCAACAAAAGCACAATATAAATTCTCTTCCAGTGTATAGAGAACATTCTCCATGATCAACCATATGTTAAGCCAGAAAGAAAGCCTTAAACAATTTATAAACATTGAAATATTGCAAAGCATCTTCTCAAACCACAATGCTATTAAATTAGAAATCAACAATAGGAAGATCAAAAGAAAAAGAGCAAACACATGGAAATTGAACAACACCTGCCTCAAAAAGAACTGGGTAATAGAAGAAATAAAAAATGAAATTAAAAAAAAAAAATCCTTCAATCAAATGAGAATGGAAACACAAAATACCAAAATGTTTGAGACATAGCAAAAGCACTGTTCAGAGGCCAATTTGTAGCAATAAATGCTGACATAAAAAAAAAGAAGAAAGAGCCAAAATCAACATTTTAACCAAACATCTCCAACAATTAAAAAAAGAGCATCAAATAAAGCCTAGTCACCAGAAGAAAAGAAGTAAAAAAGATTCAAGCAGAAATCAATGAAACAGAAAATAGAAAGACAGTAGAAAAAATCTACAAGACTAGAAGTTGGTTTTTTTAAAAAGATTAATAAAATCAACAAACCATTTGCAGTTAACAAAGAAAAGGGAGAGAATACAATTATTACGTGTATGAAATGAAATGGATGACATCACAACAGAACTGAAATGAAAAGGATAATATCAGGATATCCAGAAGAATTGTACTCCAATAAATTTGAAAATATGGAAGCAATTGGCAGATTTCTAGAAACATAGTACATACCTAAACTAACACAGACTAAAGTGGAAAAGGTGAACAGACCCATAACAAAAGAAGATATTGAACAGGTCATAAAAATAACCAACAAAAATAAATCTTGGCCCAGATGGTTTCACTGAAGAATTCCACAAAACATTCAGAGAAGAACTGACACCATTCCTACTCAAACTATTTCCAAACATACAGAGGGATGGAATCCTCCCAAACTCATTTTACGAAGCAAGCATGACCTTGATACTAAAAGCAAGCAAAGATATCACTAAAAAGGAAAACTGTTGTTGTTTTGTTGTTGTTATGTGCCGTCGAGTCAGCCCCGACTACAGACCAATATTCTTTGTGAACATGGATGTAAAAATCTTCAACAAAATCCTAGCCAATAGATTCCAACATATTAAGAAAATCATTCATTATGACCAAGTGGTGTTCATATCCAGTATGCAAGTATGATTCAACATTAGAAAAACAATCAACAACATCCACCACATAAAAAAAAAAGGACAAGAATCACATGATAATATCAATCGATGCAGAAAAGACATTTGATAGAATCCAACACCCATGCCTGATAAAAACTCTCAGCAAAATAGGAATAGAAGGGACATTCCTCGACATAATAAAGGGCATCTATGCAAAACCAACAGCCAACTTTACTCTCAGTGGAGAGAGACTGAAACCATTCCCCATGAGAACAGGAACCAGGCAAGGATGCACTTTCTCATAATTTCCATTCAACATTATATTGGAAGTCCTAGCCAGGGAAATAAGGCAAGAAAGTGAAATCAAAGACATCCAAATTGATGAAGAAGAGGTCAAACTATCCCTATTTGCTTATGATATGATCCTATAACTAGAAAACCCAAGACACTCGGTAAAAAAATGTAATGGAATTAATTGAGAGATTTAGCATAGTTGCAGAATGCAACATCAACATCCAAAATCAGGTGAATTCCTCTACACCAGCAAAGAGATTGCTGAAAATGGAATAAGTAAATCAATACCATTTACAATAGCTACTAAAAAATAAAATACTTGGGAATAAATCTTACCAGGGACACAAAAGACCTGTACAAAGAAAACTATAAAAGACTGCTTCAAGAAACCAGAAGAGATCTACATAAATGGAAGAATATACCATGCTCATGGATACGATGATTGAACATTGTGAAAATATCAATTCTACCCAGAGCAATCTATAAATTCAATGCAATCCTAATCCAGATCCCATCAACATTTTTTTTAAGGATATGGAAAAAGCAATCACTAACTTTATATGGAAAGGAAAGCGATCTTGGATAACAAAGCACTATTGAAGAAGAAAAAAGTAGGAGGTTTCTACTGCTGGATCTCAAAACCTACTATATAGCTATGGTAGTCAAAACCGCCTGGTATTGTTACAACGACAGGCACATGGACCAAAGGAATAGAATTGAGAACCCAGAAATAGATCAATTGACCTATGTCAGGTGATCTTTGGTAATGGGCCAAAACTCATTAAATGGTAAGAGATTGTCTGTTTAACAAATTGGGCTGACAAAACTGGATATTCATTTGCAGAAAAAAGAAACAAGATTCATACCTCACATCATGCACAAAAACGAACTCCAGATGGATCAAAGACTTAAATATGAAGCCTAAAACTATCAAGTTCCTCAAGGCAAAATTAGGGGCAAATTTAGGGACCCTAATATATGGCACAAATAGGCTATCAAGCATAACCTAAAATGCACAAACAACAGAAGAGAAACTAGGTGAATGGGACCTTCTGAAAATTAATTTTTTTATGTGCTTCCAAAGACTTCTCCAAAAGAGTCAAAAGAGAACTTACTGACTGGGAAAAAATAATTGGTAATGACATATCTGACAAGGGATTTATCTCTGGAATTTATAGAAAACTACAACACCTCAAAAGCAACAAAAAAGGATAAATAATCCAATTCAAAAATGGGCAAAAGTCATGAATAGACACTTCACCAAAGAGGATATGTAGGCGGCCAACAAACATATGAAGAAATGTTCATGATCATTAACCATTAGAGAGTTGCAAATCAAAACAACAATGAGATACAATCTTGTCCCAGTCCTAGTAGCAAAGTTCAACAAGACAGAAAATAACAAATGCTGGTGAGGATGCAGAGAAATTTGGATGCTCATCCATTTCTGGTGGGACTGTCAAATGATACAACTGTGGAAAGCAGTATGGTGATTCCTTAAAAAGTTGGAATTAGTAATACCATTTGACTCAGCCATTTCATTACCAGACATATATCCTAAAGAAATGAGAGCCAGGACAAGAGCAGATATATGCACACCCATGTTCACCGCAGCATGATTTAAAATAGCCAAAAGATGGAAATGATTCAAAAATAGGCAAAAGGTGCCCATCAACAGAAGAATGGATAACCAAACTATGGAATGGAATACTCTGCAAACCTAAAGAATAATGTAGAATCAGCAAAACACCACATAACATGGATGAACTTTGAGGACATTATGCTGAGTGAAATAAGTCAATCACAGAAGCACAACTATTGTATCAGTCTGTTATTGTAAAAAGTCAAGGAAAAGTTTGTATATGGAAGGAAATTCTCTTTGTTGGCTACCAGAGGTGGAAGGGGAGGGGAGGGAACATTGTAAGGTAGAGAAAAATATTGATTTGGGTGAAAAGAAAGGTAATGTACCAATTGTGAGTGATCAACATGGTGACATTGAGGAAGAGCAAGTGACAGAGAGGTGCATGGAAGGTGCAAACAATAAAGATGAACCCTTTTGTACATACAGCACTGCATTGTCAATGAAGGCAAACATTGACATATGGGTGGATAGATGGTGAACAAGCTGAAGTATTAGGTATGTATATGCAGGGGGGATTATGCCCAGAACCACTTACAGGGTTGAAAGACAATGTTTCTACAAGTGTATTGGTATGTTCTGTAAGAATTCCCAGGTATATAGTAGAGCTGACAAGGGACAAAATTGTAGTCACTTCTTGGCCATAGCCTGCTACCCAGAGGGAACAAGTAGTTGAGCATGTGGGCATGGGACCATAATCACAGGAGACATCAAGCTCAATTGGTATAGCATACTACACAAAAACATCGTTCCACTTTCTACTTTCATGAGTAGTGACTGGGATCTTAAAAGCTTGCAAGCAGCCATCTAGATGCAATGATGAGTCTCTCCTCATTCAGCACAAAGAATAACGAAGTAAACCAAAGATTCATGGAAACAATTAGTCCAAGGGATTGATACACCATGAGATTCTCAGCCTATATGACTATGAGACCAGAAGAACTATGTTTACCTTGCTACCACTGTCAAGCCCTCAGAGTGGGATCTATGTAGAAGATACTGGATAAAGTGGGGGAACAATATGGAACAAAATTCAAAATCATTGAAAAAAAAAAAAAAGGATTAGGTTTGCTGGTAAAGCCTGGTGGAAACCCTGAGACTATTACCCCTAGCTGCCCTTCAGGTCTGGAATTGAACCCACTCCTGTGGCTTCCAGCCAAACAAAAGATAGGCATATGAGCTGAACATTTACATTAGGTAGGAGCTCTGGTAGCATAGTGGCTAAGGCACTTGACTGCTAACCAGAAGGCTGGCGGTTCAAACCCACCAGCCACTCCTCGGAAGGAAGGTTGGGCAATCCTACTTCCGTAGTGATACTGCCTCGGAAACCCAAGGAGGGGTCGCTATGAGTCGGGGCCGACTCGACGGCACATAACAACAACAACAACAACAGATACATTCCTTGGAGAGAACAATCATGGGAGATAAGAAGGGCTATGTATGCACAAGGAGACAGCTCAGGGTGCAGTTACACATGGGAGCAAAGAACACAGGGAGGAGTTAAGTATGGGGTGGAAGTAGGAGGGGAGCTGTTGCATTGTGGGAAGTTGCAGTCAATCTCATGAGACAAAGTGCATGTGAGCTGCTGTATGGAATGTGAATTAGAGCTCTGGTAGTGTAGTGCCTAAGGCACTTGACTGGTAGCCAGAAGGCTGGTGGTTCAAACCGACTAGCCACTCCTCAGAAGGAAGGTTGGGCAATCTACTTCCATAGTGATACTGCCTCAGACCCAAGGAGAGGTCACTATGAGTCAGGTATAACTCAATGGCACATAACAACAACAACAACATAATTTTAGGTATTGTGATAGTTGGAGTTGTGTGTCAACTTGGCTGGACCACAATTTTGAGTTGTTTAAGCAGTTGTGATGTGGGTTGTTCCATGAGATTGGATGTATATGTTTTGAACAGCCAATCCATTGAAAGGGAGTTTCCCTAGGAGTGTGGCCCTTTCATGGATTTGTTTTAACTTTTTTCAGCTTCAATTTAAACTTACATGTGAGAAATTAATGGTCTGTTCCACCTCAATTCCTGGAATTTTTCTGACTGATATTGAGCTTCTCCATTGCCTGTTTCCACTTTCGTAGTCAATTTGATTTCATCTGGCTAGGTTTATGTGTATAGTCACGATCTATGTTGGTGAAAACAAAGGTGTTTGTGATGAATAAGTTGTTGATCTTGCATAATTTTATCATGAAATCTCCGGTGTTGATTCCTTCACCAAGGCCATATTTTCCAATTACTGATGCTTCTTTCCTGTTTCCAAATTTAGTATTCCAATCATCAGTAGTTATCCATGCATTTTGATTGCAGGTCAATTCCAGTCTGCAGAAGTTGATAAAATCTTCAATTTCTTCATCTTTGCTTTTGGTGGTTGGTGTGTAAACTTGAATAATAGCGGCACTTACTGGTTTCCATGGAAGCGTATGGATATTATACTGTGACTGAAAGCATTATACTTCAGGATTGATCTTCATTTTTTTTTTTTTTTTCTGACATTGTGTATGAAATCATTTCTTCTTTAATTTGTCATCTGTGGCATAGTAGATTATTTGATTATTCAGTTCAAAATGGTCCATACAAGTCCACTTCAGCAGAATAATGCTTAGAATGTACATGTGTTGCATTTCATTTTTGACAACTTCAAATTTTCCTAGATTTATGTTTTGTACATGCCACAATCCAATTATTCATGGATGCTTGTAGCTGTTTCTTCTCACTTTGAGTCATGCAATTGAAGCTTCCAAAAACTTTAGCCCATTCACATCATTAAGGTCACCTCTACTTTGAGGTGGCAGCACTTCCTGAGTAACATTTTGAATGCTTTCCAACGTAGGTGCTCATGTACTGGCACTATATTGGACAATGATTCACTGCTATTCATAAGGTTTCTATGGCTAATTTTTATTTTTATTTTTTTCCATAAGTAGACTACCTATTCCTTCTTCTTAGTATGTCTTAGTCTGGAAGCTCTGCAAAAACTCATGCATCAAGAATGATCCTGCTGGTATTTAAAATACCTGTGGCATAGCTTCCAGCATCACAGCAACATGCAAGCCACCATAGTATGACAAACTGACAGAACAGTGATGGTAATCAAAGTAGGTTTTATTCTTTCTTTCTTTCTTTTATAACGTAAACTGTGTAGTTTTTAATAATAATAATGATAATAATATAATTAAATAAATTAGTCAATTTACATACTTTTTTCAAATTCTAAAATTTGTGCACTCATAGGGAAGTGTTTGTGAATATATTAGAATTAAATTGCATTTACTTTATGTCCATGATTCTTCCCCTGTTCATCAACCCCTCTCACTGCCATCGAGTTGTGTCTGACACATAACGACCCCACCATGGGTTTCTGAGGTGGTATCACTATGGAACTAGATTGCCCAACCTCTCTTCCAAGGAGTGGCTGGTGGGTTTAAACCCAGTCTATCGATAGATAGATAAAAAGATAGATAGATAGATAGATAGATAGATAGATAGATAGAGATATAGATAGATATACTGATCCCATTACTTTGATGATACCCTGAATAATGCACTTATCTTACTTAAAAGTATATGGATCAAATGAGAAAAACAAAAACATATTGAAAGCCTGAATATTTTAGCATGTAAAATATAGCCTTTCTTAAATAAGAGATAATATGTAATAGTGTTTCAGGGTGATAATTCAGAATAAGCCTTAATCCAACAGTATGTTATTACAGATCAAATTGTTGTAGGTTTTCTATCTTCTTTTTAAAATGCCAGAAAGTAGAATTTGCTCAATGGACAGAATCTCTGAATTTGTTTTAATGATTAGAAAAATATTCTGTAACTGTACATATAACACTGTTAATATATTTAGTATTTATTTGCTTGACTATTTGGATGGAAATTGTGAGTTAAAAATGTATTTTGTTATAACACTTTTCCTTTCACCTATATCAATATAACAAAACCACATGACTAGCACAATATCACTACGGAAAAGACATGGAAAGGTTCACAAGAAGTAGAGATAATAAAGGCAAATACTATATTCTATATACAATATGCATTATCAGTAAAAACAGACACCAATCTACCTGTGAATATACAGTAGACATGTACAAACAGGGAAATGACAATATACCTGGAAAAATGTATTTGGCTGTTGTTGTTAGGTGTCCTTTAGTGGAATCCCATTCATAATGACCCTATGTGCAACAGAGTGAAACAATGCCCAGTCCTTCACTATCCTCACAATCTTTGTTATGGTTGAGGCTATCATCACAGCTACTGTATCAATCCATCCCATTGGATGGATATGCTTTTACAGGAATTGGTCTCTTTGACAATATGACCAAAGTACGTCAGACAAAGCTTGGCCATTCTCTCTTCTCAAGAACATTCCAGCTGTACTTCTTCTAAGACAGATTGGTTGTTCTTCTGCCAGTCCATGGTATATTCAGTATTCTTCTATATATGTGCCAGTTTCTATATATGTGGTTTGGTAATATCGGGACTGTGCCTTATTACTTGTCAACCTCTTTAACCACTTTAACTTACAAACACTTTAACTTCAATGCACCAATCCTTGATCCATCTTTCTTATTAATTGAACAGATTTCCTATACATTTGAAGCTATTGTAAATTCCATGGCTCGGATAGGTGTATCATAGTTTTCAAAATTACAGGTTTGCTCTTTAGCAGTTTAAAGGCATCTTTTACAGCAGAATTTACCAATACAATACATCACCTGATTTCATGACTGCTGCTTCCATAATCATTAACTGTGGATCCAAGTAAAATAAAATTCTTGACCACTTCAATATTTTCTCTGCGTATTCTACTTTTTTTTTCTTGGTCCAGTTGTAAGGAATTTTGTTATCTTTATGTTGAGGTATAATTCATACTAAAGATTGTATTCTTTTACCTTCTTCAGTAAGTGGTTCAAATCATCTTCATTTTCAATAAGTAAAGTTGTGTCATCTGCATATCACAGGTTAATAATGAGCCTTCCTTCAAACCTGATGCCATCCATGTTCTTCATAGAGCCCAGCTTCTCAGATTATTTGCTCATTATACAGATTGAATAAGTCTGGTGAAAGGATACAACCATGAAGCACATCTTTTCTGATTTAAAAAAGTTCAGTATTCTCTTGTTTGGTTTGAACTACTTCCTCTTTATCTATGTAAAGTTTCTTCATAAGCACAATTATACTGGAGTTCCCATTCTTTGCAATGTTATCCAGAATTTATCATTCCTGTGCTTTAAAATCCTCTGTTCAACTCTCATTTTATAATTTTCTTTTTCTATTTGCTACAGCTACTCTCTGTTCAAAAGCAAGTTACAGAGTCTCTTCTGACATCCATTTTGGTCTTTCCTTCCCTTCCTGTCTTTTTAAGACCATTTGCTTTACTCAAGTACATTTTCTTGATGTCATCTCAAAACTCAACTAGCCTTCTGTTATTGGTGTTCAATACAGCAAATCTATTCAGATGATCTCTAAATTCAACTAGGATTCAAAGTCCTTGTTCTGGTTACATAGTGCCGCTCTAATGGGAATATACCACAAATTGAATTGCCTTAACAAATAGTAGCTTATTCTTACAATTTGGAGGCTCTAAGTCCGAGTTCAAAGTGCCAGGCTCTAGGGGCTGGGTGAAAGCCCCTTAACCTTGGGCTTCAGCCCTGCCTCCTACTCGTGGCCCACTCAACCTGGAAGCTTTTATTCACTTAGCTGCTGGCTGCTGAGGCTAACAAGCCCAAGGTTGACAAGTAATAAGGCACAGTCCCAATATTACCAAACCACATGATAGGCCATTAATTCAAGTCTATTGAAAGTCCAAAGATTGTCAGAGCATGGCAGACTGCTGAACAATGACTCAGGTACATGCAGGGTTCAAGCATGCCATAACTAGAGACCATTCCCCAAGGCTTCTCCTTATATATAGGAAGCAGACCACATTCCTAGGCAGCAACTCAGCTGCTCACAGTAGATTCCTCCAAGGAGTTGATTACCATTCTCATCACTACATCAGCTGCCTAGCCACTCAGCCAGGCCCAGCCAAGTTGACACACAAACTGAATTACCACAATCATCAAAGCCATATTTTCCAACTATTGATGCTTCTACTTTCAAGTAACCTCTGCATTCCAAACACCATTAATTATGAGTACATCTTCATTGAATATTTGTTCAGTTTAAGACTGCAGAAGTTGGTAAAAATTTTCAAATTATTCATCTTTGGCTTTAGTAGTTAATGCATAAGATTGAAAATCAATAGTATTAACTGGTCTCCTTTGTATATGTAAGGATATTATCCTATCAATTACAACATTGTAGGGAGCTCTGATTGTGCTGTGGTTAAAACTTTGGGCTGCTGTGAAAAGGACTATGACTGCAATTTGAAAGATAAGCAGTCTGCTTCTGAAAATATTTACAGCCTTGGAAACCCTATGGGACCAGTTCTGTTCTGTCTATTGGGTTGCTATGAGTCAGAATATGTTTCATGGAAGTGGTTTTGTGGGATGGTGCTTTTCTTCAGGATAGATCATGACATATTCCTTTTGATGATGAACATGATGTAATTCCTATTCAATTTGTCATTCCCGGAATGGTATACGATATTATTGTCTGATTCAAAATAGGCAGTATAAATCCATTTCAGCTCACTAATGCCTAAGATATGGTTCTTTATGTATTTCACTTCATTTTTGATAACTTCCAATTTTCCTAGATTCGTACTTTGTACCTTTCAAGTTATTAATATTAATGAATATTTGCAGCTGTTCCTTCTCATTTTGAGTTGTGTTGCATCAGCAAATGAAGGTCTTGAAAGCTCTACTCTACCCACATCATTGAGATCAACTCTGATTTGAGGAAGCATCTCTTCCCAAGTCATATTTTGAGTGGCTTTCAACCTCAGGGGCTCATCTTTTTGCACCATTCAGAAAATGTTTGTTATTCATGAAGTTTTCCAGTGCTAGATAAGACAGTGTTTCACTGCTATTCATAAGATTTTCAGTGGCCAAATTTTTTCAGAACTGGATGGTCCGGTCCTTTTTCCTGGTCTATTTCAGTCTGGAAGCTCTGCTGAAACCAATTCTCCATCAGTGACCCTGCTGGTTTTTGAAATACCAGTAGCATAGCTTCTAGCATCACAGCAACATGTAAGCCATGCCAGTACAATGAGCTAACAAGGTGATATAGATAATATAATATAATAAATTTATGTAACAATAGATGCTACTATCATTATATTAAGTGATATTTTCATTTAAAAGGATACTATTTCAAATAATTTGTCCCTGTAGTATTTTTCTAGTGTATTTAGAAGCAAAATTTGACTGGTTGAAATAAGAATTTGCGCACAATTTCAAGAATACAACTGATGGATACAGTAAGTAGCACCAGGTCTGTGCTCAGTCTAGGAAAAAAAAGAAAAAAACAAGATTATTTATTATAAGAGGATATCTTGGGTAACAACTATATTTCTATGTTTGAATGTATTGTTCCCTTGAATATCATAGCTTATTTTTCAAAAATAATGTTTCAACAGCTGTGTAGTCAATGGTTCTATCAATTGTTTGATGTATATATCAAGCCTCAGATACTAGCAGTTTGCTGTAATAAGTTTTTTTTTTTTTTTTTAACCACAGTTTCAATATTTATTCTAAGAAGCATTTATCTATTCCAAAATAAAATGTGGAAAGAGTGAGTTATTCAGAAACAAACAAGTCATTGTTCCCTTCCTAGATAGAGTATTTCTCATTTTTCAAAATCATATTACAGCCACACAGTAATGCAATTATTTTGCTGGAACTATCAGTAATAACCCTTACTACTCAAGTGGCTTCTTTGAACAGCTGCTTTGACACAGTTTTAAATCCCATATATGTCTGAAGGATAACAAATAATGAGCATAAGTATAGAAATATTTGAAATCTTAATGAGATACCTTACAAAGATATTTACATGGCACCAGCAGTGTGCCAACAAAGAGAGCCCATTCCTTATATCAGGTACATACTGTGTTTTAACCTGTATTAAACAAGATGTCATGTGTTTTCTACATACAACACTCACAAATACAAAAAAAAAAAAAAACTTAAATTTGAGCATACAGATGTAGAAAAATCTAGAAAATTTCTGTATATGGTATATATAATGATAACAAAATCAATCCTAGAGTCAGAAAACTCAGTTCTTTATGGCTTAGTGTTTGTTATATAAATCAGTGTTATAGAACAATGTGAATTATGAAAATATAAATTATTATTTTAAGATTTAGGAATCAAAAATGTAAATTATCATTTTGAGATATGTGTTAACTCTTTTGAAAGTAGTTAACATTTCATATGGTTAATCAAGATAAAATTTCTAGGACTGTTCATTGTTGCAAGAAAGTACATAATTCATACATTAAAGAGCTTGACTAACATGAAAAAGAAAAAGAAAAAGAATAAAAGGTACATATTGAGGTATAAGGGGAGTTCTGGTAGCATAGTGCCTAAGGCACTTGACTACTAACCAGAAGGCTGGTGGTTCAAACCCATCAGCCACACCTCATAAGGAAAGTTGGGCAATCTACTTCTGTAGTGATCCACCTTGGAAACCCAAGGAGGGGTCACTATGGGTCGGATCCAAGTCAACGGCACATAACAACAACAATTAAGGTATAAGAACATACTTTATCCTGGATGATGAATATGATAGAAAAGTATTTTCAGAATTCCACTCAAATAATTCCTATCATTTCTCTATTGGATTTAATCTGATAGCATCATCTTTGCCTAATAATTGTGAAATATTTAAATCATAAACACAACTAGAGAGGAGAGAACAGCATAATTGCTAACCAAATGCTGAGGTTTAATATTTTTTAATGTATTTCCATCATTTTTTTTTTTCTTTCACTTATCTGGATCTGTATCAGTTTTATATTGTCCCTCAAATTATTGAGTTTTATCGTATCTCTTTTTCATAAAATCTTTGATAAAAGACAGCTATAATGTTTTCTTGAATATCCGTAAAATTCTTGGTTTGGATATATTTTGTTAAAAGAAAATTTTTATTATTAAATAACTTTTAAATTGCTTAAATGATTTTTGTAATGAATTAGTGTTATATCAAAAATGTAGCTACATTAACAGAATATAAACTTTCCAAATTGAATTTTCATATCATAATACATTGTTTTTTTTTAAAATGTGCTTTGTAAGTACAATTTTTTTCATAAATCTATTAAAGTTGCTGAAATGATTAATTTTATGTATAAAATTGACAAGGGCATGCTTTTCAGTTATTTGATCAAACATTTGTCTAGTTGGTGTCATTGTGTAGTTACATGTGATTAGATCATTTGGCCTTAGGTAGACCATAGTGTATAATGCAATGGAATGTAACTATTTTACATCAAAATCAACTTAATATAATCATTTTCCATAATGAATTGAAACTGAATACATAAAGATCAATATCATAGGCATTAGTGAGCTGAAATGGACTTGTATTGGCCCTTTTGAATCAGACAATGGCAAATTGAAGTGGAATGGTGTTTCACTTATTATCGCAAAGAATGTTTCAAGATCTATTCTAAAGTATAATGCTGTCAGTGATAGAATAATATTGATACACTTACAAGGAAGGCCAGTTAATACTATAACTCAAATTTTTGCACCAACCACTAAAGCCAAAGATGAAGAAATTGAAGATATTTACTGACTTCTGCAGTCTGAAATTGACCAAACATGTATTGTATCACCAAGATGTATTGATAATTATTGGAGATTAGAATGTGAAAGTTAGACACAATGAAGAATTATTGGTAGATGGAAAATATGTATTTGGTGATAGAAATGAAGCTGGAGATTTCATGATAAAATTTTGCAAGACCAACCACTTATGCATTGCAAATACTTTTTTTTTTCAATGACATATATGGCAGCTATATAGATTGACCTTACCAGATGGAATACACAGAAATAAGATCAAATACATCAGTGGAAAGAGGAGATGAAGAAGCTCAGTACGTTCAACCAAAACAAGGCCAGGAGCTTACGGTGGGACAGATCATCATTTGCTCATATGTAAGTTCAAGTTGAAACTGAAGAAAATTAAGTCCATGAAAGCCAAAATATGCCTTTGATTATATTCCATCTGAATTTAGAGACCATCTGAAAAACAGATTTAATGCACTGAACTACAGTGATTGAAGACCAGGTAGGTTATGGGATGACATCAAGAACATCATACATGAAGAAAGCAAAAGGTCATTAAAAAGACAAGAGAGAAAGAACAGATCAAAATGGATGTCAAAAAAGAATCTGAAACATGCTCTTGAATGGGGTGTAGCTAAAGCAGATGGAAGAAAGAACAAGATACAGGAGCTGAACAAATTTCTAAAAGCAGATCTAGAATACAAAGTTAATTGTTACAATGAAATGTGCAAAGACCTGGAGTTAGAAAACCAAAGGGAAGAACATGTTCAACATTCCTCAAGCTAAAAGAATGGAAGAAAAATTCAAGCCTTGAGTTGCAATACTGAAGAATTCTGTTGGCAAAATTTTGAATGATGAAGAAAGTATCAAAAGAAGATGGAAGGAGTATGTAGAGTCACTGTACTAAAAAAAAAAAAAAAGAAAGAAAAGAAAGAAATTGGTTGATATTCAACTATTTCAGGAGGTGGCATACAATCAAGAACTCATGTATTGAAGGAAGAAGTACAAGCAGTACTGAAAGAACTGGTGAAAAACAAGGCTTCAGGAATTGTCAGAGTCACTGGGATATTTCACCAAACAGATGCCATGCTGGAGGAACTTACTCATCTAAACCAATTAATTTGGAAAATATCTACCTGGTCAATTGACTGAAAAAAATCAGTATTTGGGCCCATTCCATAGAAAGGTGATCAAACAGATTGTGGAAATTTTCAAACAATATCATCAATATCACTTAAGTAAAAATTTGACTTAAAATAATTCAAAATTGGTTGCAGCAATATATTGACAGGAAACTTACAGAAATGCAAACTGTATTCAGAAGATGACAGGGAACTAAGAATGTCATTGCTGATGTCAAATGCTGAATGTAAAGAATAGCATGAAGATAGTTACTTGCATTTTATTGATTGTGGAAAGGTATTTCACTGTGTGGATCATAACAAATTATGGGTAACAGTGCAAAAATTGGGAATTCCAGAGCACTTAACTGTGATCATGAGCAACCTGTGCATACTGGGAGGCTGTCATTTGAACAGAACAAGGGGATACTGGATGGCTTAAAATAAGTCAGAGTGTACATAACCATTGTATCCTTTTACCTACTTATTCAATCCATATGTTGAGCAAATGGTCAAAGAAGCTGGACTATATGAAGAAGAATGCAGCATAAAAATTGGAGGAAAATTTATTAACAACCATAGATGACACAACCTCACTTGCTGAATGTGAAGATGGGTTGAAGCACTTAGTGTTGAACATTAAAGACTACCATCTTCAGTGTGGATTACACCTCATCATAAAGAAAATGGAAATTTTCACAACTGGACCAGAAAGCAACATCATAACAAATGGAGAAAAGATTGAAGTTGTCAAAGATTTCATTCTACTTGGACCCACAATCAACGATTATTGAAGCAGCAATTAAAAAAAATCAGATATTGTATTTCACTGGGCAAATGCTCCAAAGGAACTTTTAAAAATGCTGAAGAGCAAAGATGTCACTTTGAAGACTAAGGTTTGCTAACCCAAAGCATGGTGTTTTCAATCATCTCATATGCATATGAAAGCTGGACAATGAATAAGGAAAACTGAAGAAGAGCTGATGCTTTTGAATTGTAGTTTGGAGAAGAATATTTAAAATACCATGATGGACAGCCAGAAGAATGAATAAATCAGTGCTGGAAGAAGTGCTGCTGGAATGCTCCTTGGAAGCCAGAATGGCCAAACTTTGTGTCATCTATTTTGGTTATGCTGTCAAAAGAGACCATCCCCTGGAGAAGAATATCATACTAAGTACCCATTCCAAAGAAAGGTGATCCCACAGAATATGGAAATTATCGAAGGATATCATTAATATCGCTTGCAAGTAAAATCTTCCTGAAGATAATTCAAAAATGGTTGTAGCAGTATGTTGACAGAGAACTTCCAGAAGTGCAGGCTGGATTCAGAAGAGCATGTGGAATGAGGGATATCCTTGTTGACTTCAGATGAATCTTGGCTCAAAGTAAAGAATGCCAGAAAGATGTTTACTTGTGTTTTATTGACTATGCAAAAACATTCTATTGTGTGGATCATAACAAATTGTGGATCATATTGAGAAGAATGGGAATTACAGAACACTTAATTGTACTCATGAGGAACCTGTACATAGACCAGGAGGCTGTCGTTCAAACAGAAAAAGGAACATTGCATGGTTTAAAATCAAGAAGGGAGTGCATCCTTTCTTCCAAAGGGTTGTATCCTTTGGATATTCAATTTGTATGCTGAACAAATAATCCTAGAAGTTGGACTGTATGAAGAAGAACATGCCATTAGGATCAGAAAGAATCATTAACCTGCAATAGGCTGATGACACAATTTTGGTTGCTGAAAGTAAAGATGACTTGAAGTACTTACTGATGAAGATTGAACAATACAGTCTGCAGTACGGATTTCATCTCAATATAAAGAAAATAAAAATCCTTACAACTGGACCTATAAGCAGCATTATGATAAATGGAGAAAAGATTGAAATTGTCAAAGACTTCACATTGCTTGGTTCTACAATCAACGCCAGTGGAAGCAGCAGTCAGGACATCATGTTGTTGTTCTGTGCTGTGGAGTCGGACTCTCCTCATGGCAACCTCTCCTTGGGTTTCCGAGTTGGTATCTCTACAGAAATAGATTGCTCAACCTTCCTTCCAAGGAATGGCTGGTGGGTTTGAACCACCAGCCTTCTAGTTAGCAGTCAAGTGCCTTAGGCACTACACTACCAGACCTCCCCAGATGACATATAGAGCTGGGAAATCAGCTGCAAAGGACCTCTTTCAAGTGCTGAAGAGCAAAGAAGTCTCCTTGAGGACTAAGGTGCTCCTGACACAAGCCATGGTGTTTTCAGCATGCATGTGAGAACTGAACAGTGAATAAGATCAAAGAAGAGTTGATGCTTTTGAGCTGTGGTGTTGGTGAAGAATGCTGAAAATACCATGGACTCTCATGGAAGAAGTGCAGCCAGAATGCTCCTTGGACACGAGAATGGCCAGACTTTGTCTCACATACTTTGGTCATGTTGTCAGAAGGGACCATTCCCTGGAGAAGGATGTCATGCTTGGTAACGTGGAGTGTCAACAAAAGAGGGGGAGGCCCTCAACGAGATGCATTGACACAGTGGTAGCGGCAATGGGCTCAAGTGCAGCAAGAATTGTGCAGCTGCCTCAGGCAGTGTTTTGTTCTGCTGTGCATAGTGTCACTCTGAGTTGGAGACGACTCAATGGCACCTAACAACAACAGTAAAGTGGCTGGTCAGTGAAATATTGGAAGACCCTCAATCTATCAACAAGATAGATTAACAGAGTGGCTATCATGTTGGGCTCAAATATTGGAAGGATTGTGAGGTTGGAGTAAGACTCGGCATTGTTCCTTTCTGTTTTATACAGGATTGCTATGAGTAGGAGCCTACTTGACTGCAATTAATGAAATAATGAAATCTAACATAATACAATCTACTGGTTGAGGTAATATATGTGTAGGTGGATCCTAAATGCAATCACTTCTGAGTTACTACAAACTCTAGAATAGAAACACAGACACAGAGTCAAATGAGAAGACAAATGACACATCAGGATTTTCTGCAAGCAAGTAGACTCTGAAAAACATTAGAAGTAAGAGAGAGGCTAACATAAGGAGTCAATATGGCCAAGCCCCTTATTCAACTTTTAATATCCAGAACCTCTTGTGGAGAGAAAATTTCTCTCTCTAAAGCCACTTAGGGAGCTCTGGTGGTGTAGTGCCTAAGGCATTTGACTGCTAACCAGAAGGCTGGTGGTTCAAACCCAACAGCCACTTCTTGGAAGGAAGGTGCAGCAATCTACTTCTGTGGTGATACCAAATCGGAAACCCAAGGGAGGCTCCGTCTGATTCAGGTCCGACTTGATGGCAGTGATTTTGTTTGTTTGGGTAAAGCCACCTACTTGTCTTTTTATTATGACAGCATTAAGATTTTTTAATTCTTCCTAAGATAGTTTTTTTTTTGAAAGATCTTACTTGTTTTTCTCTTTTTTTCTGACTTTTTCTTAAATTTTTATTATGACTTGGGTGAAGGTTTACAGAGAAAATTGTTTTTTCATTCAACACTTCATACACATTACGTTTTGTGACATCGATTGCAATAGCCACATTTGCACTCTTTCTACATCCTCCCTGTGTTTACCATTTCCATTCATTCTTCTTTTCTATCCCTCTCTGCCTTCTGGGCTTTATCCCAGGGCAAATGCTGCCATTTTTATCATATATGATTGCTTGTTCTAAGGAGCATATTCCTTTTGTAGACCTGTCTATTGTTTGGCTGAAAGTTAGGCACAGGTGACTAAATGTTATAGTTGGGGATACTCTTTCAGTTTCTATCAGTCCATGAATTGTGGTCTTTTTTTTTTTTTTTACAATTTCATATTTTACTTCATATTTTTCTCCTACTCTACCCAGGACCTTCTATTGTGATTCAAATCAGAGTGGTGGTTGTGGCAACAAACCATCATCTAGTTCTCCTTGTCTCAGTGTAGTAGAGGCTGAGGTTCCTGTGCTCCAGTAGTCCTTTGGACTAATTGTTTCCTTAAGTCTTTTAATTTTTCACTCTTCTTTACTCTTTATCAGAAAAATTAAATAGTTGAATCTTACTTCAACGACTGAACAAAATAATTCAACTGAAAATGAGCAAAGAACATGAACAGAGACTTGACCAAAGAAGAAATTCAAGTAGACAAATGCAAATGAAAAAATGTATGTGATAATTAACTGAAAGAGAGATACAAATCAAAGCAACAATGAGATATCATCTCACCCTAACATTAATAGCAAAATGCAAAAATACAGAAAACCAAAATTGCTGCTAAGAGTGTGGCGACTGGAACTCTCATATACTTCTGGTGGGATGGATATATCCTAGAGAAATAAGAGCTGGGACAAGAATAAATATATTCACATCCATGTTCATCAAAGCATTATTCATAATATCAAAATGATGGAAACAATCTAAATATCCATCAGTGAGTTAATGAATAAACAATGTATTGTCTTACATACAATGGAATACTACTCAATGATTAAGAATACCAATGAGTCTGCAAAACACCTCAGAACATGAATAAAACTGGAGGATATTATGCTGAGTGAAATATTCAATCTCAAAAGGACAAATAATATATGAGACTGTTGTTGTTGTTGTTGTTATGTGCCGTCAAGTCAGCCCTGACTCATAGCGACCCCTCCTTGGGTTTCAGAGGCAGTATCACTATGGAAGTAGGATTGCCCAACCTTCCTTCCGAGGAGTGGCTGGTGGGTTTGAACCACCAGCTTTCTGGTTAGCAGTCAAGTGCCTTAGCCACTATGCTACCAGAGCTCCCATATATATGAGACTACTATTATAAAAAGTCAATAATAGGCATACACACTGAAAGAATCATTATTTGATGGTTGTCAGAGATAGTAAAGGAAGTGAGGAGAAATCACTGAAATCACTAGTAAGAGAAAGATGTGTATTAACTTTGGTGAAAGGAAAAGCAATATTCAATAAGGAAGTAATCAGAACAGTATGACCAATGCAAAAAAAGATACCAAGGGATGCACAAGAGTTAAGGGAAATAAAGGTAAATACTATTATATACACAATCTTGCAATATTAATGGTAATAATAATAATAATAATAATAATAATAATAATAATAATTTAAGAGTGGATATAAAAATAACCAGAAGACCAAATCCACTGTCATCAAGTCACTTCCAACTCATAGTGATCCCCACTGGGTTTGTGAGTCAGTAGATCCTTTTTATTTTTTATTTTAAGAGTTTGTTTTACATTCAACATTACATGTACATTTAGTTTCACTCCCCATTTAGCATGCCCAAACCTAACCCAGTCTCCTCCCCTCCCTGCCCAGTAACCCTGCCGTCATACCCCTCACAGTTATGTACTCCTGTTTGTCCTGCATTTCCTCCATGTGAATGTTGCCCCTCTGGTGCCCTGTGGTCGATTGCTCCAAGGAATGCATTTCTACAGAGTATGTGGGTGGGTCACCCTGGGTCTGCTTGTACATTTTGTTTACTATTGGGCTGAGAGTCAGCCCCTAGGAGTGAGCTATATCCAAGGTTCAGAATGTATCCCAGGACCATAATATTGGAAGTCTCACCAGACTCCATCTGACCAGTAATTCTGGTCATTATTGAGTTTTTGGATTTTGTTCCATGTTTTTCTTACCACTCTATCCAGGATCTCCAGATTTGATCCTTTCCTGAGTAATTGGCATTGATAGTCAGGCACCATCTAGTTCTTCTGATCTCTAGAGCCATCATGTCCTAGGGCTGATTGCTTCCAAATGTCATTGGTGTTTTTTTTTTGTTTTGTTTTGTTTTGTTTTGTTTTTGCATTCTTCTTTGCTTCTCATGATAGGAGACTATTAGCTGCATCTTAGATGGATGCTTGAAAGCTTTTAAGACCCCAGTCGCTACTCACCAATGTAGGATGAGGAACAAGGCTTTTATATATTTTGTTGTGCCAATTGAGTCTGCTGCCCCCCAATACTATGGTCTTGAGATAGTAGATACATTGAATCTCTCTCCCACAGCTGAATCAGTAAATCTTTATGGAGGCAGATTGCCTAATCTTGCTTGCACAGAGTGGTTGGTGGGTTTGAACCATCAGCCTTCTGGTTAGCAGTTAGATGCCTTAACAAGCACATTGAGTAAGTGTGGTAAGGCAAATGAGATGACACTCACAAATATATGTAGGCTTGACAGAGGTTATTTCTACATATGTATTTATATGTGCTGAAAATATATAGTAGAGTTACAGTGGAAGGGGGCAAAGTTGTGGAAACTTCCATCTGCATTCTGGCTTTCAAATTTATTGGATATATACCTAAGAATAGAATTACTAGATTATGTGGTAATTCTATAGTAAAGAGACAATAATCAAATTAGGAAACATATATATGATAAAGTTTAATATTTGGATTACATAAATAACCCTTATGTTTAAACAATAAAAAAGACAACCTAATCAAAAGTGAGCAAAGGCAACATCTGGCCACATTGTGGAATAGGCAGACAAGCTACACAGATAGACCCTACACAGTAAAGAAATGAGAAACAAATTGAAACAGATAAAGAAACTTATCCTGGATCCCTGAACTTTGAAGGAAATGATAGAAAAGTGGACTAACTACCAATTAGTAGAAGAACCTGAATGAGAGCAGTGAATAAGGAGACACATGGAGCTGCAGACTGCCTGCTTTGCTGAGGGTCCAGCCATTTTGAATATTTTCAAGTGACATTCAGATCAAGTATCAGCTAAGAATTGTCTCTGCTCACAAAGGAATGCATGGACAAGGACTGCACTGGTGGATGACATCTAGAAAAGAAAACAACAAAAGAGGAGACAAACAGAAATGTGGACTGCCGGCTATCCTGAGAGTGCAATCATCTAGAATATTTTCAAGTGGCATGGTCATTTTGAATATATGCAAGTGATGTTATGATCAGGGCAGGAACCTAATAATAGGTTCCACTTACTGAGGAAGCATAGGCAACTGCATAGGAAGCTGACAATTAGAAAGGTATGATATTACCTTTGTTACTGTTATACTCTAAACCCAATTGATGAACAGAGGTGTGGCCATCCCCTGCCTCCACCCATCTTCTTTACCAGCAGGAATTCCATCCCAGTCTGTGCCCTGAGAGAGCCTGGGGGGCCTGCCACATCCATCCACAGTTTTGTTTTTGTTTCTTTTTAAATTATCTATTTTTCTTCCTTCTTTTTTATTTTATTTTATTTTATTTCTATTTCCCTTCCATGCTTCTTTTTATTTATTTATTTATTTTATCTCTTCCCTTTTCCTGGTTTCCTTATTTTTCCTTTCTTTTGGTTCTTCCCATCTGTTGATTTTCCTTTTGCAATTTTCCCTTTTTTTTCTTCACTATTCCTTTACTCTTGTTGTTTCCTTTCATTCTTCCCTCCCCAGATATCATGGCTCATTTTTCTCTTACACATTGTCATTCGTTGCCTCTTAAAAATATATTTGTAAAAGTTTTCATCTCATTTACAACCTTTCCTTATTCATTTATTTATATATCTTTGCAATTGTTCCTGTTTTTTTAATGCTTTTTTTTGTTATCATTCTTTTGTTTTTATTTTATATATATTTTAATGTATTTATTTATATATTTGATTGCATTTTGTCTAACTGAGTGGGAATCACCACCATTCTCACCAAAATCCAAAATACTTTCACTTCCTGCAGCCCCACCCAGTGACTCAGGGAGAAAAATTGCTTCTGCACAAACAGAACTAAGTTAGATGCAGCTACTCTTCATGAAGAGCTAACAGAATCTGGGCACATACTCTCAGTCTCTATCACTTGCACTAGGAGACAAGTGGTAAGGCTACTTGAAAATTGTTACCAAGTAGTGAAGACAGGAGCACAGTAACCTGCTCACACAGATATATCAAAGAAAAATAAACAAGTGTGCGTGGGGGGACTTGGGCAAATCATACTAACATATGATCACCATTCATATGTAAATACAACAACATCACAATGTTTCAGACACAACTGACCATTCCTAGTCCACATAGAGAAGTCAGATAAAGTAGTACAAACAAGGGATCAGGATACCAACCCAGAAATCTTCCTTAAGGAAGAAGAGCATTGGAAATCTCTGACAAGAAATTAAAATAAAATTATATTTTGGTGGCTTTGACAGATCAAGGAAAATACTGACAATATTAAAGAAAACACAGAAAAATTAGAGAAAACACTAGAACAATTGAGGACAACAATGCATGAACACACTGACAAGAAACAAAAAATCAGACATGATGTAAAAACAACAAATAATAGAAATCGAGAAGATTAAAATACTAATATTTCTTAAATAGAAAACACATTGAATAGGCAAAGGAGTAAAAGTGAATCCATCAAAGACAGAATTAATGAGATTGAAAACAAATACCTCTATACTACTTTGTTAACAGATCAATCCAAAAAAAGAATGAAACAAAATCAAGAAACCCTAAGATTTAGCTGGGATACCATCAAGAGGAATAATCTACATGTAAACAGCATTCCAGAACAGGAAGACACATATAAAACCACAGACTAAATTGTTAAAGATTTGTTGGAAGAGAATTCCCATAATATGATGAAAGATGAAAAGATACCATTCAAGAAGTTTAATGAACCCCATACAGGATAGACCCCAAAGAAAACCACTAAGACATATCATAATCAAACTCGTCAATACCAATGACAATGGAAGAATCCTTAAAGTAGCACAAAAAAATGAAAAATTGCCTATAAAAGGGAAACAACAAGACTAAGCTCTGATTTCTCAGAAGAAATCGTGCAGGTAAGAAGACAATGAGATGATATATATACAACTCTGAAAAAAATAAATTTCCAACCAAAAATTATATACCCAAAAAATAAGGCCTCAATTATGAGGATGAAATGTCCAGATAAGCAGAAATTAAGGAAATTTGTTAAAATCAAATCTACCTAAATGAGTTGCTAAAGGGAATCTTTCAGACAGAAAACCAAAAACAGCAGACAACAACAAAAGATTAATACACATGATGACATACCCAGAAACCAGTACAGTTATAGAAGTATCCAAGGTAAATAAGCTTATAAGATTGTAAACAGGGAACCACAGCTATCAATTGGTAATTGAGGACAACTACAAAGCCAAAAGAGGGAATAAATAGTGTAGGTACAGAACTTCTAAATGGTGAGGAAGTCAAGACAATTGTGATACAGAACAAACAGTTCTAAACTTGAGGAGGAAACTATAAATCACAGGGTAACCTCAAAGGAAAATGATAAATCTTTTCATCAAAGTAAAAAAGAGAAAAGGTAAAGTATTTAGCAAATTCTAAATAATAGCAAAGATAGAAATGATACCAAAATTTTAA
This sequence comes from Orycteropus afer afer, assembly GCF_000298275.1. Lineage (NCBI taxonomy): Eukaryota > Metazoa > Chordata > Mammalia > Tubulidentata > Orycteropodidae > Orycteropus > Orycteropus afer. Next base: position 1,636,789 of record NW_006922040.1, read on the forward strand.
ATAAATAAATAAATAAACTGAGAACAGAACATTTTAAGGAAAAAATAAATCAGCAACACCATGACAAAACACATAAAAATGGCATTCATAAATTCATAATTGTCTATAATTACACTGAACATAAATGGATTAAATGCACCACTGAAGAGATGGAGAGTTGCAGACTGGACAAAAACATCACTCTTCAAAATTCTATCTACAAGAGACTCACCTTAGAGAGAAAGAAAAACAATGACAAAGACTCAAATGTTGGAAAAAGATACATAAAGTAAATGACAATAAAAGAAAAGAAAAAAAGAAGTGGCAATATTAATTTTTGATCAAATAGACTTAAAGACAAAAACAACCATAAGAGACCTAGAAGGACATTATATAATAATTAAAAGATCAATTGAACAAGAAGAGATAACTATAATAAATATGCACCCAATTAAAGAGACCCAAAATGCATAGTTGTTGTTGTTGTTTGCCATCGAGTCAGCCCTGACTCATAGTGACCCCTCCTTGGGTTTTTGAGGCAGTATCACTACGGAAGTAGGATTGCCCAACCTTCCTTCCGAGGAGTGGCTGGTGGGTTTGAGTCGCCAGCCTTCTGGTGAGCAGTCAAGTGCCTTAGGCACTATGCTACCAGAGCTCCTACTTGACGGCAAACAACAACAACAACAACAACAAAATGCATAAGACTTTATCAGAATTGAAAAGATAATTAGATGATTCCACAGTAATATTAGGAGACTTTAATACATCACTTTCAATGAAAGATAGAACTGGAAAGAAAATAAATATGCAGAAGAACCAAAGCATATAATCAACTTACTTGGCCTTATAGACATCTACAGAGCACTTCATCCAACCACAGCACAAAATACATATTTTCCAGCTCACTCATATGGAACATTCTGCAGAATAAACCATATGTTAGGCAACAACGCAAGCCTCAGTAAGTTCAAAAACATTGAAATCTTCTCAGACCACAATGTGATAACATTAGAAATCAGCACTAGGAAGACCAAAGGAAAAAGAACAAATGCATGGAAACAGAGTGATATCCTCCTTAAAAAAACTACTGAGTAATAGAATAAACAAAAAAGGAAATTTAAAAAAAGATCTTTGAATCAAACATGAATGAAAACACAACATACCAAAATCGTTGTAACACAGCAAAAGCAGTGACCAGAAGGCAAATTATAGCAAAAGATACCCACATCAAAAAAGAAGCAAGAACCAAAATCAACACTTTAACTGATCATCTCTAACAATTAGAAAAAGAACAGCAAAAAAATATACATTTACCAGAAGAAAAGAAAAATATTTGATCAGAAATAAATGAAACAGAAACTAAAAGACAATAAAAAAATGAAAAAAACTAGAAATCGGTTCAATGAAAAGATTAATAAAATCTGCAAACCACTGGCAAACATAAAAAAAGGAAAAGAAGGAGAAGATGCAGATAATATGAATAAGAAATGAAATGGGCAACTTACAACAGAACCAACTGGAATAAAAATGATAATATCATCATACTATGAAGAACTGTACTCCAGTAAATTTCATAAGCTAGAGGAAATTGACAGATTTCTAGAAACACACTACTTACCTAAACTAACACAGCCTGATGTACAAAATTTGAAAAGATTCATAACAAAAGAAGAAATTGAAAAGGTCATAAAAAAATTGCCAACAAAGGAAAAGGCTTGGTCAAGATGGTGTCACTGGAGAATTTTACCAATCATTCAGAAAAGAGCTGACACCAATCATACTCAAACTATTCCAGAACTTAGAAAAGGATGGAATCCTGCCAAATTCATTTTATGAAACAAACATAACCTTGATACCAAAACAATAGAAAGACACCATTAGAGAGGAAATCTACAGACCAATATCTCTCATGAATATAGATGCAAAAATTTTCAACAAAACCCTAGCCAATAGACCCCAACAACATATAAATAATAGTAATAATAATAATACATCATGACTAAGCAGAATTCATAACAGGATGCAAGTTATGCAAGGATGATTCAACATTAGAAAAAAGAATCAAGGTAATCCATTACATAAATAAAACAAAGGAAAAGTACCACATGATCATATCAACAGATATAGAAAAGACATTTGATAAAATCCAACACACATTCCTGGTAAAAACTCTCATAAAAATAAGACTAGAAGGGAAATTTCTCAACATAATAAAAGGCATATATGCAAAACCAATGCTAACATCACCCTCAATGGAGAGAGACTGAAACCATTCCCCGTGTGAATAGGAACAAGACAAGGATGTTCTCCCTCTCCACTTCTATTCAACATTGCATTGGAACTCCTATCCAAGGCAATAAGGAAAAAAAAGGAAATAAAAGACATCCAATAGGTAAGAAAGAAGTAAAACTATCTCTATTTGTAGATGATATGATCCTATATATAGAAAACCCAAGAGAATCAGCAAGAAAACTGCTGGAACTAATTGAAAGATTAGCATAGTGTCAGAATACAAGGTTGACATATAAAAATCAGTTGGATCCCTTTACATCAGCAATGAGATCTCTGAAAAGGAAATCAATACCATTTACAATAGCTACCATAAGATAAAATACTTGGGAATAAATCTTTCCATTAACATAAAAGACCTATACAAAGAAAACTATAAAGCACTACTTCAAGAAACTATAAGAGCTCTATATAAATGGAAGACAATACCATGCTTGTGGACAGGAAGATTTAGCATTGTGAAAATGTCAATCCTACACAAAGCAATCTATATATTAAATGTGATCCCAATCCAGATTCTGTCAACATTCTCTAAGGACACGGGAAAACAAATCACTAATTTTATATGGAACGGGAAGAAACTGCGGATAAATAAAGGACTAGTGAAGAAGAAAAGAGTAAAAGGTCTCACACTCCCCGATCTCAAAATCTACTATAAGCCACAGTAGTCCAAACAGCCTGGTCTT
>NW_006922040.1:1641448-1659208 GCF_000298275.1 Orycteropus afer afer
ATGTGAACTGCAGTATGAAAAGTGAATTTACTCTGTAAATCTTCACCCAAATCCTAAAAAAAAAAAAAAAAAAGAGTAAAAAGAGAATCTACAGATCAGGAAAAACATATTAGGCTACAACATATCTCACAAAGGACTTATCTGTACAATGTATAGAAAACTCCAACATCTCAACATTAAAAAGACAAATACACCAATTGAAAAATGGACAAAAGATAAAAACAGACACTTCACCAAAGAAGATATTCAGGCATCCAACAAACAGCTAAAGAAATGTTCACAATCATTAACCATTAGAAAGAAGCAAATCAAACAACAATGAGATACCAGCTCACCCCTGCACTAATAGCAAAGTTTATCAAGGCAGGAAATAACAAATGCTGATGAAGATATGGAGAGATTGGAACACTCATACACTGCTGGAGGGACTGTAAAATGATAAACCACTGTGGAAATCAGGTTGTCAATTCCTTAAAAGGTAGGAAGTAGAAATATTATTTGATCCAGCAATCTCATTACTAGATATACATCCTAAAAAAAACGAGAGCCAGGACCTAAACAGATGTATGAATATCCATGTTCATCACAGTATTATTCACAAGAGCAAAGGGATGGAAATGATCTAAGTATACATCAGTGAAAAAAATGGATAACCAAACTGTAGTACATACACAAAATAGAATGCTAGGAGCTCTGGTAGCATAGTGCCTAAGGCACTTGACTGCTAACCAGAAGGCTGGCAGTTCAAACCCACCAGCCACTCCTCGGAAGGAAGTTTGGGCAATACTACTTCCATAGTGATACTGCCTTGGAAACCCAAGGAGGGGTTGCTATGAGTCAGGGCCAACTCGACGGCATATAACAACAACAAACAACATGTAACTGTAAAGAATAATGTAGAATCTACAAAACACCACATGGTGTGGATGAACTTGGAGGACATTATGCTGAGTGAAATAAGTCAATCACAGAAGGATAATTATTGTATTAGTCCACTATTTTTAAAAAGTCAGGGAAAGATTTATATATCGAAGGAAATTTTCTTTGTTGATGTTCTGGTTACCTAGTGTCACTCTGACAACAATATACCACAAATGGGATGGATTAAAGAAACAAGAGTTTATTCTCTTACAGTTTGGAGGCTTTAAGTCTCAGTTCAAAGTGCCAGGCTCTAGGGGCTGGCCCCTCAGCCTTGGACTTGAGCTCTTCCTCCTTCTCCCAGCCCACTGAAACTGGAGGCTTTTCTTCACTCAGCTGCTGTCTTCCGAGGCTGACAAGCCCAAGGTTAACAAATAACAAGGCACAGTCCCTCCATTACCAAACCACATGGCAGGCTATTAATTCAAGTCCATTCAAAGTCCCAAGGTCGGCAGAGCATGGAAGGCTGCTGAATAACGGCACAGCTACATGCAAGGTTCAAGTGTGCCATAAGCTAGAGATCATTCCCAAAGCTATTTCTTATATAAGGGAAGCAGTTCACATACCCAAAGCAGCTACTACCAGAGCTCCCAGAAAGAAATATATATATGTAGAAATCAATGATTATTAATGGTTACCAGGGGTAGGAAGAAGTGCAAAACAGGAAGTTTTTGTTTGTCAGGCATTGAGTTTATGATAATCATGGTGGAATATTTTGGAAAAGTATAGCAATAATGGTGGCACAAAATTAAAAATATCATCAATGTCCCTGAGCTGTAAATATGGAAGTTGTTATGTTGTTGAATATCTTGGTGTGCACATTTTCACTACAATTAAAAACAAAAAAAAAGTGAGAAAATAATTTTAATAAACGTTTCACCAAAGAAGTATAAATTGTAACAAGCACCTGAAAAGATGTTCAACATCCTTAGTCATTTAGAAAAGGAAAATCAAAACCAAAATGAGACACCATTTTCCTCCACTAAGGAAGCTATGATTAAATTGAAAAAAAAAAAAAAAAATGAGAACAGCAGGTATTGGTGAGGATGTGGAGAAGCTGGAAACCTCATCCATTCTTGGTGGTATTATATAATGGCATAGCCACTGTGGACAATAGTTTGGCAGTTTTTCAAAAAGTTAAACATAAAATTACCATATATCATGCTGGTTTTAATTACTTTTTTTCTTACTAAATTATTGAGGTGAATACATTAGCTATGTACTTTCAACTTTTAAAATATTAAGTGACTAAAGTTACAAGTTGTCATTTAAGCATATACATGAGCTTAGTTCAAATCCACCAGCCACTCCTCAGAAGGAAGATGGGGCAATCTACTTCCGTAGTGATACAGCCTCAGAAACCCAAGGAGGGGTCGCTATGAGTCAGGTCTGACTCGAAGGCACATAACAACAACAACAAAAGTGTAAAATTTATTTATTATCATTCATTTAATATATGTGTAAGACTCATAACAATTTGTAATTTTTTACTAATGTAAATTTATTACTGAAGTGGTCTTCTTAGACTCAGGCAATAATCTTTTCTTTAATTCAGTTTTACCTTGTGCTGCTTTCTTGTCTGTATACATTTTGTATTGTGTGCTGTTAGGTAAATAACCTATTCTTAAAAAATATATATTATAGCCCATCATATTAATTCCTATGTCAAATATATTTGGCCTTAATTTTGTCATTATATTTAAGGTATGACTTTTTATTGCTTTGAAATATTTCATGATGTGGCTTGTATTTTATTTTCTTCATATTACACAGATAATATTCCATTTTGGAAAGCATATTTAATTTCCTAATATAAGCAATGATGCAATTGTACTTAACCAGGTGGCTTTATATGATTTAATATTTTTATAAATATATATATATATATATAAAGGAGCTCTGGTAGCATAGTGCCTAAGGCACTTGACTGCTAACCAGAGGGCTGGCGGTTCAAACCCACCAGCCACTCCTTGGAAGGAAGGTTGGGCAATCCTACTTCCGTAGTGATACTGCCTCGGAAACCCAAGGAGGGGTCGCTATAAATCGGGGCCGACTCGAAGGCAAAATAACAACAACAACAATATATTTATAAATGTAAATATGCTTGCATTTCTATTGCTTGATTAATCAGCTCAATATAACTTTTTCCCCATGGTTATAGAATAGGAGAGTATGGTGGTACAGTTGTTAAGACTTTCAGCTGCTAATCAAAAGGTCCCCAATTAGAACCTACCAGCTACTCTGTGGGAAAAAGATGAAGAAGTTTGTTTCCATAAAGATTTGCATCTTTGGAAACCCTTACAAACGTTCTACTATGCACTATAAAGTTGCTGTGAGTGGCCATTTACTTGATGGCAGTGAGTGTTGGGATAGCAGATTTGTACTATCTCTGAATAATTCTTCCACTTCCTTCTCAAACTTATGTATATATTTTCCCTATATTGTCAGGTGTTAAAGCATAGATATTCTATTCTTTAATCCCAATTGCTACATTGTTTCTGTCTTATACCTGTGTATTATTTTCTTAGTTGGTTAACAACTAAGTTTACTAAATTAGACAACACATATTTCTTATCATACATTTTACATGAATCAAGTAGCCAGGTAAGGTTTAGGTAGGTCTTCTGCTCATGGTATCATACACTTCAGTAAAAGTGTTGGGTAAATTTGGGTTCTCTTCTGAGGCATAGGTCCTCTTTTAACCTCATGTGATTACTGCCTGAATTCATTTCGTTGCAGCTAGATGAGGATGCTTTCTTGGTCAAGGGCTGCATAAGAGAAAAGTCTCTAAATTCCTCTGTCTCTGTTCCCTAAATCCTCTGATTAGGTCAAATCTCCCAGAATAATCTTTCTTTGATTAACTTGAAGTCAAATAATCAGGGGCCATAAATATACTTGCAAAATTATTTTACCATTTTCAAACAGAACTTAAATATAGGAGAGATAGTCAATAGCATTTCCCATATTGTACTGGTTAGAAACAAGTTCTGGTACTGCCCATAATCAAGGAGAGAGGATTATACAATGGTGTGGATAATAGGCAATCATATTACAACTCTGTACGTCACAGCCAATAATAAAAGTTACTCAACACTACCACAAATACCTCTCCAGTCATTCTCCAGTCCTTGTCTGATTCAAGTTCACCTGCTCATTTCTTCTAAAATTATTTTTGCAGAGACTTCCTTTGAGATCTTATGTTTGACAACATTGACAAATTTTGTGTTAAACAGGTAGTTTATATGCTCATAACATTATGAGTCAATACTCCTCCCCCTGAGGTTGATATTGTTGTCAGGTAAAATTGAGTTGATTCCAACTCATAGCAACTGTATGTACAACAGAAAAAAACAGTGTCCAAGCATATGTCTTCCTCATAATCTTTCCTATGGTTAAGTCCATCCTCTCAGTCACTATGTCAATCCATTACATTGAGGTTCTTCCCCTTTTTCACTGATCCTTTACTTTACCAAACACGATATCCTTCTCCAGGGACTTGTCCCTTTTGATAACATGAACAAAGTAGGTGAGATGAAGTCTGACCATTCTCACTCTTAAAGCTATATTTTTTCCAAGACAATTTTGTTTGTTCTTCTGGAAGTCCATGGTAATTTCTGTACTCTTAATTAACATCACAATTCAAATGCATCAATTTTTCTTCATTCTTCCTTATACATTGTCCAGCTTTCATATTCATATGAAGCAATTGAAAATACCATGACTCGAGTCTTCAAAATGACGTCTTTGCTCTTTAACACTTTAAACAGGTCTTTTTCAGCAGATTTGCTGAATGTAATTGGACATGTTACTGCTTGACCACTGCTTCCATAAGAGTTGACTGTGGAGCCAAGTAAAATGAAATCCATGACAACTTCAATCTTTTTTCCATTTATCATTTACTTGCTTAATGGTCCAGGTGTGAGGAATTTAATTTTCTTTATGTTGAGGCGTAATCCATACTGAAGTCTGTAGTCTCTGTTCTTCATCAGTACATGCTTCAAATCATCTTCACTTTGAGCATGAAGCTTGTGTCATGCATATCACGGGATGTTAATGAATCTTCTTCCAAACCTGATGCCATGTTCTTCTTCATATAGTCCAGCTTCTCAGGTTATTTGCTCAGCATACAGATTGAATAAGTATGGTGAATAAGTCGATGAATAAGTTGACCCTGATACACACCCTTTCTGATTTTAAACCAGGCAGTATCCCCTTTTTCTATTTGATTGAATGCCTCTTAGTCTATGTCAAGGGTCCTCATGGGCACAATTAAATATTATTGAATGACCAGTTTTCACAATGTTATACACATTTGTTTAATTTTTTATTCATTATTTTTCATTCAGTTTGTTGCACTGTCGTGGCTTGAATGTTGATGTGATGTTGGAAACTATGCCACTGGTATTTCAGACATGATCAGGGTTACTTATTGTGAATAGATTTCAGTGGAGCTTCTAGACTAAAACAGAGTAGGAAAAAGTATATGACATCAACTTCTGAAAAAAATGGCCACTGAAAACCTTATGAACAGCAATGAAATATTGTCTGATGTTGTTGTTGTTGTTATGTGCCGTCGAGTCAGACCTGACTCATAGCAACCCCTCCTTGGGTTTCCGAGGCAGTATCACTACGGAAGTAGGATTGCCCAACCTTCCTTCCAAGGAGTGGCTGGTGGATTTGAACCGCCAGCCATCTGGTTAGCAGTCAAGTGCCTTAGCCACTATGCTACCAGAGCTCCCATATTGTCTGATATAGTACTAGTACTGGAAAACTGTATGTATATCAGTGAAACTTTGTCTGATATGGTGCCGAAAGTTGAGCCCCTCAGGGTAGAAAGCACTCAAAATATGACTGGGAAGGAGTTGCCTCATCATCGTGAAGCTGACCTTCCTAATGAGTGTGAACAACTTTAACGATGGCTTTAATGTAGTAAAGCTCTCAGAACCTTATTTGGTGATGTGGCACATGTCAAACTAAGAAGGCACAGCTGCAAACATTCATTAATATTCAGAACATGAAACATATGAAGTATGAATCAAGGAAAATGGGACGTTGTAAAAAATGAAATGAACATATTAAGGTCAAAAGCATGGGCATTCCAAAAAAACAAAACAAAGCAAAACAAATTCACTGCCATTGAGTCCATTCTAACTCATAGAAACCCACATTGGGATTCCAAGCCTGCAAATCTTTGTGGAAGTAGATTGCTCCATCTTCCTTCTGTGGCGAGGCTGGTGGGTTTGAACCACTGACTGATTAGCAGCCAAAAGCTTTATCCACTACACCATCAGAGCTCACAGACATTAGTAAGATGAAATGGACTGATGTTAGCCCTTTTAAATCAGACAATTATATGGTCTAGCATGCCCAGAATGACAAATTGAAGAGGCATAATATCACATTCATAATCAAAATAATGTATTAAGATAGATCCTGAACTACAGTGCTATCATTGCTAGTATAAATTAATATTATAATATCCATACCTGTACAAGGAAAATGAGCTGGTAAGATTTTCCTGAGGGTTTTGTAGTAATTGCTACAGTCCTTTCTTGACTTCATCTAAAGTTTTGATACTTGTTTACTGCCAACCTATAGCATTTAATTTTAAATTAAATTGAAAAATATTCAGGTTTGACATGCATAAATTCTTTAAGTTTATTACAACATAGTTATGGTATGCATGAGCATGTAAGATCTCACAACACTCATTTAGAACAGGAGAATCAGAATTAGCAATTACAATTAGGTTAATTCAATGATTAGAATTAAAATATTTACACTTCAGACATTTACCTTTAATGAGCACTCTTGAGACTAATGCTTGACCACAGTTCGAATTCTGTGGAGGATCCTCATAGCTAGTGTCTGATGTTTGTAGGCACTGGAAGAGCTTCAGCCTAAAACTCTGGCAGGATATCTCCTTTCCAAGACTGTTGGAATAGAGAAGGTGATATGCCGTTGCTTCTTTCTCTCACAGTATGAACAGATAACCAGTACTTATATATGAATTTTTCACTTTCAACTCACACAAAAGGACAATTGAGATGTCAAAGATTAGCTGAATATGATAGATTTTCTTCAAGTTAGAGAATAGGAAGTTATTGGGAGGAACACAAGTGTTAAAAGAACCACGGGTAAATACTATTATACATCCTCCCTACCCCCCCCAAAAAAAAAAAAAAAACTTACTGCCATTGAGTAGTTCTGACTCATAGTGACCCCCTTTTGGGTTTCCAAGGTGGTATCTTCCATAGAAATAGATTGCCCAGTCTTCCTGCCAAGGAGTAGCTGGGTTTGAATCTTCAGCCTTCTGGTTTGCAGTCAAATGCCTTAGACACTACTGCACCAGAGTTCCTTGTCTCATCATATTGACTGCAATTTACCACAATGTAACAGCTCTTTTCCCACTTCCTCCCCAAAGTTACCTAATCCCTGGGTCCATCCCTCCCATATACTCTTGCCCCCTGAAGTGTCTCCCTGTACATGAATTGCCCTTCTGTTCTCCCATGATTAATCTTTCCAAGGAGTTTATCTAACTACTGTAAATGTTCAGCCTATATATAAGTCTTTTATTTGGCTAGAAGCCACAGGAGTGAGTTAAATTCCAGCCCTGAAGGGGCCATAGTCTCAGCGGTTCCACCAGGCTCTATCAAACCAGCAAACTTTTTTTTTTTTTCTTTAATGATTTTGAGTTTTATTTCACGTTGTTCTCCCACTCAATCTGGGATCTCCTACACAGATCCCTCTCTGAGTGGTTGACAGTGGTAGCTGGACACCATCTAATTCTTCTGATCTCATGGTCATATAGGCTAAGTGTCACATGGTGTACCAGTTGTTTGGACTAATTGTTTCCATGCATCTCTGGTTTTCTTCATTTTTGTTTGCTCTGGATGAGGAGAACCCTATCATTGCATCCAGATGGCCACTTATAAGCTTTTAAGACTCCAGGTGTTACTCATCAAAGTAGGACATGGAACAATGTTTTTGTGTAATATGTTATGCCAATTGAGCTTGATGTCCCCAGCAACCATGGTCCCTGGCTGACAGGTCCAATCTGCTTCCTCCAGGTAGTTGCCTGTGGCCAAAAAGTTACCACAAACTTGTCCTTCGTCAGCTCTACTATATACCTGGACATTCTTACAGAATATACAAATATGCTTGGAGAAATGTTGTCTGCCAACTCTATATATTGTCATAGGCTCATTTTCCCCCACCTAGACATATCTTATCATTAATCTTGTCCACCCATCTACCCACCTGTATATCAATGTTTGCCATCACTGACAACACAGTATTAAATGTGCAAAAGGGTTCATATTTGTTGTCTGTACATCCCATGTACATCTCTATGTCTTCCTCTTCCTCAATGCCATTGTGTTGATCACTCATATTTGGTGCACTTCCCATCTCTTCACATAAATCAATAATTTTATCTACCTATCTAGCAGTGTTCCCTCCCCTCCTCTCCTACCCCTGGTAACTATCAAGGAAAGCTTCATTCAATATATAAACCTTTCCATGACTTTTCACAATAGCAGACTAATATAATATTTGTCCTTCTGTGATTGACTTATTTCACTCAAAATAATGTCCTCCAAGTTCATCAGTGTTTTGTAGATTCTACATTATTCTTTAGAGTTGCATAGTATTTCATGGTGTGTGTGTACCATAGTTTAGCTATCCATTCTTCTGTTGATGGGCACATAGGTTGTTTACAGCTTTTTGCTATTGTAAATAGTGCTATGATTAACACGGGTGTGTATATATCTGCTCTTGTCCTGGCTCTCACTTCTTTAGGATATATACCTAGTAATGGATTTTCTGTGTTAAATGGTATTTCTAATTCCAACTTTTTAAGTAATCTCTATACTGCTTTGCACAGTAGTTGTATCATTTGACAGTCCCACCACCAGTGTATGAGAGTCCCAATCTCTCCACAACAACACCAGCATTGTTACTTTTTGTCTTGTGGAACTTTGCTACTAAGCCGGGAAAAAAAGGGAACAAAATGGTGGTTTGAATTGCAATTCTCTGATGGCTAATGATCGTGAACATTTATTCATGTGTTTTTGGCCTTCTGAATATCCTCTTTGGTAAAGTGTCTATTCATGTCTTCCGCTCATTTTTTAACTGGATTGTTCATGTTTTTGGTGTTGAGGTATTGGAGTTTTCTACAGATTTTATAGATAAGTTCCTCGTCAGATACGTTGTTGCTGAATATTTTTTTTTTCCCCAATCTGAAGGTTCTCCTTTTACTCTTTTGGAGAAGTGTTTTGAAGCACATAAAAATTTAATTTTTAGAAGTTCCTATCCTTATATTTTATCTTCTGCTCTTTGTGCATTTTAGGTTATACTTGAAAGTCTATTTATGCAATATGTAAAACAAAACAAAACTCAATGCCATAAAGTTTATTCCGACTCATAGTGAACCCCTTTGGGTATCTGAGGCAGTAAATCTTTATGGAAGTAGATTGCCCAATCTTCCTTCCATGGATTGGCTGGTGGATTTGAACAGTCAAATGCCTTAGGCACTATACCAACAGAGCTCCTTATGCCATATATATATAAGGGCCCATAAATTTGCCTGAATATTTTCCTTGAGGAACTTTATAGTTGTAGGTTTCACAATTAAGTCTTTGATCCATCTCAATTAAGTTTTTGTGCATGGTGTCAGGTACACATCTTGTTCCATTTTCATGCAAGTGGATATCCAGTTTTCCCAGCACCATTTGTTAAACAATCTCTTCCCTATTTAATGCATTTCAGCTCTTCATCAAAGATTAGCTGACCATAGTTTGATGGATCTATTTCTGGATTCTCAATTCCATTTCACTGGTCTATGTGTCTATGTGTCTGCTAGGAGCTCTGGTGGCAGAGTGTATTTGACTTCTAAAACATTTGACTGCTAACCAGAAAGCTGCTGGTTCAAATCCAACAGTCACTCCTCAGAAGGAAGGTTTGGCAATCTATTTCTGTAGTGATATTGCTTTGGAAACCCAAGGAGGGGTAACTATGAGTCAGATCCGACTCCACGGCAGTGAGTGTTGTTTTTGTAGTTGTACTAATACCAGGCTGTTTGGACTACTGTGGTTATATGCTATATTTTGAGATCAAGGACTGTGAAAGCTCCTACTTTTTTCTTCTTCCACAATGCTTTGCTTATCTGAGGTCATTTCCATTCCATATAAAATCAGTGATATCCTTAAAGAATATTGATGGGATCTGAATTGTGATTGAATTGAATGTATATATTTCTTTGGGTAGTATTGACATTTTTACAATGTTCAATCTTATCCATGAACATGGTGTGTTCTTCCATTTATACAGATCTCTATGATTTCTTGAGGTAGGGTTTTGTCATTTTCTTTGTACATGTCTTTTGTGTCCCTGGTAAAATTTATTCCCAAGTACTTTATTTTTATTATGTTGCTGTTGTTGTTGGTGTTGTTATGTGCTGTCAAGTCGGACCCAACTCATAGTAACCCCTCCTTGGGTTTCCGAGGCAGAATCACTACAGAAGTAGATTGCCCCATCTTCCTTCCAAGGAGTGGCTGGTGGGTTTGAACCATCAGCCTTCTGGTTAGCAGCCAAGTGCCTTAGCCACTATGCTACCTGAGCTTATTATAGCTATTGTAAATGGTATTGATTTTGTTATTTCTTATTCAGCAATCTCTTTGCTGCTATAGAGGACTCCAACTGATTTTTGTATGTTGATCTTGTATCCTGCCACTATGCTAAATCTCTCAATTAATTCCAGTAGTTTCTTTGCTGAGTCTCTTTGGTTTTGTGTGTATAGGATAATATCATCAGCAAATAGGCAGAGTTTGACTTCTTCCTTACTGTTCTGGTTACCCAGTGCTGTTGTGACAAATATATATATATATACCATAAATGGGATGGCTTGAACAAACAGGAGTTTATTAGCTTACAGTTAGGAAGGCTAGAAGTCTGAGTTCAAAGTGCCAGGCTCCAAGGGCTGTGTGAAAGCCCCTTGATCTTGGGTGTCAGCTTTGCCTCTTGCTCCTGGCCCACTGAAGCTAGAGGCATCTCTTCACTCAGGCAGCTATTGGCTGCTAAGTCTAACAAGCCCAAGATCGACAAATAAAATGGCACAGTCCCGATGTTACCAAACCACATGGCAGACCATTGATTCAAATCCATTGAAGTCCCAAGGTTAGCAACGCATGGTAGGCTGGTGAACAATGACATGGCTACATGCAGGGTTCAAGTGTACCATAAGCTAGAGACCATTCCCAAAGTTGTTTCTTATATATGAGAAGCAGACCACATACCCAAAGGCAGCTACTCAGCTGCTTACAATAGATCCCACCATGGAGTTCATTACCAGTTTCATCATGGGTAATACCATATCCAGATGCCCAGCCACTCAACCAGGCCTAGCCAAGTTGACACACAAATGTAAACACCACACTTACAAATTTGGATACCTTTGATTTCCCTTTCTTGCTTTATTGCCCTGGCTAGAACTTCCAATTCAATGTTGAATAGAAGTGGTGATAGATGCCATCTTTGTCTGGTTCCTGCTCAGAGAGGGAATTGTTTCTGTATCTTTCCATTGAGAATGGTGTTGGCTGTTAGTTTTGCATGTATGTCCTTTATTATGTTGAGGACTGTTCCTTTTATTCTTATTTTGCAGCATCAATTGATATGATCATGTGACCCATTTCCTTTGTTTTATCTATGATGGATGACATTGATTGTTTTTCTAATGTTGAAACATCCTTGAGTACTTGGTATGAACCCCACTTGGTTGTAATGTATTATGTTTTTGATATGTTGTTGGAATCTGTTGGCTAGGATTTTGTTGAAGGTTTTTCTATCTATGAGGGATTTTTGTCTGTAGTTTTCCATTTAGTGATGCCCTTCCCTAGTTTTGGTATCAAGGTTATACTTGCTTCATAAAATGAATTTGGGAGGATGCCATCCTTTTCTATGTTCTGGAAGAGCTGGAGCATGTAGTCACTTCTCTGGACGTTTGGTATAATTTTCCAGTGAATCCACTGGGCCAGGGCTTTTTTTGTTGTTGGTAATTTTTTTATGATCTGTTCAATTTTTTTTTTTTTTTTTGTCATGGGTTTGTTCAACTTTTCCACCTCAATCTGTGTTAGTTTAGTTAAGTAGTGTGTTTCTAGAAATATGTCTGTTTCACTAGATTTTTAAATTTGTTGGTGTATAGTTCTTTATAGTATCCTATTATGACTTTTTTTATTTCAGTTGGTTCTGTTGTGATGTCACCCAATTTGTTTCTTATCCATGTTATTTGTATTCTGTCCCTCTTTTCATTTGTGAAATTTACCAGTGGTTTGTCAATTTTATTCATCTTTTCAAAGAAACAACTTCTAGTCTTACTGATTTTTTCTATTTTCTTTCTATTTTCTGTTTCATTTATTCCTGCTTGAAGTTTTATTATTTCTTTCCTTCTGGTGACTGTAGGCTTTTCTTGCTGTTTTTTTCTAATTGTTGGAGATGTAGGTTAAAAGTGTTGATTTTGTCTCTTTCTTCTTTTTTGATGTGTGCATTTATTGCTATAAATTGACCTCTCATCATTGCTTTTGCTGTGCCCCAAATATTTCGTTATGTTCTGCTTTCATTCTTTGATTCTGGGAAATTTTTATTTCATTTTTTATTTTTTGTGCTACTGCTTGTGATAGTTGGAGCTGTGTGTCAACTTGGCTGGACCCCACTTCTGTGTGGTTGTTCCCATGATGAGATTGGATGACTGTGTTCTGAGTGGCCAATCTGTTCAAGAAGAGTTTCCCTAGGGGTGTGGCCTGCTTCCAGGATACCCCAGGAAATCCTGGGAAGAGGGACATTCTTCTGTGGATCAGGATTCCGTTGTGCTGCCTACAACTGTCCATGAGTGAACAGTCCACCATTCACCCTGGAGATCTTGGATTTGTCATTCTTTGGAGTCAACAGCTGGTGTACTGCCTGCCAGCCTTGAGCTTCTTGGCCCCTGCAATTGCAGAAGCTAGGAAAAAGCCTCCAGCCTGACATTTGCTCCAGGGACTTTGGACTTGCTGGCTTCTATATATTTGTGAGCCATTTTCCTAAGATAAATTTCTCTCTCTCTTTATATATATACATATAAGCTTTGTTGGTTTTTGTTTCTCTAGAGAACCCAGTCTAACACATTTGGTACCAGGAGTGGTTCTAGAGAAACAAAATCATAAGGATGAGCTTCCTAGATTGGTTCTCCAGTTTGATTAA
This sequence comes from Orycteropus afer afer, assembly GCF_000298275.1. NCBI lineage: Eukaryota > Metazoa > Chordata > Mammalia > Tubulidentata > Orycteropodidae > Orycteropus > Orycteropus afer. The sequence goes on from NW_006922040.1 coordinate 1,654,601, forward strand.
TTTTAATGACACTAGCAATTCTATGTCTGCTAGTAAAGAGGGCCCTACTAATCTGTGGCATGAGGTGGCAAAATTAATATGCAAAATAGCACCACTAATAGATAAAGTACTTGTGAGAAGTGATGCTCTGGGTAATCATATACTTGATACTTTTCTTCAGTTTTTCAGAATGAGGAGTATAAGAAAGTTGGTTGGTTGGTCCTACTTACACTGGACAAACTGGTGAAAGAGAAAGATGAGCTCAAATCTGCTTAGTCTCGGCTTAAGGGCCACATCAAAGACCTCAATGCTTCCAGCTGTGCTCTGAAAGAAAGTCTTATAGCTTCTAGTAACAGAGATGATATTGCTGAACATCAAACCCAGAGTCCCCTTGTAAGGGTGGCTGAATTACAATGGCAGCTGAATTGCCAAACCAGAATGGTGTCTGCCATTAAAGTGAGGGCACTGATTAGAAAAAAATGGGATCCTGAAACCTGGAATGGGGACATATGTACAGATAATCAGGAAGATCAGGATATGGAGCCTGTAAATTTTGTTGAATCCCTCCCATCTGAACAGAGTACTGTAAAACCATTATCCCCTCCCCTCAGTTTGATGAGATTAACTCAACTGTTCCTGTTGGGTCATTGTTTGAGGCAGAGGCCATTCCTGAATGCTCTCAGGAACTGTCTCAAGCACCCATTGTTTCTACGAGACCCATAACTAAAGTAAAGTTTCACCAAGAGGTGAAAAAGCAAGTGTGACTGAGGAGGTGATACACTATACCTGAAAAGACCTACATGATTTTACTAATATGCACAGAAAAAAAAAAAAAAGAAAGAAAGAAAGAAAAAAAATTGGAGAATAGGTATGGGATGGCTACTGAGAGTGTGGAATAATGGTGCAAGGAAAGTGTAACATTGCATCAGTCTGAATTTATTGATTTGGGGCCACTAAGTATGGATTCTTCATTCAATGTTTCAGCTCAAGAGGTTAGGAAAGGCTCTAATAATTTATTTGGTTGGCTTACTGAAGCATGGATTATGCAGTGGCCTACCTTAAGTCAAGCTGAAGTAGCAGACCTGTCTTGGTATAATGTAGAAGAAGGTATCCAGAGGCTTAGGGAAATTGGTCTACTAGAAAGGATTTATCAGATTAGACCCTTAGAGCCAGAAATGGAGAGTCCAGAAGACACAACTTTCACCAGTACAGTGAGGAATAAATTTGTGAAGGGAGACCCAGCACGCTTGATGACTGCTGTGATTACTAATTTATGTAAGCTGGATTTGACAATGGGAACTGCCCTAATTGAACTAAGACACTTAAATACCATGGGGATGATTGGACCTTGTGGTAGTAGGCATCAAATGGCAGCAGTCAATCAACAAATGTAAGGTGTGTCATACTTACCACAATGGACAGCAGAGTTGGAACAGTAATCAGAATAGTTTGACTCATGTGGAATTATGGCATTGGCTACTTGAATATGGTGTTCCTGGTAGGGAAATACATGGCAAACCTACTAAATACTTACTTGATCTGTATAGATACAAGAATTCTAGGTCACATGAACAGCAACCTAGATTGAATCACCAGAATATAGAGTCACAACCTCTACATCAATTCCCAGATTTGAGTAAGTTTACAAACCTACAACCCCTTGAATGAAGGAGAGGCCAAGTCCCTTTGAGGAAGGACCCCACTACATTGCCAAAAATCTATAATGCCAGTCTTTCTCCTAACCCTCCCCTAAAGGATCTGAAGCCTTTTATGAGAGTGACTGTTACTGGGGAAAAGGAAATAATCAGACTTTTTGGGGTTTACTGGACACTGGCTCTGAATTGACACTAATTCCAGGAGACCCAAAGCATCGTTGTGGCCCCCCAGTCAGAATGGGTGCATACGGAGGTCAAATTATTGATGGAGTCTTAGCAGAGGTGCATCTCACAGTGAGTCCAGTGGGTTCCCAAATGCATCCTGTAGTGATTTCCTCAGTGCCAGAATGCATAATTGGAATAGATATACTCGGCAATTGGCAGACTTCCACATTGGCTCTCGGACATGTGGAGTAAGGGCTATTATTGTAGGAAATGCCAAGTGGAAGCCATTAGAACTCCCTCTACCTACAAAAGTAGTAAACCAAAAGCAGTACCGCATCCCTGGAGGGGTTGCAGACATTACTGCCACCATCCAAGACTTGAAGGATGCAGGGGTGGTGATTCCCACCACATCCCCTTTTAATTCACCTATTTCATCTGTGCAAAAAACAGATGGATCTTGGAGAATGACAGTAGATTACTGTAAACTTAATCAGATGGTGACTCCAATTGCAGCTGCTGTTCCTGATGTGGTTTCATTGCTTGAACAAATTAGTACATCTCCTGGTACTTGGTATGCAGCTATTGATCTGGTCAATGACTTTTTCTCGATACCAATTTCAAAAGACCATCAGAAGCAGTTTGCCTTCAGCGGGCAAGACCAACAGTATACCTGCACAGTCCTTCCTAAGGGGTATATCAACTCCCCGGCACTATGTCATAATTTAGTCTATAGGGATCTTGATCGCCTTTCCCTTCCACAAGACATCACATTGGTCCATTATATTGATGACATTATTCTGATTGGACCTGGTAAAGAAGAAGTATAGATGACTCTAGACTTATTGGTGAGACATAAGCATGCTAGAGGTTGGGAAATTAACCCAACAAAAATTCAGGCACCTTCCACCTCAGTGAAATTTCTAGGGTTGCAATGGTGTGGGGCATGTTGAGATATTCCTACTAAAGTGAAGGATAAGTTATTGTATCTGACATCCCCCACAACAAAAAAGGAAGAACAATGTCTGGTGGGTCTCTTTGGATTTTGGAGGCAACATATCCCTCATTTGGGTGTGTTGCTGTGACCTATTTATCAAGTGACTCGGAAAGCTGCTAGTTTAGTGTGGGGCCCAGAACAACAGAAGGCTCTGCAACAGGTTCTGGCTGCCGTGCAGGCTTCTCTGCCACTTGGGTCATATGATATGGCAGATCCAATGTTGCTTGAAGTGTCTGTAGTAGATAGAGATGCTGTTTGGAGCCTTTGGCAGGTTTCTACTGGTGAATCACAATGCAGACCCTTGGGATTTTGGATCAAAGCCCTGCCATCCTCTGCAGATAACTACTCTCCTTTTGAGAAACAGCTTTTGGCTCATTACTGGGTTTTAGTAGAGACTGAATGCCTAACCATGGGCCACCAAGTCACCATGAGGCCCGAAAAACCATCATGAACTGGGTGTTGTCTGACCCACAGAGTCATAAAGTGGGACATGCACAGCAGCACTCCATCATTAAATGGAAGTGGTACATCAGAGATCGGGCTTGAGCAGGACGTGAAGGCACAAGTAACTTGCACGAGGAAGTGGCCCAAATGCCTTTGATCTCCACTCCACTCACATTACCTTCCCTGTCCCACTCTGCACCTTTGGTCTCATGGGTAGTTCCTTATAATCAGTTGACTGAGTAAGAGAAAACCCGTGCCTGGTTTACAGATGGTTCTGTTTTGCAGGCACCACTCGAAAGTGGACAGCAGTGGCACTGAAGCCCCTTTCTGGGACTTCCTTAAAGGACAGTGAAGGGTGAAGGGAAATCTTCCCAATGGGCAGAACTTTGCGCCATGCATATGACTGTTCACTTTGCATGGAACAAGAAATGGCCAGATGTGTGATTATATATGGATTCATGGGCTGTGGCTAGCAGCTTAGATGGATGGTCTGGAACTTGGAAGGAGTATGATTGGAAGATTGGTGATAAGGATGTATGAGGAAGAGGTATGTGGATAGATCTCTATGAATGGGCTAAAGGAGTAAAGGTATTTGTGTCTCATGTGAATGCCCACCAAAAAGTGACCTTGTCAGAGGAGGACTTTAACAATCAGGTGGATAGAATGACATGTTCAGTGGAAACCAGCCATCCTTTATCCCCAACTACTACTGTCATTGTTCAACGGGCTCATGAACAAAGTGGTCATGGTGGCAGGGATGGAGGTTATGCATGGGCACAGCAACATAGACTCCCTCTTACCAAGGCTGATATGGCTACCACCACTGCTGAGTGCTCAATCTGCCAACAGCAGAGACCAACACTGAGTACGCGGTATGGAACCGTTCCTCGGGGTGATCAACCAGAAACCTGGTGGCAGGTTGATTATATTAGACCACTTCCATCATGGAAAGGACAACATTTTGTTCTTACTAGAATAGATACTTAATCTGGATATGGATTTGCCTTCCTTGCACTCAATGCTTCTGATAAAACTATCATCCATGGACTTACAGAATGCCTTATCCACCATCATGGTATCCCACACAGTATTGTTTTGGATCAAGGGACTCATTTCACAGCTCATGAAGTGTGGCAATTGGCTTATGCTCATGGAATTCACTGGTTTTACCATGTTCCCCATCATCCTAAAGCAGCTGGCTTGATAGTACAATGGAATGGCCTCTTAAAAACACAAATACGGTGCCAGCTTGGTGGCAATACCTTGAAAGGTTGGGGCAATGTTCTCCAGGAGGTTTTATGTGCTCTAAACCAGCATCCAATATATGGTTCCATTTCTCCAATAGCCAAGATTCATGGGTCCAGGAATGAA